>NC_090653.1:198140262-198496325 GCF_040937935.1 Hyperolius riggenbachi | reverse complement strand
CCAGCGATCGGTGTTGATGATGTCAGAGTCATGTGGCGTCATGAACACCTGGTGGCAAACTATTTTTTTTTATTGAATTCAGTACAATAACCTGTATTGAATTCAATATTAAAAAAAGTAAGTACAAAAAATGCTTGAAAATCATTTGAAATGAATCAAACCACTTTTTGTACAGAAATCCTGGGGAAATTTAATGCTGGGGAGGTTAATCACAACTACAAAAAAAAAATCATACTGTAGAGACCTTTGGTAAAATAAGCAGTGTAAAGTCCAAAAACCACAGGTTGGCAATCTTATAGCCACTAGCCAGGTTATGATTCTAATCAGGCTCTCGAGAGAAGAACTCTCCCAAGAGGACTATATAAGCATGTGGATAAATCACATAAACGTGTACGGTACATATTTGAATGAACATTTTTTACATCAAGAGCAGAATAAACAAGTAAATGTTGTAGAACCTACAAAACCACAACATTTAACTTGTAGCCATGTGGGGGAGCCCCAAAAGACCCACCAACATACGAACCTCATCATTCGGGGTTTGTATCCTGAAACTAAGATTCAAAATACAAATAGTATAACTGAGCAAGCTCCCAGCTGTCATGACTAAATAGAGCTTATAAACCAAAATTCCAGACTAGAGTTACCACCAGGAGGTGGTTCATAGCAAATACTTTAAGAGGCATCCTCTTTAGAAGGAAAGTGGCGATGAGGAGATCTCAAAAGCTTGATCAATTTACTGACATCTGAAGTGTTGTTAAAGAAGAGTGTTATGTTTTCCACCAAAATTTGAAGTTTAGCAACAAAAAACAAGGAGTATTTGATGTTCATGTCATGAAGTTGACCTTTAACAGGCAGACAATTTGCTCATAATTTTTGAGTCTCGGGAGAAATCTGCAAAGACCAATATCTGTTGGCCGACACATTTTAAATCACTTGCATGTCTCGCAGCTCTTAAAATCTTAAACTTGTCCCAGAAATTTAGCAACCTAAGGATAATTGGCCTGAGGTTTCTGCCCTGGATCGGAGGTTTAGAAGGTACTCGATGAACATGCTCATTAGTAAAATATGAGATAACTTAGCATCCTTGAAAGCGTGCTTGATCCGATTTTCCATACACCTCCACGTTTCTACCCTCTACTTTCTCTAGAAATCCAAGAAACCAAAGATTGTTTAGTCTTTTTTTACGATTTTTGATATCATCCATCTAGTTAAATTTGGCATGCAATATCTGCCTTGTGGTTTAACATCGTGTTATGGAGAGGGTGGACTGTGTCTTCTAGAGCGCTAATTAGTTCTTCCACCTCTTTTGTTCTGTCCTGTAATTTCAATACTTCTTGCTTAAGCACAGAAAGTTCAGATCACACTGATTCAATCTGTGTCATAATAGACATCCTAGTAGTATTCAAATAATTGGACATTTGCTGACTCGAGTCTAGGATCTGTATCTAGAGAAAGTAGAGGTGCATGTCTTTTAGCCCCAGCATATTCATCCAGTTGCCTTTGTGGTTTAGACGTAAGTAGCATATTCCCTCCTCCAGTCGCTTAGAGTGTGATTTAGAGGAAGAGGCCTCATCATCTTCTGAATCAGAATCAGTATTTTGTTCCTCCGTGAGGTTTGTTCCTCTCTGCTAAACCTTGCCAGCTTCTCTTAAAGGGGAACTGAAGAGAGAGGTATATGGAGGCTGCCATGTTTATTTCCTTTTAAGCAATACCAGTTGCCTGGCAGCCCTGCTGATCCTCTGCCTCTAATACTATTAGCCATAGCCCCTGAACAAGCATGCAGCAGATCAGGTGTTTCAGACTTTAAAGTCAGATCTGACAAGACTAGCTGCATGCTTGTTTCCGGTGTTATTCAGATACTACTGCAGAGAAATACACCAGCAGGGCTGCCAGGCAACTAGTATTGATTAAAAGGAAATAAATATGGCAGCCTCCGTATACCTCTTACTTCAGTTTCCCTTTAAAGCTGCATCTGCTGTTGCTGCTCCATTTTCACCATAGCAATAAAATTAACTACTCCATCCAGATAAATCAGATCTCCAAATCATAAACATCTCCCAAAAACAACAGTACATCTGCCCTACAAAGACAGCAGAGTCCATCCAAGAAATGCCAGTAGCCAGACAGAAGAAGGGTGGCAAACACAGAAGTCCTGTATGCAGACAATATAATGTAGCAGAAGATCAGACAGTCCAGCAAAAATAGGGCCCTTACACAGGAGGAAATTGTCTCCCGAGGACTCAGTCAGCCTACTTTTTGAGATGAGAAAGAGGGACACTTAAGCCATGCCCCTGTCATACCCCTAATCATGCCCCTGTCACATCCCTAGTCACGCATATCATAAATAGAAATGGCCCGAACGGTTCGCCAGCGAACGGTTCCCAGCGAAATTCCGGTGGTTCGCCTTCGCCATGTAAGGCAAACTTTTACGGAAGTTCGGTTCGCCCCCATAGTGCACCATTAGGGTCAACTTTGACCCTCTACTTCACAGTCAGCAGGCACATTGTAGCCAATCAGTCTACACTCCCTCGTGGAGCCGCTGCCCCCTTATATAAGGCAGGCTCCGCTGGCCATTACACTCACTCATGTGACTCTCATAGGGAAAGATTAGTTAGGCTCTTGTAGGCTTGTTAGCTTGCTCCTTGCTGATTTCTAATTGCTAAAATAGCACCCCACAACCAGAGGCGTAGCTAGGGTTTTCAGCGCCCGGGGACAAAGACTATTAATGCGCCCCCTAAGGTGAAGGGTTGTGACCAAATGTGGGCGTGGTTATGGGTGCTCCACATTTGGTCACGCCCCTTCACATGTACATGTAGGTTAGCAGGCTCACGCTCACCCACCCTCCCTCAGTATGTACCTTCCAGCATGTTCCAAGACAAATTCAGCAATCATGAGCCCTCCCCATCAAGACAAATTCCGCAATCATGAGCAAACATGAGGCCCCCAACATGACCAACTCAGCAATCATGAGGCCCCCAACAAGACAAATTTAGCAATCCTGAGGCCCCCAACAAGACAAATTCAGCAATCATAAGGCCCCTAACAAGACAAATTCAGCAATCATGAGGCCCCTAACAAGACAAATTCAGCGATTTTGAGGCCCCCAACAAATCATGAGGCCCCCAACAAGACAAATTCAGTAACCATGAGGCCCCCAACAAGACAAATTCAGCAGTCATGAGGCACATAAATAGACAGCATTTCACATAAATAGGCAGAATGCCCCCTTAATATGGTAGACACCTCTCACCTGGCAGCAGTTCCCCAAAATACACTCAATCTGACAGCAGTACTTCCCCAAAAATAGGTAGCCCCAGGTCTATAGGTGTCCCCAGAATAGGTGGCCAGCAGTATAGATGTCCCCAGAACAGGTAGCCAGGGGTAGAGATGTCCACAGAACAGGTAGCCAGGAGTATATGTGCCCAGTATATGTAGGCAGGGGTATGTGTCCCCAGTTTATGTAGCCAGAGGTATATGTGCCCAGTATATGTAGCCAGGGGTATATATGCCCAGTATATGTAGCCAGGGGTATATATGCCCAGTATATGTAGTCAGGGTTATATGTGCCCAGTATATGTAGCCAGGGGTATAATATGTGCCCAGTATATATAGTCAGGGGTATATGTGCCCAGTATATGTAGCCAGGGGTATATATGCCCAGTATATGTAGCCAGGGGTATATATGCCCAGTATATGTAGCCAGGGGTATATGTGCCCAGTATATGTAGCCAGGGGTATATATGCCCAGTATATGTAGCCAGGGGTATATGTACCCAGTATATGTAGTTAGGGGTATATATACCTACCTGTTGTGCTGAGTGCACCCACCTCATCACTGCAGATACCTACCTGTTGTGTTGAGTGAACTCACCTCATCACTGCATATACCTACCTGTTGTGTTCAGTAAACCCACCTCCTCACTGCATATACCTACCTGTTGTGTTCAGTGAACCCACCTCATCACTGCATATACCTACCTGTTGTGTTCAGTGAACCCACCTCATCACTGCATATACCTACCTGTTGTGTTCAGTGAACCCACCTCATTACTGCATATACCTACCTGTTGTGTTGCGTGAACCCACCTCATCATTGCATATACCTACTTGTTGTGTTCAGTGAACCCACCCCATCACTGCATATACCTACCTGTTGTGTTTAGTGAACCTACCTCATCACTGCATATACCTACCTGTTGTATTCAGTGAACCCACCTCATCACTGCATATACCTGCCTGTTGTGTTCAGTGCATCCACCTACCTATGTGAGTGCACGCAGTGTGATATACATCTACCTACGTGAGTGCACGCAGTGTGATATACCACTCCGTGCATACCTGTTAACTGCGCCTGTGTGACTGCACGTTGTATTATTCAAGTCAGTGCATACCTTTCACTTCATCCCCCCCCCCCCCATTTTGGACAAAACGGACAAAACAGGTAGAGAAAGAGGTAGAGGCAGAGTCAGAGGAAGGCCACCCGGCAGGTCTGTGGCTGTGAAGTACACCAACTTGTGACACCTCCACAGCTTGCAGGCAGGCCTCTTGCCACCTCCTCTCTGCCTGCTACATCCTTTTCGCTGTCGTCATCCTCCTCCTCCTTGGCTGGTGCCGCAATCTCCTCTCCAGCTACACAGCCCCATCTTCCCAGGGCCTATGCTGCATGCCAGGTATGACGGTGTCACACCATCTTAGACATGTCTTGCCTCAAAGCGGAGAGTCACACTGGACCAGCTCTCCTGGCTGCTCTTAACAAACAGGTGGATTAGTGGCTGACCCTGTACCAGCTGGAGATCGGCAACGTGGTGTGTGACAATGGCAGCAATCTCCTTTCCGCTTTGAATTTGGGAAAGCTGACACATGTACCCTGCATGGCACATGTGCTGAATCTAGTCATTCAAAGATTTGCGTCAAAGTACCCAGGCTTAGAGGACGTCCTGAAGCAGCCCAGGAAGTTGTGTGGGCATTTCAGGCGGTCTTACATGGCCATAGCACGCTTTGCGGACATTCAGCGGAGAAACAACTTGCCGGTGAGACGCTTGATATGTGATAGCCCGACTTGCTGGAATTCGACCCTGGTCATGTTCTCTCGATTGCTAGAACAGGAGAATGCCGTCACCCAGTACCTGTACAATTACAGTAAAAGGACACAATCTGGGGAGATGGGAATGTTGTGGCCCAACAACTGGACACTGATGCGAAATGCATGCAGGCTTATGTGGCCATTTGAGGAGGTGACCAACCTGTTGAGTCGCAGTGAAGGCACCATCAGTGACTTGACCCCGTACGCTTACTTTCTGGAGCGTGGCATGCGTAGAGTGGTGGATCAAGCTGTGGAGGAGCATGAAGAGGAACAGTTATGGCAGGAACAGTTTCCTCAACACCTGCGGCAGCACAGGGGGGGGGGGGAGGGGAGGAAGAGTCATGTGGGGAAGAGGAGTCAGACTCGGATGATGAGGAAGGTGTTTCTGTGGAGGAGGAGGCGGCGACAGAAGAACAACCGCAGTAGGCATCGCAGGGGGCTTGTGCTGCTCAACGTTCCCATGGTATTGTTCGTGGCTGGGGGAGGAAGAGGACTTACCTGACATCACTGAGGAAGAGCAAGAGGAGATGGAGAGTATGTCTGGATCCAACTTTGTGCAGATGGCATCTTTTATGCTTTCCAGCCTGTTGAGGGACTCCCATATAAAAAAACTCAAGGGGAATGAGCTGTACTGGGTGGCCACACTACTAGACCCTCGGTATAGGCACAAAGTGACAGACATGTTACCAACTCACCGGAAGGCAGAAAGGATGCAGCACATGCAAAACAAGCTGGCAACTATGCTTTACAATGCGTTTAAGGGTTATGTCACAGCACAACGCAATAAAGGTACCACTGCCAAAGGTACCAAGGACCTTCAGCACAGCTGGAGGCATTGCCACTGAAAAGAGAAGTCGCCTAAGTCACGAAAGTGTTCAGTACCTGACCTTTATCAAAATGAATGAGGCATGGATCCCGGAGGGCTACTGCCCGCCCGAAGACTACGTTAGTCCCCACACACAGCATCTCTGCCTGCAGGCCGCTTGCCTTCTCTGACACCACCAACAGTGTCCATGACTCCAGGTGGATTCCTGAATTTTTAAGGCCGCTGCTAGCAGTGGCCGCTATACTAATTTTTCTGGTGCGTGTACATTCCTGCCTAATTTTTCTGGCTGCAGTGCAGCTGCAACAACAAAACAAAAGGCATGTACATGTGCCCATTCCCCTTCGTGATTATTACCTTGCCGCGGTGAAGGGGCTTGCGTATCACAATGAAGCAATGACCACCCGCTATATGAGTGTCTCGGGGGGTGGCACACCAAAGATAATAAGGTCGTTGCTTCATTGTGGACAGACCAAATTTGATCAGCTGGACAGTCACTGTTGTTCTATCATTGAGCTACCACAGCCCGGCGACCATATGGGCTTGAAAACCGCCACGTCCTGCACTCTTGCCATGGTGCACACCAGTCCAGCACGGCCATCACTACGCAAACAGCTGTTTGCGGTGCATTACACAGTGAGCTGGGTGTGTCAGTATGAAGCAGTACACTAATTACACAACCTGATTGATGTATACACATGCAAGATGTTTTAAAGCACTTTAGGCCTGCAATTTAGCATTCAATGTGATTTCTGCCCTTAAAACTCTGCTTTGCGTCAAATCCAGATTTTTCCCCAGGACTTTTTGGCGTGTATCCCACTCCGCCATGCCCCCTCCAGGTGTTAGACCCCTTGAAACATCTTTTCCATCACTTTTGTGGCCAGCATAATTTTTAACACGGTTCACGAACCGAAAATCGGAGGTTCGGGCCATCTCTAATCATAAAGATTTCATAAGAAAAATATGTTGTTTTATAATTCAAACTATACTGGTCCTTTCCACCCTGGTTCATTTTCCTTCACATTAACATTTTAAAATGAGTAATACATCAATTTAAAGGATGGTAATAAAGTTTAGAGTCAATCAATATATATATTTACATGGAAAGAGGGACAAATGAGGAGGAAAGAGGGACAGAGCTCCAAAGAGGGACCAAATTAGGTATGGTAGGCTTTACCAGCCCTTGATGGCAGATGAGGCAGGTCTGTGGAGCCTCTGACGGAGACAGTCTACTTCAATCTCCGGAGCTCAAGGGATGCAGCAGCAGAGTCCAATGTTCCAGGCGCCAGTCATCACCAAAACAAGCATGTGACATCTCTCGGCAGTGTGTCAGGTGGGGAGACCTGAAAACACTCAAGGCAGGATGTAGTAAAAAATCAGTTGCAGGCTGGGGGGAGGCGGGTTGGCTTCTTGGTTTTTAATGTACTGAGTTCTGCGCAGAAACAGTTTTTCATGCTATCTGTGGATAGGTTCCTGAAAGGAGTATATCTGTAACGTTTATTGATCGTGCAATAAAGAGTTAAATAATGGGGCAGCACGGTGGCGTAGTGGTTAGCTCTCTCGCCTTGCAGCGCTGGGTCCCTGGTTCGAATCCCAGCCAGGGCACTATCTGCAAAGAGTTTGTATGTTCTCTCCGTGTCTGTGTGGGTTTCCTCCGGGCACTCCGGTTTCCTCCCACATTCCAAAAACATACAGATAAGTTAATTGGCTCCCACTAAAAATTGGCCCTAGACTACAGTACTTACACTACATAGTATAGACATATGGCAATGGAAGGGATTAGATTGTGAGCTCCTTTGAGGGACAGTTAGTGACAAGACAATATATATATATATATATACACTGTACAGCGCTGCGTAATATGTCGGCGCTATATAAATACTAAATAATAATAATAATAATAATAATAATGGACTAGGATGATACAGTGTCTATGGCCAATTTATGAAATTCTTCTGATCTTTGTGGTATCTGCTGGCTGTGCCAACTCACTGGTCCACATAGTAACAAATAAATAGATGTTATTGCATGATTGAGCTCCAGCCCCATGGTAAACCCCAACTTTTGTAATTGCATGCTGGGCCTTTACAATAGTGTCTCTGCGGATGTCACCATCTTGCATTAGCCCCAACATATCACTTTCTAAAATTAATTTACAAATGCTATACAATGATAGAAGGCAAAATATCGCTAACATGATCGTTTTTAAATAAAATAATGAAAATCTAATACAGAAAATACTATTAGAATGATTTAAAAACTGTCTAAACAAAACTAGCACTAACTACAGACTATAAAAAAAATAATGAAGTAGTAATTAAATGTATTAAGTGCTATAATTAAAAAGGGTACTTTTACCATAAAAATACTGTATGTATTCACATACTATTATATAGTCATCATTTTGTGTGTAAGGACATCAGTGACCCACACTATACAGCAATGTAGTTTATTT
The DNA here is from genome assembly GCF_040937935.1 of Hyperolius riggenbachi. Taxonomy (NCBI): domain Eukaryota; kingdom Metazoa; phylum Chordata; class Amphibia; order Anura; family Hyperoliidae; genus Hyperolius; species Hyperolius riggenbachi. The sequence continues at coordinate 198,487,961 of NC_090653.1, read as the reverse complement.
GAAGAAAAACACTACAGTATATTACCACTAGATGTCTCCCTAAGACCAAAATTTTGTTGAGATAATTGCGCCCATTTTTACGCGTACGTTAAAAAGGGGCGCTGGGAAAAAAGGGCGCCGGGTTTTAAACGATAAACATGGATAACGTTTAAAAGTATAATGTACTATATTTCATTTAAAAATAATGTTTTATAAAGTTATAAATCATTAAATAATGTGCATGAAATTGGCAATTGTGAAAACGTTAATCTTCCGTTTAAAAAGTGAAACGTATAATAACGTTTAAAAAAAAATAGTAAGTAACCCTCCCTGTACCTACCCCTAACCCCTAGACCCCCGTGTTGGTGCCTAAACCTAAGACCCCCCTGGTGGTGCCTAAACCTAAGACTCCCCTGATGGTGCCTAAACCTAAGACTCCCCTGGTGGTGCCTAAACCTAAGACTCCCCTGGTGGTGCCTAAACCTAAGACCCCCCTGTTGATGCCTAAACCTAAGACCCCCCTGGTGGTGCCTAAACCTAAGACCCCCCTGTGATAAGCATTAATAACGTGTGAAAAAATATTGTGCTGTTTTTCGTTTAAAAATAATGTTTTAAAAAAGATTGTACTGTTTTTCGTTTAAAAATAAAGTTTAAAAAATTATAAATCATAAAATAATGTGTAATCATGAGAAGCAGTTATAAAACAGTAAAAGTCTCCGGGCGCCGCTTATAAAACGTTATTTTTCTCCGGCGCCCTTTTTTCCTGTCGGGCGCCCATTAAACGATATTTATTATGGGAGTGAATGGCGGCGCCCGATTTGTCCACTTGCCTCAGGCGCCCGAATTTACTGTTCCCCATTTTTACTGCCTCCTGGCTTTCAGCATGAAATGTTAGGCTGCTTTTTGGCATAGCTCCCAATTGTCCCTCCATTGGGCACAGTCCCTGTTTGGGAACAAAATCCCCCCTCCTTATTTCTTCCTGATTTGTCCCTCTTTCAGGACTGATCTACAGATGTAGGAAAATATATGTATTTTTCTTTTGAAAAATATGTCTAATTGACTCTAAACTTTATTCCCATCTTTTAAATAGATATATATATATATCAAAAAAGTTGTGCGCTCCAGCCACTAAATGACCCCCCTCACAGTGCTATGTATATACAATAATACAGTAAACAATTTCCTTTAGATCTGGATCGCTTGATACCAAAAGGGAGCCTTGTGCCTCTCCCACAGAATTATATTAAAGTGAACCGAGCACCTTTTTTATCATTCAGGACATTTCTATAGCACATGAAAAATGCATGCCGACAATCTCTTTTATTATTAAAATAAACTTTCATTTTACCTTGTATTTTACATTCAAAGTAGATTAATTACCCTGTTTCAGCAGGGCTGCCCGGCAGTCCCCGGCCGCAGAGCTTTCAGGTTCCTAATTGTTTTATTGGGCTAATTACCAAGAGGTAAACAATGCTATTAGACAACAAAGGGGGTTAGTAATTAGGACTGTTTCTTCAAAGACCTAGTTTGTGTCAATGTGTCAAGATAGCATCTCTGACTTCTGTAAATAAGGAATGTGAGAAGGGGAGGGGGGAACATGGCAGCTTCTATGCCAGGAGAGATTCCATTGAAAGAGAATGTGCTCAGTTCCCTTTAAACAGTGTTAGATTAGTACAGCGCTCAACAGACAATCCACAAATTATACACAGTCCTCTCTATAGAACTAAGTAATTTAATTTACAAGTCCACTGAAGGAAAAGTTCCATATATATCCCTCAATGCAAGCTTCTTGATGTGAAAGATAGATTCCTTCAATCCAGTCAGATATATGAGAAACTATGTATGCAATGTATGCTCACCAGAATTCGTGGCTGACCCCACCAGATCAGCATCTGCATTTTTGACTTAGCCCAAGCTCCTCACTGTTCAGCAAACAATCTTCATAGCTCATGCATAGAAGGGGAAAAAAGGTTGCAAAACATAGTGTGATACTGCGTAGATAGGCAACAGTTCTTTGCTCCACAGCACCAGTGTGTTTCTTGTTTTCAAAGGTTAACATGAAGGTAATGATGATAAAAAGGACCTGTTGTATTTAACTATAAGACATTGCCTTTTCTTTATGAATTCTTAGTGGTATGTGTGACTTACGGTGTGGCAGAGGCATACTGGAGGTGTGACAGGGGTATGTCTTAGAGGCTGAGCCCACTAACACAGTTGTGTCCGCTTCTGTCCACTTTTCGTCATCTGTAACATTGATGTATTGCTGAAAAGCAGACACAACTGCATTATGATGCCCATAGACGGTGCAAAAAAAAAAAAGTACGATTTTCCCATTTATTTGACCAAAACAATCGAAGCGAATGAAAGTCGGAAAGAATCTTTTTTTTCAATCTAGAAAAATGAAAGATTATCCCATTTTTTTTGATAAAAATCCAATCGGACATGTTTGAAAAATCTTTATATTGGATATTTTTCCCAGATTTTCTGAATACTTGTGTATGGTACCTCTAAAATAACTATGCAATTCTTTCAATCTAACAAAATATTTGAACAAAATTATACGATCGAAATGTTTTTTAAAAAATTGTACCTTGTATAGGCACCATTAGTGGGCTCAGGCCTTTTGGGAAGTATGTGTTTGAGAATCTAGTATGTTTATAGGTGTTCCCTGAGGTTGCTAGAAGATACAGCAAACAAGATATGTAAGCAAGGGGGGTTGGCCGAGTTCATTGTTCCCTTCCTTTCCTCTCCCACCAGAAAGAAACCACTGTGTCATGTGCCATGCTGTTTTCCCTTGTCCCATGTTGTACGGCTTTAGCGTAGGGATGCATCTGTATGAGATTGAGTCCTGAATTGTCCCCCTAGTGATAGCGTCCTGATCCTTCCTGACCAGGCTACAATTAGTACTCATACATCTCTGGAATGCATTTGCATGCTGTTTTGCAAATGTATGTGTTTTGTGAACTTCATTCGCATGAGTTTTCACATAGGGAACACGTTAGCCTTCCTATTAGACGTTTGTATGCCTTGCATCTGTGAGATGCACTGCTGCATGAAACAGGGAGTTTTGGCACATGGGTACCTGTCGTCTTTTGGTTCCCCTATATATCGCAATGGTAATTTATGTCTATGGGTGTGGATCTCAGCAAGATAGTGAGACCGGTCTGCAATAACCGAGTGCACAAAACTATAAGGGTGGCAGAAACCATTAGTGATGAGTTCAGCTATAGAGTGGTCAAATTCATATAGCAGTGGGTCAAGTGAACACATTGGTAATGATTTTGGCTATACGGTAGCTAAACTCATGTGCTGGTAGGAGGATTGAATGCATTGGTAATGGGCTCAGATACCGGTAGCTGGTGTTAGGTGTGAAGAGGGGTAAAGTTAGTGTTAGGAGTGGAGAGGGTGGAACAAAACAAAAAACAAACAAACAAATGCACAAGAAAAACAGAAAACCGAGAGCCCAATATAGTGTAGTGTGTTTTCTAAGTGGAGAGGTAATATGTAGCGTAAGTAATTTATACTCACAAACCCGGGTTACCACGTAGGCAACCACTGAAGAAGTAGGTGGGGAGATTAGACCTGTCCCCACTCAGGGTTAAGATGTCGCTGTCTGTGGATAGAAGAAAAGGAGGGTATATCCCCCTTCCAAAAAGGGTGGATAACTTGCTATGTAGAGGTGTACAGAGGTGCCAAAAGAGTAAAATATGCTAAAATCATCTAAAAATGTTCAGGAGGCGGTGGTGGACCAGACACTCCAAACAGACACGATGCTGTCGCCAGTTGTCACTAGGAGTATGTGAATAAATGTTATTAACTATATCGACAGCATCGTGTTGTGAGGATCCGCGTGGCTGCCTGCGCAGGCAGGCAGCCTTTTGACCACTGCTCAGGTCTGCATTCTGCAGGTCTCTGGAAGAGAGACCTTTTGTCAGTTGTGCAGCTTGCTGCTGAGGAATTTGCATACGTTTGTCATGCAGATTGCCTAGCCACATCCTTTGTGGGCTTGCTCTATAAAGAGCTATGTTTCCCACAGTAAGTGGCTGGTCATAAGAGTTAGTTCCTGTGTAACACTCGCCTGGAGTGTCAGCCTTGCTCTTTGTTGAAGATTAGCCTAGAGTAATTCCTGGAACTGCACTAGGCAGTTTCCCTAGTGCAGTTAGGATTGCATATCTGTTTTGTTTGTCTGTTGCGATTGTCCTGTCCCAGCGGTGGTCGACAGGAAATCATTCTGTGTGTCTGGGTGCTAACTGGAACAGCGGTTCTTACTGGTAGCCCCTTCTGATCTGTCTTCCTGGATCGCACTAGCCTCTTTCGCTAGTGCTGTGGATCCTATCTCTCGCTTGTTCATGTTTTTGTGTGTCTGTCTTGTCTGCTACGAACGCTTGCTGGAGGCTCAGTGAAGTAACTGTTAAGCAAGCGCTCGCGTCCTCTGTTTCGTGTTTGTCTGTCGGTGGTTAGTTAGGCGTGCTTGTCTCTGTTGTGCTTATCACGTGGGGACCACGCATAAACGCGTGCACTGTTGCGAATGAGTGCGGTGTTCGCGTTTAGCTAGCGTTTGTTATTTTCCTTATCTCCTCATTGTATGATTTGCTGTGCCTTTGCTACTCTCGTGCTCTGCCTTGCTGTAGCCTTGTGTCACCTCTGGCAATCGCCTCTCTCGCGATTGCGTTCCTACTTCATATCTGCTGTTGTGTATGCACCGTCGCGGGTTGGCAACTAGTTTGGTGCACACACATACAATCTGTCCCTGTGCTCATTCTCTTCCGCAATCGCTTCTCTTGCGATTGCGTTCTCACTTGGTTTCCTTGTTGTGTGTCTGCCATCGCAGGTGGCGGCTAGATTGGTGGACATACATACATTCCTCATCTGTGCTTATGCGGTCTTGTGTCTCTGTTAGCAATCGCCATCTCTGGCGATTGCCTTCTCACTTTGTCTTCATGGTTGTGTGTTCATCGTCGCAGGGTAGCGACTAGTTTGGTGAACACGCATACCCTCTGTGGCTTTGATCTCTCTCTTTCAGGGCTATCTGCCCTGCGTTTCTTTCCTTCGTGCAATTCCTGTCTGGCGTGTGTGGCAGGGCAGAGGAGCTGTTCCTCTGCACTCCACACCTCCCCCTGTCGACAGGAATTTCCCTCTACAGGTGCACTGCACCTTTTGCTGGGTTCCCGCAAATTATACGCTTGTGGAGGATTTCCGCAGTGTCAGCGCACGTCTTGTGCGCTGATCACGGAGAGAATTCCACATTCGTTACACGTGTCTGTTTGGAGTGTCGGGTCCACCACCGCCTACTGAACGTTTTTAGATGATTTTAGCATATTTTACTCTTTTGGCGTCTCTGTACACCTCTACATAACAAATGCACAAAAATAATTTCAAAAATTACAAAATAATTAAATTTAAAAAAAAATCATAAACACAGCTTTTTTGGCCCTAACTCTGGTGCAGTACTGCCTGCTATTGCTATAAAACATAAGGTATTTTTTTGAAGTGTTTCAGGTAGCAACTCTGGAGAAATAGATTATTTACACATCTTGCCTCTGACAGAATGTTAGAGCCTCAACATATTTTTTGTAAAATAATAATAATAATAATAATAATAATTTGTGTTTTATTTTCTTACAAGTGAAGTGAATAGCTCATTAGCAGTCTGATGTTAAGTTTACCAGTTATATGATTTCTGTATAAGCATATAGCTCGGTTGAAACTGATATGAACTTCAAAAACTCTTGCATTTATTCCTAACGTACCACTGCCTGGGTGATAAGAATAGCTGACATGGTCCTACTGTAGAGTGCTGTAAAGAGAAGGGTGCACTGGTGCAGATGTTTTTATAGGGATAGATTTTTTTGTGTTGTGACTGTATAGACACTGTACTTTAAAAGGGTTATAATATTATGCGCTTTTAGTTAGGATTTGCCAGTGTGATTGGTGTTAAGAGAAGCAGAGACAATACTGAGGACCTTGCTTAGATTGTCGCTTGCTCGATCAGTGGTTCGAAACACATGGCACGAGTTAGAAACAGGCGTTATGACACAGGCAGTTGAGACAACTGTAATAGGTGAGTGCCTTTGACACTTTGACTAGTTATTCTACTGCCACATTTTATTTACACATCTTTTAAATTGAATTCACTTAGGTTTTAGCATGGCCTCCTTGAGAATGCAGATAATTGTGTGCAATGTACACATATCTAGAGCAAATGTTTGAGGGTGTATATGGTTGTCCTCAATGTGTGCGGGTTACTTACTGTAGTTGCATAGTTATTTGGGTTGAAAAAAGACATACGTCCATCAAGTTCAACCAGAAAATAAAGTACTGATTCTGATCAGAATCAGTTCTGATCGTTTGATCAGTTATAGCATCTGAACTTAAAGTGTATCAGAAACTTTAAGTGTAAAGAAAATATGGGAAATACAGTTGAAAAGGGCACCTGAGCCATCTGTGTAAAAAGGGCACCACCATAGAATTCAAGGTTATTTGTGACATACCGGTAGCTACATAGTTATTTGTGTTGAAAACCAGTTCAACCAGAAAATAAAGTAAACACCAGCCTTCTCCCTCACATATCCCTGTTGATCCAGAGGAAGGCAAAAAACCCTTACAAGGCATGGTCCAATTAGCCCCAAAAGGGAAAAAATTCCTTCTCGACTCCAGATGACAATCAGTTAAAATCCCTGGATCAACACCACTGGGGATTACCTAGTAATTATAGCCATGGATGTCTTTCAATGTAAGGAAAGCATCTAAGCCCCCTTTAAATGCAGATATAGAATTTTCCATAATTACTTCCTGTGGCAATGCATTCCACATCTTAATCACTCTTACTGTAAGAGAACCCTTTCCTAAATAAATGATTAAAATTTTTTCCTCCATGCGCAGATCATGTCCCCTAGTCCTTTGGAAAAGCCATAATTCAGTACTTCTCTTCTAGATCAGACGGTACATATGAAGAGATATTTACCACTAAAGACGGGCCTTCTAAGTCCTCTTCCTTGGCCTCAGATTCATCACATTGCGGGGAGGTTTCCCTTTGGGTATACTGCAATACTCAAAGGGAAACCTCGCCCCAATGTGATAAATCTGAGGCCAAGGAAGAGGACTTAGAAGGCCCGTCTTTAGTGGTAAATATCTCCATATCTATTATGGCTTATCTTTCAGCCCAACTCATTTACCTAACTTTTTTGAATTAGAACAGGACTGATTTTTTCGCTCTATTAAATTGAAACATTTTTTCAGGAATTTGCCCCCAAATGTTACTACTGGTAATACTAGACCGGTGGTTGAGGACTGTTTTATTCTCAGAGACTCTGGTTTACATATCAAGTGCAGTTTTATGCCATCTAGCCATGAACTGATCTATACATATATTGCCAAGGTTACTGAGGATGTTGATAGGATTGAGCGAGACTTTGGGAGGGGTCAGTTTCGCGTTGCACACAACCTATCTGGGTTGGAAAATGAAGCCCTAAGATCTCTACAGAATAACAGTGAATTAGTTGTTTTCCCTGCTGATAAAGGGGATGCTGTTGTTGTAATTGACAAATGTGATTATGAACAGGAGATTAAGCGCCAATTAACTGACACTGCTGTGTATGTTGTACTAGAGTGTGACCCTCTACCTAATATCCAGAGATTGATTTTGAAAGTATTGCAGGAAGCATTGCTGAGAAATGTAATTGATGAGGATCTATTTAAATTTCTCCAACAGAACAATCCCACTACGCCACATATGTACATGTTGCCCAAAATTCATACAACACTTATTTGCCCTCCTGGGCGTCCTATTGTGGCGAGGGTGGGATCTGTGTTTGTTTTTCTTGCTCGTTTCCTTGATAAAATTTTGACACAACTGTAATAGGTGAGTGCCTTTAACACTTTGACTAGTTATTCTACTGCCACATTTTATTTACACATCCTTTACATTGAATTCACTTAGGTTTTAGCATGGCCTCCATCTTGAGAATGCAGAGAATTTTGTGCAATGTCTACATATCTAGAGCAAATAATTGAGGGTGTATATGGTTGTCCTCAATGTGTGCGGGTTACATACTGTAGTTACATACCGGTAGTTATTTGGGTTGACATTTTCAGAGCTTCTATCCTGTCAACACCAAGTTGGGTATTCCACAGGGCCAGTTTACACGAATTGACAGGATAGTGAACGAACCAGATACATCACTCCAACGAAAATGAGAACTTACCGACAAATTTCGAGCAAGCGGTTATCCTGCAGAATGTTTTAAGAGGGGGAAGGGAGAGCAAAGATCTAGGGTGGTCGCTTCACCCCATTTACCCTTTGTGTCTACTTTAACACCTGCAGTGATATGGTGAGCAGGAGTATTCGCCGTCATTGGCATATCACAGCTGGAATCACAGAGCATGATGCGGAGGTTCCCCTGCCGCTAGTTGGGTCTACAGCTGGCGGTTTCGAGCATACAGCTAGGAGCTGATCGGTGAGCTTTATTTTAAACTTTTGTGTACTCATTGGTGCAGCTTATGACTTGTAGTTCTCCATCAGCTCCGTGTGTGTGAGTTGCCTGCCCTGAGGGGTGGGGTTAATGGTATATAATGAAGCCGTTGCAACATGTTTGTTGCACTTGACTTGTGGCAACTTGAGAAAGGCCATATAGGCCGAAACAGCAGGCTGTCGTTGCCTGTCACTTTTCATGATTTAATAAAGTATCAGAGCGAATAATACTTGGTGTGGTGCCGATCCTTCATTTGAATCCTTGCTTCCTCAACGACTACTGTGGGGAACAGTGTTGAAGGCCTTTGCAATGTCCAAGTACTGTATATCACATCTACAGCATTCCCAATATCCACATTAGCATTCACCACATCATAAAAGCTGAGCATGTTAGTCAAACAAGACTTGTACTTGGTAAGCCTATGTGTGATGCTGAGAAATTAAATTATTCTCTGATATGAAGCCTTTTATTGCATTTTTCAGTAACCCCTCAAATAGTTTGCACACAACTGATATTAAAGGAACTCCGAGCACCTCTCACTCATGGGCATGCCTTTAAGCCAGACGTCTTCCAACAAAGTCATGCTATGACCCCTCTGGAGGAGCCTCTTGCAATGGCCATGCGTGTCACTTCCTCTTCCTGCTTCATTCAGTGATGCACTTCTCTAACAGAGAAGACAGGGGTGATCCGGAAGTTATAACATAGCCAAGATGGCAGCTGTGATGACTGAAATCGAACGAAAACTATTTGGTGTAGAACGGTGATTCAGGCATCAAATGAAAGAGGAGAGCACAAGCTACAGAAAGGTATGCATCTTTAAGTACTTTGCAGTACTGGTCGGAGTCTTAAAGGCATGGCCATGAGAGGTGCTCGGAGTCCCTTAAAACGTACAGATCTATAATTTCCCGGATCTGAATGCCCTTCTTAAATAATGGCAAAATGTGGGCTGTTCACCAGTCAATTGTAACTATACCAGTTGAAAGAAAGTCAAAAAAGATAAGATAAAGGGGTTTATCGATAAATGAACTTAATTCCCTTAGCAACCAAGGATGTATGCAATCTGGGCCTGCTACCGTTTCAATTTTATTTTTATTTGAAAGGTTTTGCCTTTACCTCTTCCTGTGTTAAGTATAGAGATAGCTCGAACCTCTGATTTTAGGTTCGCGAACCTCGAACGCGAACTTCAGCAAAGGTTTGCGTTCGCGTGAACTTTGCAAACCGCAATAGACTTCAATGGGCAGGCGAACTTTCAAAACTACAAACACTAATTCTGGCCACAAAAGTGATGGAAAAGATGTTTCAAGCAGTCTAATAACTGGAGGGGGCATGGCGAAGTGGGATACATGTCAAATGTCTTGGGGAAAATTACGGATTTGACGCACAGCAGGGTTTTAGGGGCAGAAATCACATTGCATTGCTAAATTGGAGGCATAAAGTGCTTTAAAACATCTTGTGTGTGTATACATCAATCAGGTAGTGTAATTAGTGTACTGCTTCACACTGACAGACCAAACTCACTGTGTAACGCACTGTGTAACGCACCGTGAACAGCTGTTTGTGTAGTGATGGCCATGCTGGACTGGTGCGCATCATGGCGAGAGTGCAGGCGATGGCGGTTTTCAAGCCCATATGGTCGGGCTGAGATAGCTCACTGACAGAACAACAGCAGCGGCCTTAAAAATTCAGGAATCCACCTGCAGTCCTGGACCCTGTTGGTGGTGGTGGAGAAGGCAGTCAAGCGGCCTGCAGGCAGAGATGCTGTGTGGGGATCAACTTAGTCTTGGGGCAGGCAGTCACACGGCGTGCAGGCAGAGATGCTGTGTGTGGGGACTGACTTAGTCTTCGGGCAGGCCTGACCGTTCTTTGCAGACCAGGCATCTGTGGTCAGATGGACCCTTGACAAACGCTGTGTGCCTGGATACCGGATTACTCTTGCCTGCTGCCTGCCACGACCCTTGCCTGGATATCGGATTACTCTTGCCCGCTGCCTGCCACGACCCTTGCCTGGATACCGGATTACTCTTGCCTGCTGCCTGCCACCACCCTTGCCTGGATACCGGATTACTCTTGCCTGCTGCCTGCCACGACCTTTGCCTGGATAACGGATTTCCCCTTCATTACACTTCATCTATCTGAACTATACTAGGTACTCACCTTGTTTCTGGACTCTACATACTGAGGTGTCTCGTTATCCTAACCACCAGTCGGAGTTATCTCAGTTGTGACCTGGTGGGCACTAGGCCGCTAAAGGTCCATCATCCCTTGCGGGGTGCTCTGGTGAACACCCGTGGTCACCTAGACTCCACTTCTGAGCAACACTCCAATCACTGGTGGGAGGGTCAACGAACTCCTGAGCATAACATGGTAGAACAATGTACAGTCACACAGGTGCAGTGAAAGGTATGCAGTGACTGCTGGTATAACAATGTGCAGTCACACAGGTGCAGTGAAAATGGATGCACTGACTGCTGGTATACAAAACAGCATGCGGTTACACAGATGCAGTGAAAGGTATGCAGTGACTGATATTATAATACAATGTGCAGCAGTCACACAGGTTCAGTGAAAAGGTATGCAGTGACTGGTATATAAAACAGCGTGCTGTCACACAGATGCAGTGAAAGGTATGCAGTGACTGGTACAGTGGGTTGCAAAAGTATTCAGCCCCCTTAAAGTTTTCCACATTTTGTCACATTACTGCCACAAACATGCATCAATTTTATTGGAATTCCATGTGAAAGACCAATACAAAGTGGTGTACATGTGAGAAGTGGATCGAAAATCATACATCATTCCAAATTTTTTTTACAAATAAATAACTGCAAAGTGGGGTGTGCGTAATTATTCGGCCCCCTAAGTCAATACTTTGTAGAACCACCTTTTGCTGCAATTACAACTGCCAGTCTTTTAGGGTATGTCTCTACCAGCTTTGCACATCTAGAGACTGAAATCCTTGCCCATTCTTCTTTGCAAAACAGCTCCAGCTCATTCAGATTAGATGGACAGCGTTTGTGAACAGCAGTTTTCAGATCTTGCCACAGATTCTCGATTGGATTTAGATCTGGACTTTGACTGGGCCATTCTAACACATATATATGTTTTGTTTAAAGCATTCCATTGTTGCCCTGGCTTTATGTTTAGGGTCGTTGTCCTGCTGGAAGGTGAACCTCCGCCCCAGTCTCAAGTCTTTTGCAGTCTCCAAGAGGTTTTCTTCCAAGTTTGCCCTGTATTTGGCTCCATCCATCTTCCCATCAACTCTGACCAGCTTCCCTGTCCCTGCTGAAGAGATGCACCCCCCGAGCATGATGCTGCCACCACCATATTTGACAGTGGGGATGGTGTGTTCAGAGTGATGTGCAGTGTTAGTTTTCTGCCACACATAGTGTTTTGCATTTTGGCCAAAAAGTTCCATTTTGGTCTCATCTGACCAGATCACCTTCTTCCACATGGTTGCTGTGTCCCCCACATGGTTTGTGGCAAACTGCAAACGGGACTTCTTATACTTTCTGTTAACAATGCCTTTCTTCTTGCCACTCTTCCATAAAGGCCAACTTTGTACAGTGCATGACTAATAATTGTCCTATGGACAGAATCTCCCACCTGAGCTGTAGATCTCTGCAGCTCGTCCAGAGTCACGATGGGCCTCTTGACTGCATTTCTGATCAGCGCTCTCCTTGTTCAGCCTGTGAGTTTAGGTGGATGGCCTTGTCTTGGTAGGTTTACAGTTGTGCCATACTCCTTCCATTTCTGAATGATCGCTTGAACAGTGCGCCTTGGGATGTTCAAGGCTTTGCAAATCTTTTTTTTTGGCCTAAGCCTGCTTTAAATTTCTCAATCTGTCAAAACGTATGGATCAGCTTCTAGCGTGAAGGAGCCCTCACTTTAACCAAACTAGCAGCAACCTCTCCTTCTTTCTCCAACAGTACTCCACAAATAAAAAGATACAGAACAAGCTCAATAATTCACATTTATAACATACCAAAATAATATCAAAAACATTTAAAGTACATTTACAATTTTAGGCCTTTTGCACACTACATGCGATTTGCGATTTTTAATCGATTTTCACATGCAATTAAAATTTTTAATTGGTACTGCATGTCTCGTTTTTCTGCATTTTTCTTTTGATAGCATCCAGGGAAAATCTGAATCGCAAATCGAAATCAGAATCGCAAATCGAATTTGCAGTGTTCAGGGGGCCTGAGGGATCTGTCTAGGCCTTGTGGTTGGGTGTCCCCCAGGTAAAAAAATACATAGACAGCCAGGTTCCCCTCATATAGAAAGAATTATGTAGACACGTGCCACCAGACACGGGGCCAACTGCGCATGCGCGGCCTGATTGCGTTCACTTCGCCAGGAGCATTCTGCGCTTGCGCAGAATGCTCCCAGCGACGGGAGCGAGGTGGGAGGGGGCGTGCCTGGCCACACTGTGCCTGCTCAGACTGAAGGATGCTGGAGGAAACCCCTGACTGAAGGGTCTGGAGGAAACCCCAGGTATGTATACATTTTTAAAGTGGTCCCATCTCAGGTGCACTTTAAAGAGACTCTATAACACAATTTTCAGCCTTATTTCTTTTATCCTATATGTTCCTGTACCTGTTCTAATGTGGTCTGGATTACTTTTTCTAGTTGCACTGTCTCTGTAATATATCTAATCTTCTTTTCTTTGTCAAGCTTTGTCGACCCAGAGAGGAATGGGCTCCCTCTGTTGTATTGAATACAAGTTATGCACGCCCCCTGCAGGCTCCTTGTGCTTTGTTTACTCCTCATAGACTGCTCTTAGTTTCAGCTTGTCTGTGTGATGCAGTTTATGAGGCTGAGGGGGGAGGAAGCTGCCTGTCACATGCTGAGAAACTGTGAGAATCCCAGACTGGAGTGCAGATAATTCACCATGTAATAAAAACTTGTAGTATACTGTAACATGAGATATATATATATATATACATACATATATATATATATATATATACATATATATATATATATATACATATATATATATATATATACATATATATATATATATATATATATATATATATATATATATATATATATATATATATATATATATATATATATATATATATATATATATATATATATATATATAGTGGCTTGCAAAAGTATTCAGCCCCCTTGAAGTTTTCCACATTTTGACAAATTACTGCCACAACCATGAATCAATTTTATTGGAATTCCACGTGAAAGACTAATACAACGTGGTGTACACGTGAGAAGTGGAATGAAAATCATACATGATTCCAAACATTTTTAAAAATAATTAACTGCAAAGTGGGTTGTGCATAATTATTCAGCCCCCGGAGTCAATACTGTGTAGAACCACCTTTTGCTGCAATTACAGCTGCCAGTCTTTTAGGGTATGTTTCTACCAGCTTTGCACATCTAGAGACTGAAATCCTTGCCACAGATTCTGGATTGGATTTAGACCTGGACTTTGACTGGGCCATTCTAACACATGGATATTGTAACGATAGGTGTCAGCAACCAGAGAGAATCTGATTATTGGTGATCTGCAGTATCACCAAGAATACAGATCTATACCTGATTATGGATGATCTGCAGAATCACCAATAATACAGATATAGTACTAACCTCTAGACACCTGAAGCGTGTAAGTGTTTGGTGTAACAGTAGGAATTGAACCACCGGGCTAGCAGTTGGTCCAATTTGTAGAGAAGACTCTACTGCAGTCAAGGGCTCCAGGAGGGAGAGTCCCCGACTGGTCTTGCAGCAGGGCCCCCCTCTGAGGAGCAGGGGACCCCTGCAGGAGGACTGAGCACCCAAAGGTTGGGTGACAGCCAGAAGGGTCGGGTAGGCTGGGTCGGCAACACACAGGCAGATAAAGTACAGAGACAGGAGACAGATTGAGTCTTGAGTGTGAGGTCCGTGGTCTCACACCCTGGAACTGGTCTAAGGAATAACACAGATGATATACAATTCCTAGTCTGGGGTGTGAGGTCTGTGGTCTCTACACCCTGGAACTGGTCTAAGGAATAACACAGATGATATACAATTCCTAGTCTGGGGTGTGAGGTCCGTGGTCTCTACACCCTGGAACTGGTCTAAGGAATAACACAGATGATATACAATATTCCTAGTCTGGGGTGTGAGGTCCGTGGTCTCAACACCCTGGAACTGGTCTAAGAAATAACACAGATGAGATACAATATTCCTAGTCTGGGGTTTGAGGTCCGTGGTCTCTACACCCTGGAACTATGCTAGAGAATAACACAGATAATATTACAGTGAACTGGCTAAGTGTGGATTCCCAGGTCCTCCTGGTTCCACCACACTGAAGGATCTGACTAAGGTCTGAATGCTAACACATAGGTATTCGCAACGCCAGACAACCAGCAACTGAACAGCAAGCGATATATATAGTAAAGCGCTCCACAGCGCCGCCCAGCTCCCATCAACCAATCACCTGCTGAGCTGGGATCAGCTGACCGCCTCGATCAGCTGACCCTTCTCCTATTGGCATAAAGAGCCTGTCTTGCGGCGCGTAGCTCTCCATCTGTGTGCACTACTAGGTCCAGACAAACCAGAAGCATGTTGCTGCGGGGAAACCGCCGCTCTGTGCGCGGATTCCGCCACTCTGTGCGCGGATTCCGCCGCCTCACTACCAGAACGAGCGGCGGCTTCTCCGCAATCCGTCACAGATATGTTTTGATTTAAACCATTCCATTGTTGCTCTGCCTTTATGTTTTGGGTCGTTGTCCTGCTGGAAGGTGAACCTCCGCCCCAGTCTCAAGTCTTTTGCAGATTCCAAGTGGTTTTCTTCCAAAATTGCCCTGTATTTGGCTCCACCCATCTTCCCATCAACTCTGACCAGCTTCCCTGTCCTTGCTGAAGAGAAGCACCCCCAGAGCATGATGCTGCCACCACCATATTTGACAGTGGGGATGGTGTGTTCAGAGTGATGTGCAGTGTTAGTTTTCTGCCACACATAGCGTTTTGCATTTTGGCCAAAAAGTTCCATTTTGGTCTCATCTGACCAGAGCACCTTCTTCCACACGTTTGCTGTGTCCCCCACATGGCTTGTGTCAAACTGCAAACGGGACTTCTTATGCTTTTCTGTTAACAATGGCTTTCTTCTTGCCACTCTTCCATAAAGGCCAACTTTGGGCAGTGTACAACTAATAGTTGTCCTATGGACAGATTCCCCCACCTGAGCTGTAGATCTCTGCAGCTCGTCCAGAGTCACCAAGGGCCTCTTGACTGCATTTCTGATCAGCGCTCTCCTTGTTCGGCCTGTGAGTTTAGGTGGACGGCCTTGTCTTGGTAGGTTTACAGTTGTGCCATACTCCTTCCATTTCTGAACGATCGCTTGAACAGTGCTCCGTGGGATGTTCAAGGCTTTGGAAATCTTTTTTTAGCCTAAGCCTGCTTTAAATTTCTCAATAACTTTATCCCTGACCTGTCTGGTGTGTTCTTTGGACTTCGTGGTGTTGTTGCTCCCAATATTCTCTTAGACAACCTCTGAGGCTGTCACAGAGCAGCTGTATTTGTACTGACATTAGATTACACACAGGTGCACTGTATTTAGTCATTAGCACTCATTAGGCAATGTCTATGGGCAACTGACTGCACTCAGACCAAAGGAGGCTGAATAATTACACATACCCCACTTTGCAGTTATTTATTTTTAAAAAATGTTTGGAATCATGTATGATTTTCGTTCCAATTCTCACGTGTACACCATTTTGTATTGGTCTTTCACGTGGAATGCTAATAAAATTGATTCATGTTTGTGGCAGTAATGTGACAAAAGGTGGAAAACTTCAAGGGGGCCGAATACTTTTGCAAGCCACTGTATATGTCTGATTCGGGCCCTGGCCTCCCTCAGACATATTTTAATATGGTGTAGGTCCACCTTTTGCAGCAATCACAGCCTCAATTCTCCGAGGTATTGATTCATACAAATTGTGAATTGTTTCCAAAGGAATTTTAGCCCATTTTTCAGTTAAAACACCCTCCAGTTCTCTTAGAGACGATGGCCGCGGAAATCGACTTTTTACTTGAATCTCTAATAATGACCATAAATGCTCAATAATGTTGAGGTCTAGGGATTGTGGTGGCCAGATGAGATGCTCAACTTCATTAGAATGTTCCTCGTGCCATTCTTTAACAATTCTAGCTGTATGGATGGGGCATTAGCATCTTGAAAGATGTCATTCCCCTCCGGAAACAGTTCTTAAACCATAGGATGAACTTGGTCGTCAAAAATTCCTAAATATTCTTGGCTGTTAATTCTTCCATTAAGGGAAATCTTTGGCCCGGTGGATTTCCAAGAAATAGCACCCCATATCATCACAGAATCCTCGTGTGATGATCCGCTCAGCTGGCTGCACAGGCAGACAGCTGTTTGTCCATTCCTCTAGTCTGTGGGCTGCAGGTCTCTGGAACAGAGAACTGTCTTTCCATTGCAAGTTTCTGGTCTGTTCTCTTGCTGGGGAATTTGCATACATTCGTTATGCAAATCCCCTACCTGCCTTCTTTGATGACTGGCACTATAAGAGCTTTATGTTTCCCAGAAGGCTTTGCTGGTCATTCCCTTCCTTGCTCAGTTCCTGATGGACACTGCTGGAGTGTCAGCTATTGCTATCTAGTATAGTTAATTCCTGGGGGTTGCTTTTGGCTCCCCTTCTAGCCCAGTCAGGTTGTATTATCTGTATTGCCTGTTCTGTCTTGTCTTGCCTGTTTGCCATTGTCCTGTCCCTATGGTGGTTGACAGGAAATGGTTCTGATCTATGTTCTTGGAGTATAGCTGGTGCAGCGGTTGCTACCAGCTATCTCTTCTGTTCTGTTTCCTGGGATCGCGCTAGCTACTTTGTGCTAGCGCTGGGGATCCTTCTGTTCTGTTTCCTGGGATCGCGCTAGCTACTTTGTGCGAGCGCTGGGGATCCTTCTGTTCTGTCTTGTCGGTCGCGATTGCGCTGTCACCAACGGCGGTTGATAGCGAATCGTTCTGTCTTGCTGAGATCGCACTAGCCACTAGCGTTAGCGGCTGTGGATCTTTCTGATCTATGTTCCTGCTTGGATCACACTTGCTCTGGCGGAAGAGCGGTGGATCCTTCCTGCCTAGTTCTTGTTTTTCGTGTGTCTGTCTTGTCCGCTGCGCTTGCTACAGGCTCGGTGAGGTAACCGTTAAGCAAGCGCTCGCGTCCCCTGTTTCATGTTTGTCTGTTTATGGTTAGTTAGGCGTGCTTGTCTCTATTGTGCTTATCACGTGGAGATCGCGCATAACCGCGTGCACTGTTGCGAATGAGTGCGGTGTTCGCGGTTAGCTAGCGGTTGTTATTTTCCGTGTCTCCTTATTGTATTTGCTGTGCCTTTGCTACCCTTGTATTCTATTCTGTTCTGCCTTGTGTCACGTCTCGCGATCGCACCTCTCGCGATCGCGTTCCTATTTCGTATCTGCTGTTGTGTGTGTGCGCGGTCGCGGAGTGGCGACTGGATTGGCGCACACACATACAACCTATCCCTTTTGCTCAATCTCATTCACAATCGCCTCTCTTGCGATTGCGTTCTGCGCTTCGTACAATTCCTGTCTGGCACTTGTGGAGGTACAGAGGATTGGTTCCTCTGCACTCCTCAGCGCCATCTGCCGACAGGAATTTCCCTCTACAGGTGCGTAGCACCTTTTGCTGGGTTCCTGCAAATTATACGCTTGTGGAGGATCTCCGCCGTGTCAGCGCACGCGTTGTGCGCTGATCACGGGGAAAGTTCCACAATCGTGACACCCCGCTAATGTTTTACGGTTGGGAGAAGGCAGTCTGGTTGAAATGCTTCTTTCGGCTGTCTCCAAACGTACACTCGGCTGGAGGTCGGAAATAAGGTAAATGATGATTCATCAGAGAAAATCACATTTTTCCACTGCTCAAGGGACCAATTCTGGTGGTTTCTACACCACTCTAAACGCTTTGAAACATTTGTCTTTGAGAGCATAGGTTTTCTAATTGCAGTTCTTCCGTGGAATCCAGATTTCTGCAGCTCCCGACAAACAGTTTTTGTGGAAACTGGGTTCTGTAGGTGTTCATTCAGCTCTGCAGTGATTTTAGGAGCCGTGGTCTTGCAAGCTTTTCTAACAATTTGATTTAGAGTCCAACGGTCTCTCTCAGACAACTTCGACTTTTGTCCACAACTGTGCATTGCTGAGGATGTTTTTCCTTCTCTTTCAAAGGCAGTCATTACTTTTGAGACAGTACCTCTTGAAATGCCAAGCATTCGGGCAGTTTCTGTTACAGCAGCGCCTGCCATACTAGCACAAACAATTTGCCCTCTTTGAAAGTCTTGAGAGATCTGCCATTTTTATAAATTATAACCAACTTTGGTTTAAATATCTGTAAAAAACAATAATTTTAATTAAACATATCAAATAACAAAAATAATAAACCAAAAAAAGTTTTGACTGCTTAAAACATGTTCAAAGACCATGATGCCAAAATGTTAGGTTTTACCATTATTTTGTGCAACCCCTATATGTATATATATATATATATATATATATATATATATATATATATATATATATATACTATATATATATATACTATATATATATATATATATATATATATATATATATATATATATATATATATATATATATATACTGTATATATATATATATATATATATATATATATATATATATATATACATACTGGATCTTCTAAAAAAAATTAGCATATTGTGATAAAGTTCATTATTTTCTGTAATGTACTGATAAACATTAGACTTTCATATATTTTACATTCAAATACACACAACTGAAGTAGTTCAAGCCTTTTATTGTTTTAATATTGATGATTTTAGCATACAGCTCATGAAAAACCAAATTTCCTATCTCAAAAAATTGGCATATTTCATCTGACCAATAAAAGAAAAGTGTTTTTAAAAAAAAAAAAAGTCAACCTTCAAATAATTATGTTCAGTTATGCACTCAATACTTGGTCGGGAATCCTTTTGCAGAAATGACTGCTTCAATGCAGCGTGGCATGGAGGCAATCAGCCTATTGCACTGCTCAGGTGTTATGGAGGCCCAGGATGCTTTGATAGCGGCCTTAAGCTCATCCAGAGTGTTGGGTCTTGCGTCTCTCAACTTTCTCTTCACAATATCCCACAGATTCTCTATGGGGTTCAGGTCAGGAGAGTTGGCAGGCCAATTGAGCACAGTAATACCATGGTCAGTAAACCATTTACCAGTGGTTTTGGCACTGTGAGCAGGTGCCAGGTCGTGTTAAAAAAATGAAATCTTCATCTCCATAAAGCTTTTCAGCAGATGGAAGCATGAAGTGCTCCAAAATCTCCTGATAGCTAGCTGCATTGACCCTGCCCTTGATAAAACACAGTGGACCAACACCAGCAGCTGACATGGCACCCCAGACCATCACTGACTGTGGGTACTTGATACTGGACTTCAGGCATTTTGGCATTTCCCTCTCCCCAATCTTCCTCCAGAGTCTGGCACCTTGATTTCCGAATGACATGTAAAAGTTGCTTTCATCCGAAAAAAGCACTTTGGACCACTGAGCAACAGTGCTGCTTCTCTGTAGCCCAGGTCCAGCGCTTCTGCCACTGTTTCTGGTTCAAAAGAGGGTTCATTCAATTTTTTGAGAAGATCCTGTATATATATATATATATATATATATATATATATATATATATATATACCGTATTTCGCGGCGTATAAGACGCTCCGGCATATAAGACGCACCCAGGTTTAGAGGGCAAAAATCAGGGAAAAAAATAATCGAAACCTGGTCTGGAGCGTCTATATATCAGGAGCATCTTGTACATGTCCTCCCCCAAATGGTGTCCTCCTATGTTCCTCATGTGTCCCCATGTCTCCCCCTGTATGCCCCATGTCTCCTCCCTGTGTCCTCTGGTGTGACTCCCTTGTCCTTCTATGTCCTGGACTCCCCCCTGTGTCCTCCTGTTAGACCCCTGTGTCCTCCTGTCAGCCCCCTGTGTCCTCCTGGCAGCCCCCTGTGTCCTCCTGGCAGCCCCGTGTCCTCCTGGCAGCTCCTGGCAGCTCCCTGTGTCCTCCTGGCAGCCCCCTGTGTCCTCCTGGCAGCCCCCTGTGTGTTCCTGTCAGCCCCCTGTGTGTTCCTGTCAGCCCCCTGTGTGTTCCTGTCAGCCCCCTGTGTCCTCCTGTCAGCCCCCTGTGTGTTCCTGTCAGCCCCCTGTGTCCTCCTGTCAGCCCCTGTGTCCTCCTGGCAGCCCCCTGTGTCCTCCTGGCAGCCCCCTGTGTCCTCCTGGCAGCCCCCTGTGTCCTCCTGGCAGCCCCCGTGTCCTCCTGGCAGCCCCCGTGTCCTGCTGGCAGCCCCCGTGTCCTCCTGGCAGCCCCCTGTGTCCGTTTGGCAGCCCCCGTGTCCCCGCTGTGCCTAGCTCGTGTCCCTGCCTGCGCGTCTCCTCCCTCCCCCTTGTGTCTCTGTGGCCCCCCAGCGCAGCAGCGGCAGCAGCAGCTTACCTCCTCCATCTTGCCCGCGGCGAATCAAGACATCTGGCTTCTCCGTGCAGCTTCCTCTAGTATCGGGCATCTAATGACGCGTCATCAATGACGCGTCATTAGATGCCCGACACTAGAGGAAGCCGCACGGAGAAGCCGGATGTCTTTAATCGGCGCGGGCAAGATGGAGGAGGTAAGCTGTTGCCACTGCTCGCACGGGGGGGGGGGGGGGGGCACAGAGACACAAGGGGGAGGGAGGAGACACATCAGGGGGGAAGCCAGGCACAGCGGGGACAAAGGCAGGGAATCCCCGATGGCGGCGAGTCGGCGGTTCGTATCGGCGGGCGTTCGTAAGTCGGGGATTCCCTGCCTTTGCCGTATAAGACGCAGGGACTTTTTCTCCCCACTTTTTGGGGAGAAAAAGTGCGTCTTATACGGCGCCAAATAGGGTATATATATATATATATATATCTATATATATATATATATATATATATATACTGTATATACACAGGCAGACAAACATCACTTCCTGGTTAGCGGCCATGTTTTTTGTTTGTAAACACTACCTAAAACTGACGGTTAAAAGCCAGGATCGCGGCGGGGAGTGGCGGAAACGGCAAAGAGGGATCCAGTCACAGTGACTCGATTGGTATGTTTTTTATTATACAAATCAGACAGAACAGATTTTCTTTAAGTAGCCATGAGTCCCAAGTGCCTCCAGATTTCAGTTTTAGATAGCCATGTAACTCTATATTGAAAGTGTACCTGTAATAATAAATAAAAGGCCCCTATAGGGGGTACTTTCCTCTAGATCCCAAAAGGCTGCCCCCTTCCTCCTCTGCAGAGGGGACCCAGCGCTGGAACCCCCGAAGATGCACTTGTCAATGTTTGTTGGGAGCCTCATGCAGGTGCACTAGTAGCTCTTCGCTCAGGCTGTAACAAAAATAGACAAAGCCCAATGAGGTCCGCTCCACTGCACAGAGTGGTCTCGATCGGACTTGGCTATTTCCATCAGAGCCCAAACTGACAGTCACTAGTGGGCCTGTGCGCAAGGCATGCAATGCAAATATTATTGTGGCTTTGCATTTGGGGCTGCCAGTGCTGGATAGGACTGGCAGAGGGAGACAGAAGGAGGGATCCAGAGGCTTACCCCTCCCAAGGTAAGTACCTCTCAGGGGCTCTTTTATTCCCTACAGGTCTACTTTAAGTAGCCATGTGTCCTCAGATATTGAAATTAGGAAGCTATGTGTCTCAGATATCAGAATTAAGTAGCCATGTACACCTATGTAGGAAAAGGCTACGTGACAAGAGTGGGTGCTTTGGGATGCTTTGAGAAAATAGATTGTCGAAGGAGCCTAGAGAGTAGTGTTGAGCGAACAGTGTTCACCACTATTCGGGGTTCGGCAATATTTGGGGTGTTCGGGTTCGCCGCGAACACCATCCAAACAACTCAGTGTCCGTGATAAATGCTCGGCGCTCGGCTCGAACTTGCCCCTGATCGAACGCTCGGCAGAACGTGCCAGAACGTTCTGACGAACACGCGTCTTGCACTGTGATTGGCCGAGCGGGTCACGTGTTCGGGTGCATAAATACCCGAACGCGCGTGATCGGTCGCCATTTGCTTTAGGGTTTAGCTTTGGGTAGGTAGGGAGTTTAGCGTAGCGTACTGTCTGCCAGTGCCAGCCACGGGGCCCCAGCCTCCAGCCTCACCACTGACAGCAGCACCCACAGAGCCTCACTGTCTGCTAGCCAGGCCAGACACAGGGCCCCAGCCTCACCGCTGACAGCAGCACCCACAGAGCCTCACTGCTAGCCAGGCCAGCCACAGGGCCCCAGCCTCACCGCTGACAGCAGCACCCACAGGGCCTCACTGCCAGCCTCAGGGCCCCAGCCTCACAGCTGACAGCAACTGCAGCACCCACAGGGTTGTTAAAAATCCACACGTATTTTCAGTGATTTTCAGTGCCGTCAAGTGTGATCACTTGCGTACCACCAATCCACACGTATATTCTGTGATTTTTGCAGTATATTGTTTATTAAAAGACACTTTCAGTGCCGCCAAGTGTGATCACTTGCGTACCACCAATCCACACGTATATTCTGTGATTTTTGCAGTATATTGTTTATTAAAAGACACTTTCAGTGCCGCCAAGTGTGATCACTTGCGTACCACCAATCCACACGTATATTCTGTGATTTTTGCTGTATATTGTTTATTAAAAAAACACTTTCAGTGCCGCCAAGTGTGATCACTTGCGTACCACCAATCCACACGTATATTCTGTGATTTTTGCAGTGTATTGTTTATTAAAAAAACACTTTCAGTGCTGCCAAGTGTGATCACTTGCGTACCGCCAATCCACACGTATATTCTGTGATTTTTGCTGCATATTGTTTAATAAAAAAAGATTTCATCTTTGTGACAAGAGGACTCGGAGATGGAAGAGGAGGTTTTGGACGATGATCGCACAGACCCGGATTGGTCACCAGAAGCACGTGGCCGTCGGGAAGATAGCAGTACAGATGAGTCAGCTGAAGAACCCACTGCATCAAGAGTTGGCGTTGTGCCACAAAGGAGTCAGGGAACATCGGCCACAACAAGCGCACAAGTGAGACGCAAAAGAGGCACGCGCCGAACTCCCAAGCAAAGCAGTAGGTCCTCCAAAGTCTGGGATTTCTTTGAAGACAGCGGCGAGGATGTAACCATGGTGATGTGCAAGGTGTGCAGGAAGACACTGAGCAGGGGAAAAAATGTGAAAAAGCTCAGCACCACCAGCATGCGCTGGCACATGGAACCAAACATCCCACTCTGTGGTCAAATGCGCAAGGCCAGGGTATCGGCGGCTCGCTTCCAGCCCCCAGCAACACTGCCTCTGGTGTGGACACCAAAGTTTCCTGACACCCAGGCAGCAGCTCACAGAACAGCATACGCCCAGTTCCACCTACAACACTGATCGCCTGCAGAAGATGTTCAAGGACTACATGTCAGATGGCGTAGCCGTGTTCAACAATGCATCATTCCTCTTTAACTATTGGGTCTCTAAGCTAGACACCTGGCACGAACTGGCAATGTACGCAATAGAGGTGCTGGCTTGCCCTGCAGCCAGCGTTATCTCCGAACGCTGTTTCAGTGCTGCCGGAGGCATCATTACAGATCGGCGTAGCCGACTCTCCACAGAAAATGCAGACCATCTGACACATATTAAAATGAATAAATCGTGGATTGGAAACGACTTTGCAACACCCCACGACCCAGCACCATTAACATCTGTGTTGAGTTAGCGTTGCTGCTGTCTTGTTAAGGAATATCTCATTCTACTATATTTATCACTGCATGGCGACAAAATGCTTTGCTGTACGCATGCATTTTGTCACCATGCCAGGCCTGGGTTGTGTCACAAAGCGTGGCCCTGCTCTCCTTTAGTACCTCCTCTTCCATCCTGTGTGCTGGGTTAGCGTTGCCGCTCTCTTGTTAAGGAAAATCTCATTCTATTATATTTATCACTGCATGGTGACAAAATGCTTTGCTGTACGCATGCATTTTGTCACCATGCCAGGCCTGGGTTGTGTCACAAAGCGTGGCCCTGCTCTCCTTTAGTACCTCCTCTTCCATCCTGTGTGCTGGGTTAGCGTTGCCGCTCTCTTGTTAAGGAATATCTCATTCTATTATATTTATCACTGCATGGTGACAAAATGCTTTGCTGTACGCATGCATTTTGTCACCATGCCAGGCCTGGGTTGTGTCACAAAGCGTGGCCCTGCTCTCCTTTAGTACCTCCTCTTCCATCCTGTGTGCTGGGTTAGCGTTGCCGCTCTCTTGTTAAGGAATATCTCATTCTATTATATTTATCACTGCATGACGACACAATGCTTTGCTGTACGCATGCATTTTGTCGCCATGCCAGGCCTGGGTTGTGTCACAAAGCGTGGCCCTGCTCTCCTGTAGTACCTCCTCTTCCATCCTGTGTGCTGGGTTAGCATTGCCGCTGTCTTGTTAAGGAATATTTCATTCTATTATATTTATCACTGCATGGCGACAAAATGCTTTGCTGTACGCAGGCATTTTGTCGCCATGCCAGCCCTGGGTTGTGTCACAAAGCGTGGCCCTGCTCTCCTGTAGTACCTCCTCTTCCATCCTGTGTGCTGGGTTAGCGTTGCCGTTCTCTTGTTAACCTGCCTGGCGTTCTATTAAGATCGCCAGGCAGGCTGCGGGAGGGTTTTGAAAGTTGGCTGCATGAAAGCCCACTAGAGGGCGCTCCGGAGGCGTTCTTCCGATCGCCTCCGGCGCCCAGAATAAACAAGGAAGGCCGCAATGAGCGGCCTTCCTTGTTTTGCTTACATCGTCGCCATAGCGACGAGCGGAGTGACGTCATCGACGTCAGCCGACGTCCTGACGTCAGCCGCCTCCGATCCAGCCCTTAGCGCTGGCCGGAACTTTTTGTTCCGGCTACGCTGGGCTCAGGCGGCTGGGGGGACCCTCTTTCGCCGCTGCTCGCGGCGGATCGCCGCAGAGCGGCGGCGATCAGGCAGCACACGCGGCTGGCAAAGTGCCGGCTGCGTGTGCTGCTTTTTATTTGAGCCAAATCGGCCCAGCAGGGCCTGAGCGGCAGGCTCCGGCGGTACTGGACGAGCTGAGCTCGTCCAGACCGCCCAGCAGGTTAAGCTTTTCGGGACCACGTGCATTAGATTCTACGCCGCACTTGTGGCTGTTCTAGCCTGATGCGGCATAGAATCTACGCCGGCCCGCAATTTTTGCTCCCGATGCGATCGTGCGCACCCGGAGGGGGAGATTAAGCTGTCATATGACAGCCGACATCTCCCCCGAGTGATCAGCAGCCATATGGCTGCTGATCACGTGATCACTACGATCGCCGTCGGATCGTAGTGATCAGTTTGACAGCTGCGGCGGCAGGGGGGAAAAGAAGAGGATCCACTCACCTCCCTGCCGTTCCCGCGACGATCGGCACCCCCCTCCGCTCTGGTCGGCATATCCGCTCCGTCTGACGTCAGCGACGGGTCCCGGCTTGATGACGTCATCAAGCCGCGACCCGGAACTGTTCGTCAGACAGAACGGAGATGCCGGCCGGAGAAGAGGGTCCCGTGCGGCTCATCGCTGGAGCCTGGAAGGTAAGTGAAGGCTGCTGGCAGAAGGGGGGACCCAGGCCACCATGGGGGACACACAAAACCAGCCAGCCACAGACGGGATCCGGCCACCTGACCCCCCCAAACGCGCGCACCCCTTCCCGCGCAAAATGCCTGGTCCTTAAGGGGGGGTAGGTGGCCGGTCCCAAAAAGGTTAAGGAAAATCTCATTCTATTATATTTATCACTGCATGGCGACAAAATGCTTTGCTGTACGCATGCATTTTGTCGCCATGCCAGGCCTGGGTTGTGTCACAAAGCATGGCCCTGCTCTCCTTTAGTACCTCCTCTTCCATCCTGTGTGCTGGATTAGCGTTGCCGCTGTCTTGTTAAGGAATATCTCATTCTACTATATTTATCACTGCATGGCGACAAAATGCTTTGCTGTACGCATGCATTTTGTCGCCATGCTAGGCCTGGGTTGTGTCACAAAGCATGGCCCTGCTCTCCTTTAGTACCTCCTCTTCCATCCTGTGTGCTGGGTTAGCGTTGCCGCTCTCTTGTTAAGGAATATCTCATTCTATTATATTTATCACTGCATGGTGACAAAATGCTTTGCTGTACGCATGCATTTTGTCACCATGCCAGGCCTGGGTTGTGTCACAAAGCGTGGCCCTGCTCTCCTTTAGTACCTCCTCTTCCATCCTGTGTGCTGGGTTAGCGTTGCCGCTCTCTTGTTAAGGAATATCTCATTCTATTATATTTATCACTGCATGACGACACAATGCTTTGCTGTACGCATGCATTTTGTCGCCATGCCAGGCCTGTGTTGTGTCACAAAGCGTGGCCCTGCTCTCCTGTAGTACCTCCTCTTCCATCCTGTGTGCTGGGTTAGCATTGCCGCTCTCTTTTTAAGGTTGTAGTACTACAACAGCTTTCCAGAATCTCATTTGCCCCCCCCCCCCCACACACACACTATTCCCAAGCCATTTTGCAGAAGTTTCCCTCATTTTTAATGGTTTTTATGACCTGAAAAGCATAAGTATTCGGGTCCCCATTGACTTTCATTGGGTTCGGGATTCGGCACGAACACCCCGAACATCTGGACGATGTTCGCCGATCCGCCCCGAACATTTTGATGTTCGATCAACACCACTAGAGAGGCATGTCACTTCTTTCCTGCACTTGGCTTGCTACTCTGCATATGAGGAGAAGGGGAGCTACTTTTACTGGGGAGCTAATCTGACTGCCTATTGTAACGGTGGGGTGCCGCAACTCCGATGTCTGATTATATGGTGATATGCAGAATCACCAATAATGCAGACGCTATACTTGATTATGTGGTGATCTGCAGAATCACCAATAATACTAGCATAGCCACAAGGATGCTATGAGTGTAATGCTTGGTGCGACTGTAACTTAATAGTTCTGCGAGACCTCACCTGAGAGGCTGGTAAGGCACAATCAGTACACTGACAGTATAATAGCATACAAGCCCCCAGCAAGCTGGAGATACAGATACTGAGGAGATAGAATCTCCCGATGAGCGGGTGATTCAGACGGTACTGCAGCCTAGTGATCACCTGAGGAGCAGGTGATTTAAGACAGTACTGCAGCCAAGAGAGCACCTGAGGAGTATGTGATTCAGACTGTACTGCAGCCTAGTGATCACCTGAGGAGCAGGTGATTTAAGAAAGTACTGCAGCCAAGAGGGCACCTGAGGAGTATGTGATTCAGACTGTACTGCAGCCTAGTGATCACCTGAGGAGCAGGTGATTTAAGACAGTACTGCAGCCAAGAGGGCACCTGAGGAGTAGGTGATTGTCACGGACGGTTGCTGGGCCGCAGACGCGTCCTGGAACCGCCCGTGAAGAAAAAGCGATCGCACTCGATTCTCTGCATCGATTGCGCTTCAGATCAATAGAACCAAGATTTGATGTGTAGTATCCCTCTACCTAGGAACAGCTGGGGGATCTGTCTTGGCTGAGTAAAAGCCTGGGGGGAGGTGTTAATTAGCTTGGACATATTCCCTGTAGAAGGCACAATTCCCCTGTTAGCAGCTGGCAGGAAGACTGGCCCTGTGACTGCTGATTAAGCCAGAGGTGTAAACTCAAAGTTTGTCTAAGCTGATCTCACATTCAGATGTTAATTGAAGGAGCCAACAGGGCCTGTCATAGAGGAAGATCCCAAGAAGGCGACACAGCTGGACTTCAGTCAGCCTGGCTCCAGCCTTAGCAGGAAGAAATGAATGTACTATATAATCTTTTGCCCATTTACAGAATACAATAAATAGGGTGGTTATGAGAGCGGTATCATTGGATCCGTAGGGTCATGCTGGATCTCTTGATACCAGTCGAGAGGGGCCCGGGGCCCCTACAACCCAGGTATGAATCTACCCAGGACCCTGATCTGCTGCACTAGCCATGTCGGATATCATATTAATCTGTATTTTCCACCAAGTATGAAGCTGTTACCTCCCTAAATATAACGTGTATGGTTCAGGAGTTACAGCATTTCATAAGTTTAGCCCTAAAATCTCTCAGAGGGAATGGACTGGCATTGGTTGGTGACTCAGAGGGGCCGGCATTGCCACACCCCCAAACCAGCTTCATCAAAAGCACCTGGCCAGCAGGCGGGCTGCGAGTCCTCCCATTCCATCCATCTGAGAACATCCTGCGGCCAGCCAGAGGACATAGGGCTGGTGGCCATTTTGCTGACCCATCTGAAACAAAGGACACATGTGCTAGCGGCCATCTTGATTGGCATCTTCTGTAACCTGGAACAAAGAATTCTGCTGAACTTTGATTAAAACCAAGAGCTTTAAGAACTTGAAACCGTTTTGCTTGAACTTTCTGATTTTCCCACAAAAGGACATATTTCCACAAACCATAAGTATTTTCTCCCTTTTTATTTCATACTGGCTATTATTGTCTTAATAATTGTGATTTTGATAATTGTCTGTATATATTAATTATTTATATTGCGTGAATAAACGACTTTCTCCAAGTCATTCACTGTCCGCTACCCTGCTTATCAGCACACACAGAACTGATCCCGGGTCTCTGAAGATACGCTACTGTTTGTTTGTTGTTGGCTAGACAGAATACCGTGTGTTTAACCGTTTTATTCGCAGGACTAGTCAGTCAGTAAATCGGGTCCACTGGCCCATACCAGTGGTGGTGGCAGATACCGTGGAATCGTGTGTACGTTGTAATTACCCGTATCTCACAGGCTCCCTTCTGGTTTGTCTGTGGCTAATTCTTAACGGTTCCTGCGCAATGACTGCGACCAGAGTTCGCACGATCTGTGCGCTGGCACCGTTTAAAGGGCTAAGTGCGGTCAGCCACCAGGGCTCCTGTGACAGTGGTAGGCAGCGGTTGGGACCTGTGTTGTGCTGAAAGTATCTAAGATAGCGCTAGCGCTATCAAGAAACGAACTAATTCGTTGGTGTAGCTGGAAGGCAGTATATTTTTTATATATACAGAGAGACTGTGTAGCCAGTACCCCTCCCCAAAAGTCTTATTTTATTTGGCGTGGAAATGTCCGGGAACTACAAGAAAATGTGCCTGGCGGACCTGCAAAATCTTTGCCAAGAGAGAGGCATTGATGTCGGCCGCAAGAAACAAGGGGACCTGGTAACGGAATTGTTTCAATGGGATACCCAGCAACTGCGGGAGCCGGGAGTGTCCGCTGAAGTGGATACCAGCCTGAAATATTATATTTGGATAAAGTTTAATTGACAAGGATCCTGTTGATTAGACTTATGTCTGAGGTTATTAAGTTAGTGGAAGTAATCTCCCATTTGGAAATATTGGAAGGTGAACTAGGGATTTATGGAGATGCGGTTTTGCTTCTAGTATAGTACAAAAACCTTTGGTCATCATTTCTCTGTCTTAAAAGTTGTTTAAAGGAGAAGCATATGCCATTCCAACCCCCATAGTAACATGAGATACTTTCTCCCCCACAAGGTAGCCAAGCCATCTGGCTTCTATTATTGAGAGTTGGGGGTAGGGAAATTCCTTTGGCCAAGACTGGTCAAAGCAGCTATTGAAATGCTCTTCTGAACGGCTGAATAGGAGTTACATAAGAATTCCAACAAGACTGTATTTGTATAAGTATTATAGCATCTTTAGAATAGTGAGTTATATGTAAGAACATATATATAGTTAGTAATGAGTAGATAGATTATAATATTAATGAGTACATTTGTTTAGTGTATAAGTTTATATGTGTTAGCAGATAGAACTAAGTATCATTTGAATCAACCAATCAGAAGGCAGCTTGGAATTTGAGACGTCATAAGCTAAGTTGTTATTTAAATGAAGAAGGAGGGGGGTTGAGGGGCTCTCACACACACGCTGGACATTCACAGATGGACTTTAGACTGATGCACACATATCTAAGTCCTGCTATTCTCACAGACATTTCAAGACAAAGAAACTTTATTTAATTCTTATTTTATTTAAGATCTTTAATAACTCTTTTTATTTTACTTAGAAGATTTATACTATGGACTTTGTATATTTATAAACTGAAACAATAAACCTCATTAAAAGGTGATTTTTGTTCAACGCCTATCTATCTGGAGAAGAAAGACATTTGCTTGAAATTTTCATAAAAGCTTCTATTATTACATATTGGCGAGCCAAAAACGGAGTTGGAAAACGATATTTTCACTTTCATCACGGGGGAAGATTGATATTTGGAAGAATTTTTATTCATTTTTGAACTTTGATTTTGGCGGGAAAAAATCTTCCTATCTCTGAAAGTGTTGGAGGTTTTCCAAGAGAATCTACAGAGGCTTAAAGTGACGGTCGCAGAGGAGTGACGTTTTTCCAGAGGCGGTTGAGAACTCCACCGACTAGAGTCTGATAAGTATTTATTTTATTAATTTTTCCGCAGAGAAGAGTGATTTGATGTTTAAGGATTTAGGGACATGTACTAAAGATTCTGAGTTGTGGATTTCTATGTATAGCCAATGCATGGCTGCTAATGAAGAAATAGGTTCTTCTAGATTTACTTTGTGTAAAATTAAAAAGAAGACGAAAAATGTAATGAAGTTAGTACAGATGTTCAATTCTTTGATTATTGGTGAGGCAAATGAGTCACATGTTACCACAGACGTGCAATCTGCATCTCAGATTTGTGCGGTTCAGCAGGAGTCAGAGGGCTGTTCAAACTGTGACATTTTAGCAGCATACTTAGAAGAATTGGAGAAGCAATTAGAATTTAGGATACAGCAAATGCTAGAAATGCAGAGAAAAAATTTAATTTCCGTGGTAACAAAATCTGGGACAGATACAGACACAACAGGTTCTCCATTAAGGGCTCCACCTAGTGGTTGTCCTAGTAAACAGCATGTATTTCCAGATCCACTGACATGTATTGAGGGTGAAATCAGCGTGAATGCTGAGGATAAGGAAGAGGAAGAAGAAGCACTTACTCCCAGGGAACTAATTAAAAAAGAAATGCTAGATAGAGCTAGAAAATTAAAATTAAAAATACATGATCAGTTGATGAAGATATTTAAGATGCTTCCACCTTTTAATAAAAGTTTGGATGCCGTTGAATTGATTACAATATTTGAAGATTTCACGGACAGGTTCAATTTGTCTGAATTACAGAAAAACACTGTGTTCCGTTTGTGGTTACCTAGTCACATGAGTAAACGTTTAGAACCAAGTGTTATTTTATCAGCTGGAGGTGAAGAAAGACACCACACTGAGGACGATAGACTAAGACAGTTATTAAAGTTCATGACAGGAGATGAAGTTCCCAATTTGGATTTGTTAGAGTCATTAAAGGCTACTCTTGAAACTGATCCTTTTGAATTCAAACAGAAATTTTTAAAGATATATAACATGTTGTTTACAGTAGAGGATGAGTCAGATTCGGCTTTAAGAAAAGCTTTTGTTAAGAAATTTCAGTATTTGGATCCTATCTCAGCTACGATAGCGGTAGAAAAAGAGAATCTGAATCAAATAGCTGCGTTTATTGACAAAATTCGCAGGCAGATCAGAACTAAGAATATCAAAGCTAAAATTTCTGCTAATAAAAATGTTGAAATGCAGGGAGGAGACTTGGGTAAGGTCTCTTTTACAAAACCAGCTGATGCTGCCCCCTGCAGGAATGAGAAGGAGAAGCAGGCATACCAGAGATCTCCAATGGTTTGTTATTATTGCAATAAGCCTGGACACACTAAATGGAAATGTTATAGATTTTTGAATGATGTGCAAATGAGGAAGAATTTCGGCAAAGAAAACGGATTGGTCAATTTTCAATCCAAACCTTCTGCACCAGCTGCAGAGGTAGAAGTTCATGCATCTTCACCATATGCACCTCTGATCAAACAGTTACATGAGATCAAGATCAGCTATGATGGTAATGATGATAATGACAGGTTTCAGTCAGTGGGGCTGTTAAAAACTCTGTGACTAGCAGAGGTTAAACCAATCAGGAACTTGGAATTTGTAGCACCTTTGTTTTTAGACAATTGCGGTAGACCATTTGTAAAAGCCATTTTAGAGGGAGAGGATTTTTTATTTTTGTTAGACACAGGCGCTCAGATAAGTGTTACAACAAAAGATTTGCCATTACAGCCTGGGGCAAATACATGTGCAGCTGTGGGTTTTGACGGGAAGACAGGAAACAGAGCTACTTTGTGCAAAAATGTCTCTTTTGAAATTCCAGGTTATTTGCAGACTGAAATTGATATTTGGCATTACAAAGGGGTGGAGTCGATAATTGGTTCAAACGAAATGACGAAAAGAGGCTGGGTTTTGGACCTGGGCAACGCAGTAATTTGGAAAGATTCTATCAATCGTAAACCAGTGTTGATAGACCCTAACGATTTGAATGAAGTGAGTAGCATTTGCATGACAGAAGTCAAAACCACCTGTCGTAAATGGCCTGAGGTTGATGACAATCCAAGTTTGACAGCTGTCATGCAAAAGTATCCTCAGTTATGGGCTCAGTTTCGAAGTGAAGTGGGGACTATGAAAGATGTTGTAGTCAACATTGAGGGCAAAGACCCTCCCCCTCAAAAGCAGTACAAATTGCCGCCAGATGCGATGGAACCGATCGGAAAACTAATTAAAGATTTATTAGATCAAGGCGTTATAAGAAAGGCAAATTCTGTATGTATTGCTCCGATTTGGAGTATTGTCAAGCGCGATCAAACGTATCGATTTCTGCTGAACTTACGTATGCTTAATAAATATACTCCAAACATTATGACGATAGTTTCCAGCACGCCAGATGTCATGTCAAAATTGTCAGCTAATGCCAAATATTTTTCAAGTCTGGACATAGCCAATGGATACTTCTCCATTAAATTGGCAAGAAGTTGTCAATACAAATTTGCTTTTAGTTACAACAATGAACAATTTATATTTACACGTCTGCCTCAAGGTTTTCATTCTTCAAGTTCAATTTTCTGTCAAGCGATGACAAAGGTGCTGTCAAAATTCTCGAGACCAGATTGTGTTATATCGTACATCGATGATGTTTTGCTGTTCACTGAGACAGAGAGTGAGCATTTGCAACTGCTAGATGAATTGTTCATGATTTTGTCAGAAGCAGGTCTGAAATTAAATACCAGCAAGGTAAAACTTTTGAAAACTGAAGTGGAATTCTTGGGAGTGAAAATAGCCCATGGTGTAAGACAGCCATTGCAGGAAAGGGTTAAAGCTGTCATGTCACTTCCCATTCCAACCAATCACAAAGCACTGAGACAATTCCTTGGCCTTGTAAATTACTCGCGAGAATTCATAGAAGGCTTTGCTGAAAAAGCAGCGGTTTTGTATGAATTGTTGCAAGGAGAAAGTAAAGATTGTTTTGGCCCATGGGAAGATCGACACTTGCAGGCATTTGAAAATTTGAAAAAGGCTTTGCAAAATGCACCAGCACTAGCAACAATTGATAAGTCACCAGAAGCTAGTTTTGCTATTCAAGTGCATGTTTCAGATGTGTCCATTTCAGTGGTTCTTTTACAAAAACAAAGTGGAAACTGGAGAATATTGGGATATTTCTCTAGACTGTTGACACCTGTGGAAAAGGGATTTGATGTTTGTGTCAGACATCTGCTGGGAGTTTATTATGCAGTGAAAGCAACTGAACATATTGTGGGATTTAATAACATCATTTTGCAGACTCCCCATTCTACTTTGAAACTTTTGCTAGAGAGGAATTTGCCAGGCGTGACTAACCAAAGATTCAATCAGTGGTTATTAGCTTTGTCGACAAAACAAATCCAGGTAGATCACAATGCTAAGTACATTCTTCCTCAACTTATGGATTATCAAGGGCAAGAACATGTATGTCCTTGTGAGGGTTCAGAAACTTTTCCTTCTCTCTTCCGGCGGGAGGAGCAAAGGTCTGATGAACCAGTGTTTGTAGATGGTTCTAGACATCAAGTTGATGGGAAGTATTGTACAGGCTATGCGATCTGGTATCTTAAGAGAGGTTATGCGATCCAGCATAAATTACCTGGTCATTACTCAGCACAAAGAGCAGAATTGCAAGCTGTCAAAACAGTGCTGGAATTGGATGAAAAGGAGAATAAGAATCCTTTAGTGATTTACACTGATTGTTCTTGGTTGACACGGTTATTGCTAGACTATTTGCCAATTTGGAAGAGAAGAGGTTTTGTAGATTCATCTAACAAGGCTCTTGTGTATAGAGACATGTTACAATCAATTATCGAGATTGCAGAAAGAAATCCTTTAGCTTATGCGATTATAAAGGTTCCCGCTCACAGAAAAGATGATAGTGAGTTGTCTGAAGGTAATAATTTGGCAGATATGTTGGCCAAAGAAGCAGCAATGAGAGGTGTAGAGATAGAACAGGAAAAGTCTAAAGTGATTGTCGCAGCTGCCAGAAAAGATGATGATGTCACAAAGGTATCTTTTGCAGCAGAGCAGGCTAAAGATCCTTCTTTAGTAGCTCAAATGACAGATCCTAAATCTCCTTTTGTTTGCAAAGATCAAATGTTGTTTTACGAACTGAGAGGAATTCTGTATCCAGTAATTCCCAAACATTTACAAGTGGAATTTGTTAAATTCAATCATAATAGTTTAGGACATTTGGGCCAGGAAAAGTTGTTAGACGTTTTGAAGGAAAAGTTCTATTGGGAGAAAATGGAAGAAACAGTGCAGAATGTAGTTCAATCATGTTTGATTTGTGCACAGATAAATCCCAGGCCAAAAGGACAGAAACCACCTTTGCAGAGAACTCCACCTGCAGATGGTCCTTGGTCTACATTGCAAATTGATTTTATAGGTCCATTGCCTATGGGTAAACAAGGTTTGAGATATGCATTGGTGGTGGTTGATGTTTTTTCAAAATGGGTAGAAGTTATTCCCTTAAGAAAAGATGATGCATTGAGTACTGCTAGGGCTCTAGTCAGTCATGTGTTTGCAACATGGGGAATTCCACAAAATTTATCCAGTGATAGAGGTACACATTTTACAGGAAAAGTGATGCAAGCAATGTGTAATATCATGGGAGTTAAGCAACAATTCCATGTGCCTTATCACCCACAGTCAGCAGGCATTGTGGAAAGGATGAATAGGACAATTAACCTGCTGAGCGGTCTGGACGAGCTCAGCTCGTCCAACACCGCCAGAGGCTGCCGCTCAGGCCCTGCTGGGCCGATTTTGATGAAATAAAAAGCAGCACACGCAGCCGGCACTTTGCCAGCCACGTGTGCTGCCTGATCGCCGCCGCTCTGCGGCGATCCGCCGCGAGCAGCGGCGAAAGAGGGTCCCCCCAGCCGCCTGAGCCCAGCGTAGCCGGAACAAAAAGTTCCGGCCAGCGCTAAGGGCTGGATCGGAGGCGGCTGACGTCAGGACGTCGGCTGACGTCGATGACGTCACTCCGCTCGTCGCTATGGCGACGATGTAAGCAAAACAAGGAAGGCCGCTCATTGCGGCCTTCCTTGTTTATTCTGGGCGCCGGAGGCGATCGGAAGATCGCCTCCGGAGCGCCCTCTAGTGGGCTTTCATGCAGCCAACTTTCAGTTGGCTGTATGAAATAGTTTTTTTTTTATTTAAAAAAAACCCTCCCGCAGCCACCCTGGCGATTTAATCAGAACGCCAGGGTGGTTAAACAAAGAATTGCTAAAATGCTAATGGAGAAAGGAAATACTTGGGTAGATGCCATTCCTTTTGTTTTGATGGGTATTAGGAGCACTCCTAATGCAACTACTAAATACACTCCTTTTGAGTTGATGACAGGAAGGAAAATGCCACTTTTATTTCCTCAGGAACCAAGGTTGTCTACTCCACAGAGAGAGGCTATAGAAAAAACTAAATGGTTACAGTTGTTGCAGGAAAATCTGAACGCAATTTTGCCACATGCTGCATCTCATATGCAGAGAATGGTGCCACCTCATAATTCAAAATTTGTGAAAGGGGCATTAGTGATGGTCAAAATGTTTAAAAAACCAGCACCATGTCACAGTAATTGGGAAGGTCCTTTTGAAATTATTGATATGCTGGGCCAAGTGATGATTAAAATTAAGAGACCTCAAATCTCTGCTAAAAATGTTCGTAGGCAGCAAGAAATGTGGGTTCATGTAGATCAATGCAAATTGTATGTTACAAAATAATGATGCTGCATTTGTTTTGCAGGTATCATGTCTGGGCATAAATCCAAATGGAAGAAGGTTAATCCAAAGAATGGATTAAAGGGGGATGCCTTGAAAGACAAAGCAACAAACGTCTTCTTGATGTTTATTTTTTATGTGACTTTGATTACTTCAGTGATCCATTGTTTAACAGTGACAGTGCAAGCTGAAGAAACAAATTTAAGCTCTGAAGTTTCGATAAAGGAAAAGACACTATCCAGAGGAAAAGGCTATTCCTATGAAGAATTCTTTAAAGAAAGTACTGTAGATACCACAAATGACATTGTAGGATGTTTTTGCCTAGGTTCAGATAATGATTGTTGTTTACAATTGTTTTTCCAACATAATACAAATATAGGTGTCCAAGCAGTGATAGAATCAAGAAATGTATTCACTAAATTGACAGGACAATATATCCATAATGAAATAACAGGAAATATAAATTGTAGTTTAACTGAATTTAATTTCTGGTATGTACAAATCAAGGGCAATGACTCAGCAGTTTGGTCTGGAAATTTTACCAAAGGAACTGGAAGTGAATATAAGAAAGGGGAAAAGGGAGAAAAGGATGTTTTATTGTCCGAAGGTGTAATGGTATTCTTATTTCCTGATAGTAATGCCATTAAAAGTGATGCTGAAGGAGATATTAATAGATTTTGGAAATTTCAAATATCCAAAGGAGATGTAGTAGCAAATATAAAAATTAATTTGACCGTGACAAATATAGAGTATCCAGAGATTAAAGTTATGCCACGTTCTTCAGAAATCAGAGAAGGATATAAGGATATTGTGATGATTTGCTCAGCTGCCTGTGCAGGCAGCCAGCCTTTTGACCATTGTTTTGATTTGCATGCTGCAGGACTCTGGAAAGAAGAGCTTCTGTCAGTTTTGCAGCTTGTGCTTGCAGAGGAATTTGCATACGTTGTCATGCAAATTGCCTGGCCACATTCATTGGAGGCGTGTACTATAAGTACTATGTCTTTCCCACAATGCTTCGCTGTTCATAAGGATTTCGTCCTATGTAACACTCCTGGTGGGGTGTCAGCCTTGCTCTCTGTTTGAACATCAGCTTAGAGTAATTCCTGAATCTGCGCTAGGCAGATTTCCCTAGTGCTGTTAGGATTGTACTATCTGTATTGCCTGTTCTGTCTTGTCTTGCCTGTTTGCCATTGTCCTGTCCCTATGGTGGTTGACAGGAAATGGTTCTGATCTCTGTTCTTGGAGTATAGCTGGTGCAGCGGTTGCTACCAGCTATCTCTTCTGTTCTGTCTCCTGGGATCGCACTAGCTACTTTTTGCTAGCGCTGGGGATCCTTCTGTTCTGTCTCCTGGGATCGCACTAGCTACTTTTCGCTAGCGCTGGGGATCCTTCTGTTCTGTCTTCTGGGATCGCGCTAGCCACTTTTCGCTAGCGCTGGGGATCCTTCTGTTCTGTCTTCTGGGATCGCGCTAGCCACTTTTCGCTAGCGCTGGGGATCCTTCTGTTCTGCTACTCTGTACTTGGATTGCGCTAGCCACTTTTCGCTAGTGCTGTGGATCCTATCTCTCGCTTGTCCCTGTTTTCGTGTGTCTGTCTGCTACGCTTGCTGGAGGCTCGGTGAGGTAACCGTTAAGCAAGCGCTCGCGTCCTCTGTTTCATGTTTGTCTGTTAATGGTTAGTTAGGCGTGCTTGTCTCTATTGTGCTTATCACGTGGAGACCGCGCATAACCGCGTGCACTGTTGCGAATGAGTGCGGTGTTCGCGGTTAGCTAGCATTTGTTATTTTCCGTATCTCCTCATTGTATTATTTGCTGTGCCTTTGCTAGCCTCGTATTCTGTTCTGATCTGCCTTGTGTCTCGTCTGGCGATCGCACCTCTCGCGATCGCGTTCCTATTTCATATCTGCTGTTGTGTGTGTGCGGTTGCAGGGTGGCGACTGGATTGGCACACACACATACAACCTGTCCCTTTGCTCATTCTCATTCGCAATCGCCTCTCTTGCGATTGCGTTCTGCGTTTCGTACAATTCCTGTCTGGCATTTGTGGAGGTACAGAGGATTGGTTCCTCTGCACTCCCCAGCGCCATCTGCCGACAGGAATTTTCCCTCTACGGGTGCGTAGCACCTTTTGCTGGGTTCCTGCAAATTATACGCTTGTGGAGGATTTCCGCCGTGTCAGCGCACGCGTTGTGCGCTGATCACGGGGAAAGTTCCACAATCGTTACAGTATGAACAGCCCAACCCAAAACCCCAGTGTAGACGGAATTTCTGATTTGTACGATTTTGTCGAGTTTGGGTCCTGTGTCTTTAAGAGCTTTAAAAGGCTAAATTCAGAAACCAAGGCGGAATTTCTTTCTGAATGTGTGAGGTTTTGTCTGAATCCCACCTTTCAGATTTCTGATCCGTCCACGTCGGCTCTTCTGTTTGCCTATGTGCTCTTAAAAGACGATTTGTTCACCTGAGCATATAATCTGTTAAAAATCAATTCTTGGAATGGTAATCTGTATCAGTTGCTTGCAGTGATATTCTCTCACTGGTTTAAACTGCCTGGCTTACCACCTGCTCTGATTGAGTGTGTAGCTGCTGATAAGTCAGCTGATCTTTCCCTTCCATGCAAAACTTTTCAGTATGACAATCAGTTCAATGTGTCTGTTGCCACTTCAGGTTTTAAACAGCAGACATGCAAAGTGGCGAAAAAGAGAAAAACTAAAAAACGCAAGCATCGGAATAAAACACTTCCTATTGATGTTTGTAATGATGTTGTTCCGTCTCCGGCTTTTTTGCCCCAATCCAAAGCTTATGTGGATCCTGCTATAGGTAGGATCGCACACTACATTAAAGCAGTTAAAAAATCTGTTCTTGTTCCTGAACTCCAACCCTATGGAGATTATCTGGATACTGGCCTGTTTGAACCCCCATTTGCTTCCTGGGATGTTGGGGCCTTGCTGGAGGAATTCGATTTTGATTGGAAAGCCTTTTGCGATTTTTACATCGCAAAAAGCGAAGATGTCTTGAATGCTTGTCTTGACTCTATGTACCTTCTGATTGATTCCGATGAATGTGACAAGGATGATGTGGATCTGGTGATCTATGTATGACAAACGATTTTGGATGAGTTGCACACACACCAACCAATTGATTCCAATAAAGAGACATCGTTGTCGGATGATTGTTCCTGCCTTTCTGGGGTAAAGCATGTGAGTCTTGACTTTGTGCAATCTGAAATGAATGAGTGTGCCGCTGTGGTTGATTCCTGTGCGAATCCTGAAGGATTCGCTTCTGACAGTGTGCAGTTTGAATCTGTGCGATCTGATGCCTGTTTCTCGGATGTTCCTGCAGATTGTGATCGGCATGAGTCTGCCGGTTTCCTCAAGGATGTGTGGGATCCTTTGTCATTTAGAAACAGATCTTTGAGATCTTCCGTCTGTGACCCTGCTATGGGGAAAAGTTCTCGACTATGCAGCGTCAAAAGTAAATTTAATATGCCTAATAAAGTTTGTCCTGTTGATGTCACTATTTCTTCTGCAGATGAGTCTCTGTCTCACCCTGTTCACACCTGTAAGGGCCCGTTGCCTGGGGACAGTTGCTTCAGGGTTTCGGTCCTAGATGCCTTGCAGTCTGCTCCGCAGATCGCGGAGGTTTGCGCTATAGAAGCGTCAGTTTCACAACCTAAAGTGAATTTTGATTTGCAGGTTTTGCGTTCTGATTCTTCGGATTCAACATTGTTAGCTGAATCTAAGAGTGAGACAGCGCTTCGGTTTTGCGAATCTGATGCTGAACCCTGTTTGCCTTATTCAGAGACGCTTTCTCTGAACCTGCCCTGTACCATGAATAACAATATGATATCCAATCACACTGACATTTATGAGTCCCTTTCTTGCTCTGAGGGAAGTTTTGACTCTCCACCCTGTACTCTGGATGAGTCAACATTGCCTTGTACAATATCTCCTGCCCTGCCCCTAGAGGCTCGTCTAGGTATTGCTGCTATTTTTACTTGTTTTTCTGCAGTTTTGGAGTTACAAGCTAGTTTGACTGCCACACAGAATTCTGGGTACAGTGAGAATGAAGTTAGGGAGTCAGTGTGTGTTCCAGTAAAAGTACCTGTACATTCCCCTCATGGTGATGAGATCCAGTCTCAGGTTATGGTGGAACCATTCCTGGGACATCTGCCCTGTCCACAAAATAAAGTTCCAGTTTTGCCATGTAACATGGATAGTTCAGAATCCTTCCTAGAAAACTTGAAAAATGATGTTCCTGAGGTCTTGTTTGATGTTCTGGAGGTCTCCGAGTTCCTCCCAAAGGGTGCAGAACTTGTAGATGTCTCCTGTCCCCCAAGTCCTTCTGAGGTGTTGCCCTCTTCCGTAGGCATTGCTGCCTTGCTGGCTACCTTTTCAGCTCTGGTGGAGCTTCAGTCATGTGTAGTCAATGATGATATTGCAGTCACAGAAATTTCTGAATTTGAATCCGAGTCTTCTTTTGAAAGTCCAGTGCTTGAGACCATTGCTCGTGATGATTCTCTGCCCAGTCCTGGTTTTGGTTTCCTCGTGCCGGACTCTAAGGTTGGCAGTTCCCCGACATGTCCTGAGGTTTCTCCTGTGCTGGTGTACCCCAGTGTGCTCTGTGACCCAGAAAGCCCAAGTGTGCCTCGGTTACCAGCGTACTCAGATGCTTCCTCGGTGGAGACATGCTCTGATTTAGCCTGCCTGCTTGCATGCCCAGAAGTGGTCCCTGAAAGTCTTGATCTTGATGGGTGTCCTCGTAATTCTGAATCCGGAATTGTCATTGGTTCCATGGGGGTTCTTGGTAATTCTCCATGTGAGCCTGGTGATTGTTCTGCCCTCTTGGGATCTCTGTGGAGCTTCAAAAGGCTCTGGGAGATTCCGGGAGAAATTTTGCTTGGTCCCCTGGATAAGATCAACGGTGGCTTTTGTGTTGTAAGGGACACTTCGAACAGGTATTGTGGCAGGTTTGGTATTTTCGGACGCTCCTTGGAAGGTGGTGGGTATTGTCTGGAGGGTGTCGATGGCTTCTTCTCTGGCAGTCACAGTCCTGATGGGTGTTCTACTGAGACTGGTAGTACTGATGGGCATGTTTCGGTGGCTTCTGTTTCCGATGAGGTCGGTTTCGGGTGGACTGACTCTGGAATTGGACCTTGTCGGGCTACCCCGACCTTCATGAGTCTTCAGTTTGAGTCTGTTGCTAATAGCAGTTTTGAGGGTCGTCTGGAATTCGACCCTGGAGGGGGGGGTACTGTGA
The DNA here is from genome assembly GCF_040937935.1 of Hyperolius riggenbachi. NCBI lineage: Eukaryota > Metazoa > Chordata > Amphibia > Anura > Hyperoliidae > Hyperolius > Hyperolius riggenbachi. The sequence goes on along the minus strand of NC_090653.1, from coordinate 198,446,088 downwards.
TGATTTGCTCAGCTGCCTGTGCAGGCAGCCAGCCTTTTGACCATTGTTTTGATTTGCATGCTGCAGGACTCTGGAAAGAAGAGCTTCTGTCAGTTTTGCAGCTTGTGCTTGCAGAGGAATTTGCATACGTTGTCATGCAAATTGCCTGGCCACATTCATTGGAGGCGTGTACTATAAGTACTATGTCTTTCCCACAATGCTTCGCTGTTCATAAGGATTTCGTCCTATGTAACACTCCTGGTGGGGTGTCAGCCTTGCTCTCTGTTTGAACATCAGCTTAGAGTAATTCCTGAATCTGCGCTAGGCAGATTTCCCTAGTGCTGTTAGGATTGTATTATCTGTATTGCCTGTTCTGTCTTGTCTTGCCTGTTTGCCATTGTCCTGTCCCTATGGTGGTTGACAGGAAATGGTTCTGATCTCTGTTCTTGGAGTATAGCTGGTGCAGCGGTTGCTACCAGCTATCTCTTCTGTTCTGTCTCCTGGGATCGCACTAGCTACTTTTTGCTAGCGCTGGGGATCCTTCTGTTCTGTCTCCTGGGATCGCACTAGCTACTTTTCGCTAGCGCTGGGGATCCTTCTGTTCTGTCTTGTGGGATCGCGCTAGCCACTTTTCGCTAGCGCTGGGGATCCTTCTGTTCTGTCTTCTGGGATCGCGCTAGCCACTTTTCGGTAGCGCTGGGAATCCTTCTGTTCTGCTACTCTGTACTTGGATTGCGCTAGCCACTTTTCGCTAGTGCTGTGGATCCTATCTCTCGCTCGTCCCTGTTTTCGTGTGTCTGTCTGCTACGCTTGCTGGAGGCTCGGTGAGGTAACCGTTAAGCAAGCGCTCACGTCCTCTGTTTCATGTTTGTCTGTTAATGGTTAGTTAGGCGTGCTTGTCTCTATTGTGCTTATCACGTGGAGACCGCGCATAACCGCGTGCACTGTTGCGAATGAGTGCGGTGTTCGCGGTTAGCTAGCATTTGTTATTTTCCGTATCTCCTCATTGTATTATTTGCTGTGCCTTTGCTAGCCTCGTATTCTGTTCTGATCTGCCTTGTGTCTCGTCTGGCGATCGCACCTCTCGCGATCGCGTTCCTATTTCATATCTGCTGTTGTGTGTGTGCGGTTGCGGGGTGGCGACTGGATTGGCACACACACATACAACCTGTCCCTTTGCTCATTCTCATTCGCAATCGCCTCTCTTGCGATTGCGTTCTGCGTTTCGTACAATTCCTGTCTGGCATTTGTGGAGGTACAGAGGATTGGTTCCTCTGCACTCCCCAGCGCCATCTGCCGACAGGAATTTTCCCTCTACGGGTGCGTAGCACCTTTTGCTGGGTTCCTGCAAATTATATGCTTGTGGAGGATTTCCGCCGTGTCAGCGCACGCGTTGTGCGCTGATCACGGGGAAAGTTCCACAATCATTACAGATATACAATTGATATGCAATACTAGTGTATTGTTACCTCCAAATGCAACTTTAACATGGAGTAAAAATAATGAATTTCTAGGAAATTTTTACAAAGGTAATATCCATGTAATTAATCAAGGTGCTAAAGGGAGTGTAAAATGGATAAGGTCTAACCTGATTTATTCTCTAAATGAAGTGGCTATGGAAGATAATGGAATTTATAAATGTTGTATTAGTTTACAAGGATTCCCTACTAAATGTGATATGACTCATATCACAGTGAAATCTCCTGAAAGGACCATTTGTAATGATAAAAAATTCTACAAGGCAAGTCCTTTTCAATTCAATCATTTCCAGACCAAACCACTGTTAAGAGAAGGTAGATTTGTGATAATTGTTTGGAAGTTTAATATTTCAAGTTGGAAAATTTCCACAAGATATCCGATATGCCAAAATTATCTTGCAAATTCGATACATGGAATGGAACAATGGTTTGAAAATAGTTTTGAAACTTTCCCTAGGAACAAACGAGGCATTATAGAGGGTATTTTAGGAGGCGCAGGAACCATTGGTGCCATAACTAACAGCTTGGATGTAAAAACTTTGAAATCTGATTTAGAAACAGTGGGTTTGTTAGGAGGTAAAGGATTAAAGGTGCAAAGGAATATAAACCAATTGATGGAACATATGATAATACAAACTGCATCTGTTTTAGGTCCTTCTGTATCACATTTGCAAGATATAGCCTTAATGTTGATTGATAGTGAACAAAAATCACAGTTGGCAAGGATATGTTTGGAAACCCAAACTGAATATTCAACAAATTTTAAAATTATAGCACAGGCTTTCCAAGGAGGAATACCACCTCTAGGAATATTGCGAAATATACCTAAGAAATATAAATATGCATTGAATCATATAGATTTGTGGATTAATAAATAGTACGGATGCAATCAGAATGAATGCATTAGTACATCAATGATACCAATAGCGGGTAAAGAACAAATTATAGTGCCTGTGACTATATTAGGGGTTCCAGTTAGTGATACACAATTATTGTATTATCAAATGTTTTATAATGATTTTGCCATGGATGAAGACAGTAATAATGTTGATCAATTAGATTTATCATCGTGTTTACATTTTCAATCAAAGGTTATTTGTCTGCCTAATCAGGGAAAACCTATTTATCATTCATGTTATCACAATCAAAGTCTGTGCAATGCAAGGATTGAAAGGGTTAACACTCATATTGATTTAATCACACACGTAGGACAAAAGAAGATATGTTTTCAAGTAATGTCCAGTGAAGAAATGGTTAAAGGGCATTTTAAATCGTGTGTTCATTCAGAAAAGTTAGTTAGAGGTTTGTACTGTGTAGAAGGGGACATACATGCAGTTAGTTTAAATAATTTAAGAATCAATATCACATCTTTGATATCTGAAGATGTTGATAGTCTCCCTATACAATATAATGTTTCACAAATAAATGAATTTCCCTGGGATAAATGGACACAAGAAATAATCAAAGACAAAGGATTATTGTTAACCCTGACTAAAGAGTTGCATGCGGCAGAGATTAGATTTAACCATCAGCAAGGAATATTGGAAAATGTAGAACATGATTTTATCACATTTTCTAGTATGTCTTTTTGGAATAGTTTGAAAAAATCGATAAGAACTTTAGGAAAAACTTCAGTGTTATCAGCTGCAGGAAATTTATTATTACATCCTATATTCCTTTTGTTTTATAATAATAATATTTTGTATCATATGTCAAATACTTTTGGCATTTAGAATTAGGAAATTTTATAGATTAATCAAAATAGAAATTAGGGAAATGGAATTATATATCAGAACCATGATTCAAAGGAAATTAAGACAATTGATTAATGTGGACAGAGATTTTGGAGATAGGGGAGCTTTACCAAATCTTCATAGACCAGTATGAATGGATACGAATGTGACGTGAATGTGATTTAGAATGATTTTATAATTAAAATATTATAATATTTTCAAGGGGGAGATATGAAATATTATATTTGGATAAAGTTTAATTGACAAGGATCCTGTTGATTAGACTTATGTCTGAGGTTATTAAGTTAGTGGAAGTAATCTTCCATTTGGAAATATTGGAAGGTGAACTAGGGATTTATGGAGATGCGGTTTTGCTTCTAGTATAGTACAAAAACCTTTGGTCATCATTTCTCTGTCTTAAAAGTTGTTTAAAGGAGAAGCATATGCCACTCCAACCCCCATAGTAACATGAGATACTTTCTCCCCCACAAGGTAGCCAAGCCATCTGGCTTCTATTATTGAGAGTTGGGGGTAGGGAAATTCCTTTGGCCAAGACTGGTCAAAGCAGCTATTGAAATGCTCTTCTGAACGGCTGAATAGGAGTTACATAAGAATTCCAACAAGACTGTATTTGTATAAGTATTATAGCATCTTTAGAATAGTGAGTTATATGTAAGAACATATATATAGTTAGTAATGAGTAGATAGATTATAATATTAATGAGTACATTTGTTTAGTGTATAAGTTTATATGTGTTAGCAGATAGAACTAAGTATCATTTGAATCAACCAATCAGAAGGCAGCTTGGAATCTGAGACGTCATAAGCTAAGTTGTTATTTAAATGAAGAAGGAGGGGGGTTGAGGGGCTCTCACACACACGCTGGACATTCACAGTTGGGCTTTAGACTGATGCACACATATCTAAGTCCTGCTATTCTCACAGACATTTCAAGACAAAGAAACTTTATTTAATTCTTATTTTATTTAAGATCTTTAATAACTCTTTTTATTTTACTTAGAAGATTTATACTATGGACTTTGTATATTTATAAACTGAAACAATAAACCTCATTAAAAGGTGATTTTTGTTCAACGCCTATCTATCTGGAGAACAAAGACATTTGCTTGAAATTTTCATAAAAGCTTCTATTATTACACAGCCCATCTGACAATCGAGGGGAACCAGAGACTGAGACTCCTGACCGTACAGAGGTTGTGCATCCTGAGGGCCCTGCATCAACAGTTACGCAGGAGAATGTCAGTGTGGACCCCAATCCCAGAGTTTCTGAAGGTACTCGCCTGGAACCGGCCAGTACTGGACTGTCCGTTTGTACTGACCCGGTAATGCAGCAGGCATTACGAAAGCTGATGGAGACTGACCTGGAAAAGTACATGCAGTACATGGAAGCCCGTGAGGAGCGGGAACGCCAATCTGCAGAACGCAAGGCTGCTGCTGCTGCTGCAGAACGCCACGCGGAGAGGGATGCCGCTGAGCGAGAACGGGAGCGCCAACGACAGCATGAGCTAAACATGGCAAAAGTGCAACAGGCCAGCCGGAGTTCACCGCCCAGCCTCCCTGCTGAAGGAGCTGCACCACCCGTAAGTGCAAAATTTAAATTTGCTAATATTGAAAAGGACACAGACATTGACTTGTTTTTGCGGTCTTTTGAAAAAGTATGCCGTCAGTATCGTCTGTCCCAAGACCAGTGGGCCAGACATCTGACACCTTTGCTGCGCTACAAAGCGCTTGATGCCTTCGCAGAATTGCCTGCGGAGAAGGATAATGATTATGCTGCTATAAAAGACGCTATCATTACTAAGTACCAGCTGACGCCAGAAGCCTATCGGAAAAAGTTCAGGGCCTGGCAGAAAAAGTCTTCTGATTCATACCGAGATGTGGTCAGCAGCTTGCTCACCACACTCCGCCAGTGGACTCTAGGCCTCACCAAAGGGTCTTATGATGTCCTGGAGGACTTGATAGTCCTGGAACAATTTCTGAACATTTGCCCTGCTGATGTACGCCAGTTTGTGCTAGAAAGCAGGCCGGCTTCAGCCACTGTCGCTGCAGACGTTGCTGAGACTTTTGCAACTACCCGGGTGTCTGATACACGCAGAACTGTCCCATCCAGCTGGAGAGGTCAGCCCAATATCTCGGCAGACCCTCCTGCCCCTGTGAGCCGTCAGCCACAGAGGCCACCCAGCGCAGCTGCTGCACCAAGGCCTGCAGCCCCTGGAGAGGTCACCTGTCACTACTGCCCCCAGCCCGGACACATGAAATTCGACTGTCCGGAGCGGAGACAGACACCACCAGCACCTGGATCATCTGCATCACCTGTACCTCACCCACAGCAGAGGCAACCCGCCAGCGAACCACAGCCTGGATCATCAGATTTTGTCCTGTTTGCCCGTGGAAAGGAAATCCGCGACCGAACCGACCAGCAGCAACTTGTTAGAGTGAACGGCAAAGTTGTCACCGGATTCCGAGACACCGGAGCTGACATCACGTTAGTTCACTCACACCTTGTGCCAAAGGAGAGCATTAGCCCCAGCCGATCCTTTGCCCTTACTGGAGTAGAAGGCACCCTTTTTTACATAGCCCACGCGAGAGTGAAGCTGGATTGGGGAGGAGGGGTCCACGAAAGGGTTGTTGGGGTTATGAAGGATCTCCCAGTCCCTGTGTTGCTGGGGACTGATTTGGGCAAGCTTGTGTCCTACTATGAACCTGCCACGACCGCCTTGTCGCTCACGGAAGGAGACGGACTCTCCACCCACCACCAGGTACTTTATACACTTGGGGGAGCACCAGGGGGAAGTGGGTTGAATGTGCCCAGTTCAAGGGTACCAGGTTCAATAGTGCCTGCTTCAAAGGCACCTGAGTTTGATGTACAGACTGTCTGTTGTGATGATGCTGTAACTGTACCTGAGTTTACTGTACAACCTGTCTGTAATGAAAAAATGTCTATACCTGTCAATGTCATTACTGCATGCAATGATGATTTGAGTAATGTCCGTCTGTGCCATTCTGACAGTGTACCTGTGCTAGCAGTACCGCGCAGCTGCACTGCTCAGAACCCGAGCTCAGAACAGGTGGAGGGGGTTCTGGCCTCCTCCCCCTCCTCTGACCGCAGGGATGAGACCTTTCAGCCGCTGGCCCCGTGTGACATGAGCCAGTTGGCTGAAACTAACAGGGCCGTATTCTCAGCCGCACTACAAAGTGACCCAAGCCGCTGAGCCCCTCGCAGACGGGGCCGCTTTCAAGGTGTACTGGGAAGGTGGGAGACTGTACAGTGAGTCGGTACAGCCCCCTACAGGTAGATCCCACGCGAATACCAAATGGCTTGTGGTCCCGAGTGCGTTCAGGGGACATGTGCTGAAATCCGCACATGGTAATCCTCTGACAGGGCACTCAGGGGTCCGCAAGACACTTGCCGGTATTCGGAAACAGTTTTATTGGCCCCGGATGAACAGGGATGTAGCAAACTACTGCAGAGCATGTGCCGTCTGTCAGGAGCTGGGAAGGTCCAGGGATTCCCGCGGGGTTCCCTTAGGTCCACAGCCACTTAGCAGGGGAACCCTGTGTGGGCTGGCTGTTGACCTAACCAACCCACTGCCCGTTGTCAGCAGTCCCGGCAGACACCACGTCCGACTGCAGTGGCGCAAACGCCCTGTCCAGAACGGTCCATGTCGGGTCAACCCTGAGGGTAGCAGACCGCGACCGGTCCAGGGGAACCGAGCCACAGGCTCCAATAGGTTTCCCCGCCGTGCCGGCAGCTCGAGACCCATCAGCCAGGTTAGCGGCGCCGCCACACATCTTGCAGATATGTGTCTAAGCCACAGACAAGAGGGGGGGCTGTCACGGACGGTTGCGGGGCCGCAGACACGTCCTGGAACCGCCCGTGAAGAAAAAGCGATCGCACTCGATTCTCTGCATCGATTGCGCTTCAGATCAATAGAACCAAGATTTGATGTGTAGTATCCCTCTACCTAGGAACAGCTGGGGGATCTGTCTTGGCTGAGTAAAAGCCTGGGGGGAGGTGTTAATTAGCTTGGACATATTCCCTGTAGAAGGCACAATTCCCCTGTTAGCAGCTGGCAGGAAGACTGGCCCTGTGACTGCTGATTAAGCCAGAGGTGTAAACTCAAAGTTTGTCTAAGCTGATCTCACATTCAGATGTTAATTGAAGGAGCCAACAGGTCCTTTCATAGAGGAAGATCCCAAGAAGCCGACACAGCTGGACTCCAGTCAGCCTGGCTCCAGCCTTAGCAGGAAGAAATGAATGTACTATATAATCTTTTGTAAAGCAGATTACCTTAATACTACAACCCAGGTATTTGCTTCAGACCAGGGAGTCGACCAGTCACACCCGTATCCACCTAAGGTGCTGCAACAGTCCAAATAAAAATTCACGACTGGGTCTCGACCTGGATTTTAGGCCTGATTGGCCAATTTTATTATATGTACCACAGTGCAAAACAGCACAACGTTTCGACCAACAGAAAACGTTGGTCGAAACGTTGTGCTGTTTTGCACTGTGGTACATATAATAAAATTGGCCAATCAGGCCTAAAATCCAGGTCGAGACCCAGTCGTGAATTTTTATTTGGACTATATAATCCTTTGCCCATTTACAGAATACAATAAATAGGGTGGTTATGAGAGTGGTATCATTGGATCCGTAGGGTCATGCTGGATCTCTTGATACCAGTCGAGAGGGGCCCGGGGCCCCTACAACCCAGGTATGAATCTACCCAGGACCCTGATCTGCTGCACTAGCCATGTCAGATATCATATTAATCTGTATTTTCCACCAAGTATGAAGCTGTTACCCCCCTAAATATAACGTGTATGGTTCAGGAGTTACAGCATTTCATAAGTTTAGCCCTAAAATCTCTCAGAGGGAATGGACTGGCATTGGTTGGTGACTCAGAGGGGCCGGCATTGCCACACCCCCAAACCAGCTTCATCAAAAGCACCTGGCCAGCAGGCGGGCTGCGAGTCCTCCCATTCCATCCATCTGAGAACATCCTGCGGCCAGCCAGAGGACATAGGGCTGGTGGCCATTTTGCTGACCCATCTGAAACAAAGGACACATGTGCTAGCGGCCATCTTGATTGGCATCTTCTGTAACCTGGAACAAAGAATTCTGCTGAACTTTGATTGAAACCAAGAGCTTTAAGAACTTGAAACCGTTTTGCTTGAACTTTCTGATTTTCCCACAAAAGGACATATTTCCACAAACCATAAGTATTTTCTCCCTTTTTATTTCATACTGGCTATTACTGTCTTAATAATTATGATTTTAATAATTGTCTGTATATATTAATTATTTATATTGCGTGAATAAACGACTTTCTCCAAGTCATTCACTGTCCGCTACCCTGCTTATCAGCACACACAGAACTGATCCCGGGTCTCTGAAGATACGCTACTGTTTGTTTGTTGTTGGCTAGACAGAATACCGTGTGTTTAACCGTTTTATTCGCAGAACTAGTCAGTCAGTAAATCGGGTCCACTGGCCCATACCAGTGGTGGTGGCAGATACCGTGGAATCGTGTGTACGTTGTAATTACCCGTATCTCATAGGCTCCCTTCTGGTTTGTCTGTGGCTAATTCTTAACGGTTCCTGCGCATTGACTGCGACCAGAGTTCGCACGATCTGTGCGCTGGCACCGTTTAGAAGGCTAAGTGCGGTCAGCCACCAGGGCTCCTGTGACAGTGATACAAACAATACCGCAAATAGCGATCACCTAAGGGGCAGGTGATTCAGACAGTACTGCAGGCTAGTGAACTCCTCACCAGTGGAGCTGGTGGGAATAAAGAGTAATTAACGAGTGCTCATCAGTGGAGCTGATGAGCCTCAGAAACCAATAAAGCTAGGCCCCTTCAGAGGTGCTGGCTGGCACTAGCTGAAAGGCACTGCTAAGTACGGCCAGACCAACGGGGGTTCTGGGAACGTACTAACAGTCACAGCAACTGCATAGTTTGGCAAAACCTTACCAGAGGAGCTGGCAAGGTACTATCAGTTTAAGTGACAGTCCAATTAACAGAGCTCGTGACCAAATAGTTTAGCTAGACCTTTCCAGTGGAGCTGGCAAGGTACTATTGGTCACTTTAAGGAAAAGTAGCGATACTGCACCAGAGGTGCTGGTGGGCAAATAGCACATCTCACCAGTGGGGAGCACCACTGGTAAATAGAATTGTCAGACAGGCATGGTTCAGCAACAGAGAAGTTAGTTTCAGAACAGAATCGTGAGGCAGAAGAGTAATCGGTAATCAGGCAGAGGTTCAGCAACTTTAAGGCAGATAGGCAGAAGTACAGAATCAGAAAACGAGATCAGAGTCAGAGTTTAGCCAGAGTCATACACAGAAAATCAGTAATAATCAATACAATCAAATGAGCTAACTATAGATAGATGTATATCGCAATTATTGCATATACATCTATCATCAACAGGAACCTCACTACAATATACAAAATAACAAAAGTCCTAGTCTTGTGTGAAATCCCTGGTTTCCTCCCAGATCAAAACACACCGGAACTAATCTAAAGTCTGAGCGCTAACACACTAGTATTCACGACAGCAGACAAGGACAGAGTAACAACTCCAGGTTTAAATACTGAAGGCAGATTCAAGCAGCCCCGCCCAAGGGGCTGAACCAACCTGCAAGGTAGATTGACAGGTAGAAGTCAGCTGACCACAATGTCAGCTGATCTGTCTCCTACGCCCATAAAGGTCCTTTTGCTCCATGCGCAGGCGTGTGGACCTAAGCTGCTGTGCAACAGAGACCCCTGTCCCACCTGAGTCGGGAAGCGACGCCCGGGATGGCGTGGCCGCAGAGGTGACATCAGGTGTGAAAGCAGCTGCGCTGCTTTCCACCACAGAGGTAACATCTTCGATCGTTACACCTATAATGGGGGTCTACCTATACTGGGAAGTTAATATAACTACCTATACTGTGGGCTACCTATATTGTGGGGGCTGATCTGGCTACCTATATGGGGGGTTACCTTTACCAGGGGCTAATCTGTCTACCTATACTGGGGTGCTAATCTGGTTATCTATACTGGGAGGGTATCTATACTGGAGGGGCGGAACAATAGCCTCCACAACTCCTTCGCCCCTCTTCCTCCCTACTATCTCTCCACACCCGCATGCAGAGTAGTGCTCTAGCACTACATGTCTCCTCCATACATCACAGCCGCACATTCTCTGCCATTCGCTGGCTCCTAATCACATGACCAATGCGATTCACATGGTGAGGAGCCAGAGGAAGGCAGCACAGGTAAAAGTTACACCAGCTCCCTGTGCTACTCTGTATGGTGGGAGGAGGTGGTGGAGTGTGTATGTATGTATGTGTGTGTATATATATATATATATATATATATATATATATATATATACAGGGCCGGATTTGTACCTTTTACCGCCCAAGGCCCACTATGACCAGCTGCCCCCCCTCCCTCATCTCGACCCCCCCCCCCCCAAACGTATACACATTTTTCTTCCCCGAGTAAAAAGTCTTAAAGTAAACTCTGCACACACAAAAAAAGAAAAGAAAAGATCCTCCCGGTGTCCACTGTTCCTTCACTGGGACCCTGTGACCATATTCAGACCCCTCACTGCAGCCTGGGATCCTCTTCTTCCTTGTGACTGCACTCCCGTCGGTGTGCAACTGTACCGGATCTGTGCGACTATGGTCCGCACATGCCCAGTAGCTCAAACCCTTTTGTGCATGACTGTTTCCTCTGTGCACAAGTAACTTTGGACTAATGGGAATGTGAGGACCATACTCGTGCATGTCCATTACAGTTGCACTTGTACATGGGAGTGCAGCCATGAGAAAAGCTAGTCCCTGGCAGCATTTGGGGGCTGAATATGTTCATGACCCCCCAGTACAGGTAGTCATATATTATGTCCTCCCCTTTAGTATAGGTGGGACAGGTGCTCCCCCCTCCAGTATAGTTAGTCAGGTGCTTTTCTTCTTTACCCCCCCTTTAGTGTAGGTAGCCAAATGCTATGCCCCTCCCCCCCTTAGTATAGGTAGCCTAATGTGGTCCCTGGTCACCCAGCCTCTTTAGTATAAATAGTCAGACGCTGTCCCCCCATTGCCCCCCCCCCTTTAGTATAGGTAGCCAGATGCCTTCCCCTGTCACCCTCCCCCACCCCCTTTAGTATAGGTAATCAGATGCTGTCCCCTGTGCCCCCCCTTTTAGTATAGATAGTCAAATATTGCCCTCCCTCCCCCTTAGTATAGGTAGCCTAATGTGGTCCCAGGTCACCCAGCCTCTTTAGTATAAATAGTCAGACGCTGTCCCCCCATTGCCCCCCCCCCTTTAGTATAGGTAGCCAGATGCCTTCCCCTGTCACCCTCCCCCACCCCCTTTCGTATAGGTAATCAGATGCTGTCCCCTGTGCCGCCCCCCCCCCCTTTTAGTATAGATAGTCAAATATTGCCCTCCCTCCCCCTTAGTATAGGTAGCTGAATGCTGTGCACACTCCCCCTCAGTATAGGTAGTCAGATGCTGCCCCTCCCTCCCCCCCTTTAGTATAGGTAGCTAAGTGCTGCCCCCCCCCCACCACCAAATTAGACAGCCATATGCTGCCCCCCTCCCCTCCTTTAGTATAGGTAGCTAAGTGCTGCCCCCCCCACCACCAAATTAGACAGCCATATGCTGCCCCCCTCCCCTCCTTTAGTATAGGTAGCTAAGTGCTGCCCCCCCCACCAAATTAGACAGGCAGGTGCTGCCCCTCCCCCCCTTTAGTATAGGTAGCTAAGTGCTGCCCCCCCAAAAAATTAGACAGGCAGGTGCTGCCCCTCCCCCCCTTTACTATAGGTAGTTAGATGTTGTCCCACCTGCCTCGCCCCTCCCCTTTACTATACGTAGCTCAACATTGTGCTCGCTTCCTCCCCCCCCGCACTTAGTATAGGCAGCCAGATACTGTGCCCCCCTCCACACAGGCTTTAGTATAGGTGCTTAGACCCTTTGCACCACACCCCCCCCCCCCCCCCGGCCCGCAACCAGACACTGTCGTCATAAAAAAAACAGACACTGCCGTCAAAAAAAAAAAGTTGAATCCAGTGCGGACATTGCCTTCCTCCCTGAGCGGCTGTGGGAATGGAGTCACTCACCTCACTCCAGACTTCCAGCGCCGAAGCTTCCTCTGGCAGCCGCCGCTGTGCATCTCTATCTCCTGCTGTCGATCCCCGTCATGTGACTCGCCGGTAATGTGCCAGCGAGTCACATGACGGGGATCGACAGCAGGAGATAGAGATGCACAGCGGCGGCTGCCAGAGGAAGCTTCGGCGCTGGAAGTCTGGAGTGAGGTGAGTGACTCCATTCCCACAGCCGCTCAGAGAGGAGGAGGCGCCGGGGCGGCCGCTAACAGCCTCACTTCTAAAATGAGCTGCCCGTCTGCTAAGCCTGGTCTGATCACTGCTGCTGCTGCAGGCTCGCCTCAGGCCAGTGAAGGGGCGATTGCAACTACGGACATACGGAGCAATTCCTGGTGACAGGTGCAATCAACCTGTCACCACCCGCCCCTCTAACTAAGCTGAATTCTGGCGCCCTAGGAACGTGCCTTGGGGGCCTTTCCCCAAATCCGGCCCTGTATATATACATGTATGTATGTATGTGTATGTATATATATATATATATTTACATATATAACGCGTTTCAGCTCACCAACTGCGCCAAAGTGTCCCCGATCTGGTGAGTCCTACTCTAACCAGGCAAAAATGCTAGTTTTTATCAGCGTTCTAGTGGGAACATGCCAAAAGCCCAGGGGTCAGCTAAATGGGAGAAATGAAAGTTGGTGAGCTTAAACGCGTTAAAGCGTAACCAAGAGCCCCTGTCACTGTTTTCCTGTTGTGTGCTGCAGCACCCTCTGTATTTAAATATTTCTCATGGAGATTGGGATTCTCCAGTGCTGCGTGCATGCTTTGCATAGTATTGCATAAAATTTGGTTTGTGCTGCTCATCCCTTGGCTTATGTTATTTTCCCCTGTGAGCGTGCATAACCACACCCATCTCTAGCACAGTTAAGCATATAAAGGAGCGGTGCTCATAGTTCAGTTAGTAGCTAGTAGAAGGTGACGTGTTTTTAATTTCATTTCTCCCATTTAGCTGACCCCTGGGCTTTTGGCATGGTTCCCACTAGAACGCTGATAAAAACTAGCATTTTTGCCTGGTTAGAGTAGGACTCACCAGATCGGGGACACATTGGCGCAGATGGTGAGCTTAAACGCGTTAAAGCGTAACCAAGAGCCCCTGTCACTGTTTACCTGTTGTGTGCTGCAGCACCCTCTGTATTTATATATTTCTTATGGAGTCTGGGGACCTCCAGTGCTGCGTGCATGCTTTGCATAGTATTGCATAAAATTCGGTTTGTGCTGCTCATCCCTTGGCTTATATCTATATATATATATATATATATATATATATATATATATATATATATATATATATAGTAGCTTATTGGCTGGCTGCACGCTAGGTTAGATGAGAGGTTGAGGTGCTTATGGCCCCATGCTATCTTTTGGCCCAATACATTCTAGTTACTTCCCTGTTTATTGGGGGATAATCTGGCTATTTATACTGGGGGCCCTTCTTGATACCTATACTGGGGGTCTTCTTCTGGCTACCTACACTTGGGGCACATCTGGGTGCTATACTGGGGGCCCCTCTGGCTACCCATACTGTGGGTACCTCTAGTTACCTATACTCTGGCTACCTATACTGGGGGCTACCTAATACTGGGAGGTACCTCTATATTGTTTGTTTGTTGGGGGGGCAATCAACATTTTCTTGGGTCCATAGAAGCCGCTATGGATATTGTTACCAAGCAGCAGCTAACAAATGAGCTGTTTATTCTTCCTCATAATGAAATAAGGTCTTCTATTCCTGTCACTCAATGGGATATTTTCTCAAAAGAAAATAAAAATGTACTTGCTCAGACAGAAAATGTAATGTTAATGCATGTTACACAAATGTATTTTATATAAAGATGCATGCTGTTTATTCTTTTGAATGAGACTTGAATAAGTACAATCCATTTGTATCTTTCAGTGTTCACATATGACACTACTACATTTCTGCCTGTGTATCACTTTTGCTGACACTGTGTTTTATCAGAATGGTAGATTTCTCTATGAAATGACTCAGTTTAGAAAAACATACCCCCAAGCTACACATCAGTGAAAGCGCTTCTTTTTTCCTTTTTTTTTTTTTTTTTGTGCCGTTCAGTGAAATCTAGGCCAATAGATAAAAAATTAAGATTAAGATGTCTTGTTACTTTGGCTTTATATTTTTTCAAACATATTATTTTTGATTTCACACATATAAGTAATGTATACAGTAATATCAACCATGCATGATAAAATATTACACACATTGAGAAAATTAAAAGAATATTTTAAGAACTTACTCTCAGCAAAAATAGGAGAAGAACAAAGACAAAATGTGCTTGTAGAGGAACCAAAATAGGAAGAAACTGTACAGGTGATAAAAATAACTTGGCAAGGCCCCTGGTAGAGACTGAATAGCGGCTCAGCTTACAATACCTTCTGGAAAAGCTATGCGGAAATTAATTATTACACTATGGCTAGACGAGCATTTTCCAAATAATTGGAAATTGGATATTTTGTAACCCATTTACAAGAAAAGAAATAAGCTAGAAGGTGGTAAATTACACAAATACGGAAAAAGGTACTCGGGGGAATAAATATATATAAATTATGTGTTCCCAGAAGGGACGGAGGTCCCTAACATGCTAAAACATAACTTTTATTGGTTACGATAAAATAATAGAGCAGCAACATATATAATACATATAAGACAGTGTTGTATAATCTATGTCTATAGATCGAGACACAGATCAAATGAGTGGTGAAAATACTGGTTTGTATAGGACAGCCAAGTACTACATAAATATCTGCAATACACAGGGATATAGATAAGGTAGGGAGTGAGATAACTCCACTAGCCAATATGGTGGGCAACCACCAATACTGGTCTGATCCGCCAAACACTCACTCAACAGAAAGCTAACAGTATGGTGAGGTGATAACACACACCCTATCTGTCAAATACTCAACATGTTTCACCCTTGCGTGCTTTGTCAGGAGTGACAATGTATACAGTGAAATAGTGTGAAACCCCCTCCCACCAAACAAATAAAAAAAATGTCAGTTTAAAGAGGTTCTTTCGCGAAAAAAGTAGGCAGTTAAAAAATGTGACAGATGACAGGTTTTGGGCCAGTCCATCTTTTTAAGGGGGGTTCTCAGGGCTTTCTTTGTTTTCAACAGCATTTCCTGAACAGCAGTTTAACTGCCAAAATAGCAAGATACCAGCCGGCCTCCCTAATCACTTGCACACTGTTATGTCAGTTAGATTTTGCAACTGTTGTTCAGGAAATGCTGTTGAAAACAAAGAAAGCCCTGAGAATCCCCCTTAAAAAGATGGACTGGCCCAAAACCTGTCATCTGTCACATTTTTTAACTGCCTACTTTTTTCGCGAAAGAACCCCTTTAACAGCCCCTGTCAGAGATGTGTGTTGCTCGGAGAGCCAGACTTATATAATGCCAGGATCTGCTTAGGTTATCAGCCCTGACCCTCAGGGAATAAATCAAGCCCTATACCGCCCTAAAAATGATCATACTGTGTCCTGTTTGGGGTTAATGCCCAGCCAGGATTCATATACTGTAAATTGATGCAGTTCCCTACCTATGTATGATCGATCATGTCAAGTGCAATAGAGCAGTACAGGGATGCCACACGTGTATGTTGGGGCTTCCTGGTGCGGACCGTCACATGTCACAGGTACTTCACAGCCAATGGCATCCCATTGCCAAGTAACATTGTACGGAGCCACGTGTATGCATTTCCTAGGGTGGGTATGCTCAGATGGAAGCACATAGTGGTGTCCCGTTACCAGGCAGCGCCCCCCATAACCCTGTGGGTGGGAGCAGGATGGGAGGGTAGTACCAGCTCAATCCCTGAATGCGTAGTCACCGTAACAGTGGGTGGGTATAAGTGTTTGGTTACAATCCAATACACTGATCCAATTGGTGCCATCACTTAAATAGGCGGACACCCAGGCCTGCATACATACATAGCCATGGAAATCACCGCTGTGATATATCTGTATTAGCCCACACACACAGAATCCCCCCCTCCCCACACACATCATTGTTATCTTAGTGCTTCTAGAATAAAGGTGTGTTGCTGCTTAAACCACTCCTATCCCTGTGTGCAGGGCATATGGGGGTGATAGACACTGGGGGAGGCATCCACAGACGACAGAAGTAAATCATACCTAATAAAAGCTCTGGGATCATGGGTTGGCTCTAAGTCTGGCATCAAGTAGGCAGGTGCGGAGCCGCAGCTGCAGGCATTTGCAGGTGCACGTGTGGTGGAGTCGCATCTGTGGGTGCGTGCATGTAGGGGGTTCCTGGTGAACGCACAGAGATTCCCTAGTGCGCTTCAGGACTAGTTGCATATAAAATTATCTTTAGTTTAAAGCAATCTTGTGACCAGAAGTGGTTTACTTAGATTGTGGGAAGCCTCTAGACGGTTCAGAGGAATCCCAGATCCTCCTTAACCCCACCGCTCATACCCAGGACCCTCTTCTTCTTCATGACTGAATTCCCGTCCATATACGATTGCATCTGTACTGCAGACAACAAGAAAGGAAAATGTCTGGGCACCAGCAGTTGCAATGCACTCCACCGCTTTAATTACATCCCCATCACCAACAGATACAGGCAAAAAAGACAAGGCCTTACAGCCGTTTCACAACACAAGTTGCTTCCTCAGAGACCAATAGAACACTCAGCAACGTCTGACTTAAATATACATTAACAATTGCTGCAGAATCAAGGAGGAGGAGGGAGGGAGGGACTTACCGCTCGCCGCGTCTGACCCATTACCGAGCGTACCATACAGAAGATTGGCCGCTCCGAGCCGACCCGCTCGCACACAGGGTTAGCCACGCCCCTTTCAGGGTTGGTCCGGGCAGGAGACTAGCTCCAATCAGAGTCGCAGCCATCATGGCTTGCGACGTCGCATCCCTTGTGCGTAGTGCGGGGGGTATCAATGAGTCACTCTGCGCTTCAGCCTGGTACGTAACCATGGCAGCGCAACGCAGGGCGGAAGTGGTCCCACCTAGAAAAAAAGAAGAAAGAAAAGAAAGAAAGGCACAATTAATTATAGAAAAACAATTACAGAGTTACATACAAAATACTTTAAAATACAGTTTATAGCAGGGTACATATTCCCCATAGCAAACCATTTAAAACCCATAAGAGTCACAATATACCAAGGAGGAAGGTGGGTCAATTAAAATGAATGCCCAAAATAGGCTAATCATATATATAGATAGATAGAAGTGGGCACATTTTTAGAACTCCACCCCATACCCATATACATGAAAAATTGGACAATTAAAAACCCCCTAGAATTATTACTTAAAGAGTCCCATTCATAATCAAAAACATAAGGGGATGGAGGGCTAATAAATAGACAGGGTTAGTGGCGATCCAAGAAGCAATAAAGTTCATTACGCTCATTGAGACCCAATCTTCCACATGCCTCAGCAGTGACAGAGATCAGTCTCGCCTCTTCCCTTCTCAGATTTTTCTCTCTATCCCCACCCCTATGTGGAATATCCACACTCTTTAAACCTGTAAACCGTAAAACATTAGCATCACCTCCATGATCATCCCTTATATGTGCTATTAATCTACCGGCTCCTTTTCCTGTCTCAATAGAATGGAAATGTTCCTGGAATCTTGTACACATTTGTCTAGTAGTTTGTCCTACATAGAATCGACCGCAGGTACAGACCACTGCATACACAACAAATTTTGATTTGCAGTGCATATATTCCCGAATCGCAAGGGTAGTGCCCCCGAGTTGGATACTTTTTCCTGGTATAAACTGATTACAATGGGTACAGTTAAAGCATGTGTTGTGAAACGGCTGTAAGGCCTTGTCTTTTTTGCCTGTATCTGTTGGTGATGGGGATGTAATTAAAGCGGTGGAGTGCATTGCAACTGCTGGTGCCCGGACATTTTCCTTTCTTGTTGTCTGCATAATTGATCTTGGTCTGGAGGCACAGGAGGATCCACTATACCCCCATTAAGGTTTGCCGATCTAAGCATCTAGTGCCGATCAGGTCCTTCTCTTTTCAAGGATGCATCTGTACTGCGCATGCATGCATACAGTTTGCACATGCAAGCTTCCCGCCAAAAATAAAACCCCAGTTCAGGGGGCTGGCTCTAAGATCTGCCCTCAGGGTAGGTCTGTATAAAAGGAACAGGCTGAAATTTAACCTCAGTTCTCAGTTTTTACTATCATATAAGGATTGCAAGTGGCTAGCACGAGAACCTAGGCTGGCTGTCATTTTGACTGAACTTTTGAAACAAAGGATCCCTTCATTTTGCTTGGATTTTCCACAGAGGGCATATTTCTTCCAAAACTAAGTATTCCTTTTCTTTATTTTTTACCTCTTATTTGATTTTGCCTATTATTTCTTTATAATGGTTACTTTTAATATTTTTCTGTATATATTATTTATATTGCATTTATAATAAAAGACTTTTTCTCAGCCGCACACCTGCTTTAACACTCCTGGCGGTTTATTAAAATCCGCCAGGGGGCAGCGCAGCAGTCTTTTTTAATTTTTTTTTAAAAATCATGTAGCGAGCCCAGGGCTCGCTACATGATAGCCGCTATGCAGCGGCATCCCCCCGCCCGCTTCGATCGCCTGCGGCGATCTCCGATCAGGAAATCCCGTTCAAAGAACGGGATTTCCTGGAGGGCTTCCCCCCATGGCGACGGGGCGGGATGACATCACCGACGTCATCGACGTCGTGACGTCATTGGGAGTCCTGATTCACCCCTCAGCACTGCCTGGCACTGATTGGCCAGGCAGCGCACGGGGTCTGGGGGGGGGGGCGGGCCAGCGCGGCAGGGGGGGATAGCGGCGATCGAGTGCGGGGCGGCGGCGATCGGTGTGC
Organism: Hyperolius riggenbachi; assembly: GCF_040937935.1. Lineage (NCBI taxonomy): Eukaryota > Metazoa > Chordata > Amphibia > Anura > Hyperoliidae > Hyperolius > Hyperolius riggenbachi. Next base: position 198,426,875 of record NC_090653.1, on the reverse strand, counting down.
TCACGCAGCTAGCAAAGTGCTAGCTGCGTGCAGCAAAAAAAAATATGCAAATCGGCCCAGCAGGGCCTGAGAAAACCTTCTGCGTGGCTTACCCCGAACTACGTTCGGGGTTACCACCAGGAAGGTTAAGCCACACAGAAAGAATCCTAGCCTTTCTGAAGATTCACAACCCTGAAGTATTGTATTGTTTAGCCAGAGCACAGTGTTTATCAATGAGTGTTTAACAATTTTATTATTTGCAGGTTTAGAATAGTCAGAGCAGGTTCCTCTGTCCTTACACAGAGGTCGTGGTAGCCCTGTACCCAAAAAATTGTGTAGTAAAGTGTTTCTGTCACTCACAAGCTCCCAACAATAAAGGCCGTACAGCACCTGTAAACCTGAAAAGGGACCATTTGGTGATGCAGGGCAAAAGCAAGCTTTCCACTCAGCATGATTGTAGATGTGCTGGCACCATTGTAGCAGATTGAAAATAAATGTATTGTATGATTTTTGCCTTTTTAAGAGATACTGTACTTATGATTGTTATGAAAGTTATATCATTTGATTCGTAGTGTCCTGCTGGACGTTTTGGTACCTCTTTTAAGGAGCTGGGGTCAGCCACAGCCGCATTATTAAACTTCTCACTAACCGAATGTCATAAAATATTCATGTCTAGTATCAATGAGATGTATATTTTTGAAGGATTGTGGATTTGCTGTTTTTATTTGTGGGCAATGAACGTGGGCTGAAATATGAAAATGTCTTATCTTTTGTGTAAATGCTTCCTCAAAACTCACTTTTATCAACAAGCATATGCTTTACCTTAGGCCATTTCCCCTTTGACCTCTGGCCACGTTGTACTTTTTACTATATAACCTAAAAACAGGCTTCCTCTAGGTATGAATATTGTTCTACTGCCTCTAGGTATGAATATTGTATACTGTGCAGCACGGTGGCATAGTAGTTGGCACTCTCGCCTTGCAGGACAGTTAAGTGGCAAGACAATATAGGCTGTACAGTGCTGCGGAGGATGTCGGCACTATATAAATACTAAATAATAATAAATGCATAATAATCTTAATACAGGGCAATAATGCTCTTGTCTTGCAGTGCTGGGTCCCCGGATCAAATCCCAGCCAGGGCACTATCTGCATGGAGTTTGTATGTTCTCCCTGTGTCTGTGTGAATTTCCTCCAGGCACTCAGGTTTCCTCCCACATCCCAAAAAACATACAGATAAGTTAATTGGCTTCCCATAATTTGGCTTAGACTACAATGCATACACTACACAATACATACATAGGCATAGGACTATGGTAGGGATTCGTTTGTGAGCCCCTCTGAGGGACAGTTAGGTGACACGACAATATACTCTGTACATCGCCGTGGAAGATGTTGCCATTATGTAAGTACTAAATAATAATAAATAATAATATACTACACCACCTCTTCTTCCCCCCTATTCCTTTAGATTGTAAGCTCGCAAACGCAGGGCTCTCTCAACCGTTTGTGTCTTGGAATTTGTTATACATTTTAATGATTATGTTACTTCTGTCACTGCAATTACTAATTCTGTATTTTGTACCAATTCTGTATTTTGTGGTGTATACCATTGTCTGTATTACTATGCACCCCATGTTTGTTTCTTACTTTGTACAGCCCCATGGAATATGTTGGCGCTTTATACATTTTTACATTTTTTTTAAATAAAATAAAATAAAAATAATAATAATATGAATGTTTAGCTGCTGAGTTCACTAAACTGAAGCATTCTTACACCATGCACTACCACAAAGAAAACAGCTATTATTTCTGTACCCTGATATATGTCCAGCAACACTTTACAGGGTGCTTTAAACGATTCATAAAAATATGATCCTCATGGGGCTGTTAATGTAATTATATGTGATTCATTAAAATATGTAGTGAGGGACAGTGAAGAGAAGTTGTATTTGTGCAAGCAGTTGTGCAGTGGATTAAAACAAACAAACAAATATCTCATTTAGTTAAAGATCATCAGTGTTAAAGTTAAAGTTACTAATAATCTCTTTTTTCTGCTTTTAATGCATGGTGTCATATATAAAATTAATTTCATTAGGACAGGATTTATTTGGAGGGATTTTATACAGAAATTGCATCCTACCTGCATACCCCTTGAGCACGTTCCTGAAAATCTCTTTTCACACTGGACATTTGCATTATTCCATTTTGCACGAGCCTTGTCTCCTATAGGTCACATGACCTTTCCAGCCCCATCCAGACCTCCAAGCACATCACTGCATCTCTTTCATGCAGTCGACAGTACTTAACCCTTCCTCAACATTACTTAAACCATTTAACAACTCTGTCCTGCTTAAAACATTAAACCTTTTCTCTTCATGGTACAGCATTTACATCCCTGCCTCACTGTGTAAATTTAAATCTACCTAGAGAGAAAAGATTATGATTACCAAATGTGTTTTTTTATTTATACGATATGTCCAGGTTTTAAGCCACCAGCGAGAAAGAAAATACTCAGAATAATTTTTGCAGTACTTTTTCACCTACTTGTTGGTACTTTTTCAATCACAGAGTACTGGTTTTGGCAGGAGAGTGTCTCATTTGAAGGTAAAGAACTTAGGAGAAAAAGTGAATTGGATAACTTGACAGTTTCAGGACAGTGATCTATTTTTTCCCCCTTTTTCCCCTGGTTAAACTTGATGGGCAGAGATGTCTTTTTACAAGCAAACTATGTAATTACTCAGTACTTTCCCTGTTTTGACAGAAGAGTGTCTCATTTGGAGCCAAATTCCTCAGTTCTTGTAAATAAGTGGATTTCTTCACAAAAATATGTTTATCTGACGCTACAATTAATTTGCATCCTATAAATGGATGTATTGCTTCTTTTCAAATGTTAATGTGAAACGCAAGTGATGTTTGTAGAAAAGTTCAATATTATGGCCTCAATAACATAAGGATGTCTTTTACTTAAAGGGGTTCTCCGATACCTGTCAAAAAGCTAAAACTGACCTACCTGGGGCTTCTATCGGCCCCTGCCCTCCTTCAATGCTCCGTTCCCCGCTGCCAGTAATCTGCTAATTATTCATCTAACTAGACAAATAGAACTGCGGCTGCGCCTGCGCAGTACGCTCCCGATGATGTGCGCGGGAGCGAGCTTGCCACGGCGGCGCAGCCGCAGTTCTATTCATCTAGTTAGACGAATAATTAGCAGATTATCGGCGGCGGGGAACGGAGCATCGGAGGAGGATGGTGCGGGACATTACAGCTGCAGGGGGCCGATAGAAGCCCCAGGTAAGTGTTAGTTTTAGCTTTGGTACCGGAGAACCACTTTAAAGATTAAATGTAACCATGGATTGAACTTCATCCCAATCAGTTGCTGATACCCCCTTTCCAATGACAAAACTTTACCTTTTCTCAAATGGATCATCAAGGGGGTATGCATGGCTGATATTAGTGGTGAAAACCCTCTCACAGTGTGATGTCAGGACCTAGGTCCTGACAGTTTCCTGTCCTTGGACCTTATTGTATACTGGTAAATAACAGCTGTTTCCAACAAGCAAGCAACCAGTATTTTTCTCAGTGCATATGCATATCGATTAAAAAAAAAACAATGTTAGTGGGTGTGGTTATAAATAATGGCCATTGGCGCTGTTTAGTTTTTTTCTTCTCTGCCAGTAGTAAAGATGACAACGTGCAGGCTAATCGTGGATCAAGCAACATAAAGAAAATAAATGGCGAATATCAATAATTTATTGATCGCTCTTCTGTTTTTTAATGTCTCACTTTGCAATGTATTATTTTTTTCACCTTTTTGCTAAAGTTCCTCTTTAAGATTTTTTTTGTTTTTGTTTTTTTGTGGTAAGCATCACCAGGCCCTTACTCAACTCATTTTTTTTCTCCTACGTTTTCTCCTAGGAAATAATTTTCCATCTTCTGTTTAAAACTTTACAGCACTGTGCAATTGAAAAAGTACCAACAAGTAGGTAAGAAAGTAATGTAAAAGTTATTCTGAGTATTTTCTTTCTCGCTAATGGCTTGAAAAACATTTTATTGATAAGGATTGAAAATATCACCAAAGTAAAAACGTAAAAGAAAAAGTGAATTGGTTAAGGACCAAAAAGTATAATACTATCTAGAGGAACACTAGGCTGCTTGGCAGTTGGAAACAGCTGTTATTTACCAGAATGCAATATGGTCCAAAGACAGGAAACTATCAGGACCTAGGCCCTGACATAACACTGTGGGAGGGTTTTCACCACAATATCAGCCATACATACCACCTTGATGATCTATTTGAGAAAAGGTAAAGATTTGTCACTGGAAAGGGGGTATCAGCAACTGATTGGGATGAAGTTCAATCCATGGTTACATTTCATCTTTAAGTAAAAGACATCCTTTTGTTATTGAAGCCGTACACTGGTCTTTTCTATAGACATCACTTATGTTTCACATTAACATTTGAAAAGAAACATCATTTGAACAGAAACATAATATCTAATACTACTATGGAGGGAGGTAGTCAAGTGGGAGGCAGGGGGCAATCTGGCTATCTAATACTGATATCTATGGGCACATGACTACTTTAATATTTATATACAGTAATAGAGTATTGCTGTGTTTATATTTTTCTTGTCATGCGCTGCAGTGGGCTGCACCAGCTTGCCATTGTGCCCCCCTACAAAAAAAAATTCTGAAGCTGTACCTAACACTCATTTCTACATGTCTAGCCTCTGGGTATACAGCTGAGGAGACTGTTAAAAAATAAAAAGCCATGCAAAAACAGTACAGTATTACAGTGTAGAAAAGCATACCTACTGAAGACAGCAACAAAGATCTGCAGGGTGAGGGAAGAAATGCTTTTTGAATACCATCAGAGAGCTGCATTTATGGAAAAGATTGGTAAATATTATTTTCAGAGGGCTTTGGAGGGACTGGAGCGATTGGGAAGATGGGTCATTTGTTGTAGACAACATTAGGCACAGGCACTGATAGAAAGGGTTAACTAATTACTGTATTCAGCATCGGAGAGCTGCAGACATGGAGAGGGAAGCACCACTATTGTAGACAGAATCAAAGAGCTGCAGAGAAGGGGAGAAATGGTTAATGCTTGTAGATAGTATCAGGGAGCTGTAGTGATGTGGAGAATGGGTCAATCATTGCACATGGAAAGCATCCGAAAGCAAAAGAGATGAGGATTACATACTTAGAGAGAATAGGAAACTGATCACACTGTAAGTTGCATTGATGTGCGAAATATTAGATTTAGGAATAATGGAAAAGGAAAGGAGGTGTGATGTGGAAGCAGAGAGGGGAGGGCAGGAGTAGAGGGGTTTCCCTCTGTCACCGTCTGATGTCAGCCAGCTCTCCCTCCCGCATCTGGAAAAGACTCCTTTTGACAGCGCAGAAATGGAGGCCATAACACACTAATCAATTGTGAGATTTATTTATATTTACCTTGATATTTACATATAAAACAACCATAAGGAATATAGTATATTTCAGAAAAGATCAACTGGAGATCTGCTTTTACATTTAAAAAACAATTAGTGCAGGCTGATTTTATGGAAAATCACCTATTGGACAATTGTATAATATGATATGTGAAACAACAGGAACTGAAATATAAAATCAGAGAGTACTCCAAGGACTCCATGGATTTTAACATTCACAAATCGATGGGAATCTTTTTGACTGAACCAGGACCCGAACCATTGAAAGAAAGATCGCTGGTCGCTGGGTATTGGGAGACTTGCTTTATGGAAATGTACAAGATATGTTAGACTGGTAGACAGAGGAGTAAGGGGTGTCTGCGTGGACATCTGCAATCAGAAGCCAACGAGTACACCTCCAAAAAGCTTCAGCAGAAGGAGGTACGTAACGGTGATAATACATGTTGCTCAGTGGTGCTTATAAACACTGTATGCATATGTGTGTGTGAATCCTATAGCTCCAGGTAATCTATTTTTTCTGTGTTACATGCCTGGTGTCATAAATAAAATATATTTCACCATGACAGAATTTGGAGTGATTTTCTATCCTGCCCACATACCCCCTTGTGTATGTTCCTGTAAATCTCTTGTCCCACTTGACATTTCCATTATTCCATTCTGCACGCTCCCTGTCTCCTATAGGTCACATGATCTTGCTAGCCCCCATCCAGACCTCCAAGCACTTCACTGCATCTCCCTCATGCAGCTTACAGTACTTAACCCTTTCTCAACTCACTTTAAACCATTTAACTGTTTTACTCTGCTGGTTAAAGCTTTAACGGACAGCTGAAGTCAGAGGAATGTGGAGGCTGAAATGTATTTCTTTTTAAACAATGCACATTGCCTGGCTGTCCTGCTGATTCTCTGCCTCTAATACTTTTAACCATAGACTCTGAAAAAATATGTATATCAGGTGCTCTGACCCAAGTCTGACTCAATTAGCTTCATGCTTGTTTCAGGTGTTTAAATGTACTACAGCAGCCATAGAGATCAGCAGGACTACCAGGCAACTGATATTGTTTAAAAATAAATAAATAGAGCAGCCACCATATCCTTCTCACTTTAGGTTCCCTTTAACCCTTTTTTCATTATGAAGCATTAACATTTCTGCCTTATTGTGTAAATTTAAAGCTACCTACAGATAGCAGATTATTGTTGACCATTCTTCTGTTTGCAAACACCAAGGCAAAAATAGTAATGCTAGGACATTTAAACGCAGCTAATTTTTCAATGTTAATATAGCAGTTACAGATTATCGTAGACGCAGCCTGTAAAATTAGGGTGCACCGATAACTGCGGCTATAGCGGTGCCCAGGGGGTAATTAAGGTGTTGAAAATATAGGTGCAGGTGTGGGGGGAGTTATGGTTTGGCATTGCTAGAAAAAGGGTTCAAATGAGAATAGGGTTAGGTTTAGGGATAGTAAAATATTGGTAAAAATCACAGAAATTGTACTACCACATTACCTGTTGCACATACCTCTGGCTGCCTGTACCTCTCTCCATTTAATGTAAGGATATGCCTTGTGTTTGTTAACCTTTTTAATGGAAGAAATAAGAGTGACTTTTTAGCTGGATGTGCACCATCGCTTTTGCTTTACTTCTTGATGTCACCTATACTTGGCTAACCTATACTGGCTAATTATACTGGGGCAAATATACCTGGCTAACCTATACTGGGGCACCTATAGCCATCTAACTATACTGGGAACACTTATACCTTGCTAACCTATATTGGGGCACATATAACTGGCTAACCTATACTGGGGCACTTATACCTGGCTAACTTATACTGGGGGCACCTAGTATAGGTGTCACCTATACTGAGGACACTTATACCTGGCTACTTATACCTGGTTGGTCGCAATTTTTACACTCTTGCCCTGAGACAAATTTAGCCTAGAAACTACACTGATTGGAAGCCTAGCTTCCAATGTGCACTCTGTGTCATGCAAATGGGGGAGACATGGGGTCTTTTACGCGAGTCGGCTTATACTCACCATTGGCGTGTTAATCCCTTGTCATGTATCTGCAACAGCTTCCCCAGTTTCTTCTTCCATGTCCCTCAATGGATTTCTTCTTCCTCTGCGATGACATGTTCCCCGACGATCAGTGTTGATGACGCCACGGTCACACAGCGTCATCAACATCTGGCGGCAAACTCATTTTTTTTGTATTGAATTCAATACAATAACCTGTATTGAATTCAAAATAAAAAAAAAAGGTAAGTACTGAAAAAAAAAATGCTTGAAACTTATTTGAAATTAATTGGATCACTTTTTGCACAGAATCCTGGGGAAACTGACCGCCAGGGTGGTCAAGTACTTCTGTGGGTTCTTGGATGTTAAATTATTGTCTAAAGATAAAAGGTGCCACTGCATGCTCCCATGCATGTGTGCTCCCATGTGTTTGCGCCCCTGCATATGCACGACCCCATTGCTGCTGCATGTGCTCGCTTGTGCATGCTTGTGCATGCTTGTGCATCCATTCAAAAGTAACTGACTGCTGCCATGGCAAACAGCAGTAATAATTAAACACATGTAATCACTTACGAGGAAAAAAGTTGAACACTTTTTTTTTAATAAACAAAGGTTTATTAAAGTGAAGTGTAACGGTTGGGTGTAGCAACTCAGATGTATGATTATATGGTGATCTGCAGAATCACCAATAATGCAGACACTATACCTGATTATGTGGTGATCTGCAGAATCACCAATAATACTAGTATAGCTAAAAGGGTGCTAGAGAGTAGTGCTTGGTGCAACCGTAACTTTATTAGTTTTGCAAGACCTTACCAGAGGGGCTGGTAAGGTACTATTAATACACAGACTGTAACTAAATAATTTGTCGAGACCTCACCAGAGGGGCTGGTGAGGTACTATCAGTACACTGACTGTATAATAGCGTACAAGCTCCAGCAGGCTGGAGATACTGATACTGAGGAGATAGAATCTCCCGAGGAGTGGGTGATTCAGACTGTACTGCAACCTAGTGATCACCTGAGGAGCGGGTTACTAAGACGGTACTGCAGCCTAGAGGACACCTGAGGAGCAGGTGATACAAACAATACTGTAACTAATGATACCTGAGGAGCAGGTGATTAAGACTGTACTGCAGGCTAGTGAACCCCTGAGGAGCAGGAGCTACCAACAGTACTGCAACTAATGATCACCTGAGGAGCAGGTGATACAAACAATACTGTAACTAATGATCACCTGAGGAGCAGGTGATTAAGACTGTACTGCAGGCTAGTGAACACCGGAGGAGCAGGAGCTACCAACAGTACTGCAACTAATGATCACCTGAGGAGCAGGTGATTCTATACTAAAAATCCCTCACCAGAGGCTAGGCCCACTGGTGAGGACAGAGTGGTCAGACAGGCTAAGTTCGGCAACAGAGAGGTAAGTATCGGTACAGAATTATGAGGCAAAAGGATAACGGGTAAAGTTCAGCAACAAGTCAGATAGGCAGAAGTACAGAATCAGTGAGCAGAAGCGAGGTCAGAGTATAGCCAGAATCATACACAGATAATCAATAACAATAAAGCAATCCTAGTCTAGGTGTGAAGTCCTTGGTTTCAACACCTGGGATCTAGTCTAAGGTCTGAGCGCTTACACTAAAGTATTCACGACAGCAGACAGCGCCAGACTGAAGCCCGGAGGCTTAAGAAGCAGAGGAGACTTCACTGGCACGCCCCCTGCACTCAGCCAATCCTGGGCGCCGTGAGTCTCCTCTGAGGTCAGCTGACCAGCCGGTCAGCTGACAAGCCTCCTTCCAGCATAAAGGTCCCGTCTGTGTGCGCACCTGCGCGAGACAGGGACCCTTTTGCCTGAAGAAAGTCCGGACCTCGGCGTCCTAGACGCCGGAGGGACGGGCAGGGGAATGGAGGCAGCTGCGGCGGCGGTGCTGTTCGCTTGTTACGTGAAGTGACAGTGTCAAACTAAAAAAATCAAGGTTTTTATTTTTTTTATTTTTTTGTAAAGTGTTAAATCCTTCCTAACCAATTAACCCCTTGTGTCGCCTTAAGATTTGTAGACACTTGTAATGACTGCCGCCCGTAGTGATTAGATACGATCACTAGGGTGACATTTCAGGGCTATATAGATGCATTGCTGTGCTTTAGCACCAAAGTCAAGTTTCGCTCAGGGCATTGTGAAACCTAAGGCCGGCCTTCCTGCCAGGAACTTCAAAGCGGTGCTTGCAATAACAGAATTGCTGTTGTTTATCCCCTGTTTATTGCCTGAAGAAGTAGGCTGTGCCCGCGAAACGCGTTGCATCCTTGGGGTATCTTCAATAAATGTGTATTTGATTATTTAATCACAGTCCTTGGTGTCTGCTTTAACGGAGGCAAGCCCACCACTTCCTCAATGCAATTTTAAAAAATGTTATGTACTTTTATTCTACTGGTGCCTCTGTTCACCTACAAGTATTAAAACAAACTGTTTCACTTACCTGGGGCTTCTGCAAGCCCCCAGCAGCTGTCCTGTCCTGTGCCGGTCTTCCACGATCCTCCGTTCTCCCGCCGCCAGCTACTTTTGGTTTTGCCGCCGGGCCACTGTGCCGGGCCACGTATCCTTCTTCGCATTCCAGTCTGCAATAGTGCTATTGCAGACAGAAAGGCGTAGAAAGGATATTCTTGGCAGGGCTGCGCAGACCTCTACTTACAAGTCAAGGAACGAAACGGAGCGGCGGAGGGAGAACAGAGGATCGTAGAGCACCGGCGCGGGACAGGGCAGCTGCTGGGGCCTTGCAAAGGCCCCAGGTAAGTGAAACAGTTTGTTTTAATACTTACTTCAATTCCGCTTTCAAGGAATTTCAAGGAATATTGGCATGGAAGTATAGTTTATATAGCAATCAGCACTGTGAAAGGGGTTGGTTTTCCCCAAAGTTTGTTTTATTTGTGCCCAGATTGGGTTTTAAGGGAGCATACTCACCTCTCAATGTAGAATTTTTGCTTTAACTGAAACAAAATTTATAACTATTTTTGTATGTAGCTGTTACATGTAGCTAGCAGGGGGAATAACTAAAGATGTAAAAATAGAAGATTAAAAAGCAAACAAAAAACAAAACACCCACCCCTGTCATAGCCTCAAAGTTTATCATTTGAAGGGGTTCTCAGGCAAGTTAGAAGGTCTCAGTTTAATTGGCAATGGTGAGGCCATAATTCATTAGTGTCACAGAGGCAGTTTTGCCTTTATCTGCAGTCCACACTACCATTATCAGACAGATGAGTAATCCCCAGACACCAGAATTAGGCAGCTTAGTTTCCCCAATACCAGAATTTTATAACCCACCTTGATAGAAGAATAAAGTGGCCATGTGCCACATTGCTACAATTGCAGCTAAAACAAAACCATTTTGGATGCATTAAAGGTGAAATAAAAAACGTGGGATAGCATACCGCCCTTGTTTAGCTCTCTTGTAAGGCCACATCTGGAATATGGAATTTAGTTCTTGTCATCGCTAGTGATGAGCAAAAATTTTGCATAATCGTAATTTTTCATCGTAATTTGTAATGAAGGTGCTAAATCGTAATGTGAAATTTCAGGTAAAAGCGTAACTAATTTCATTTGTAAACATATTCAGGAACTGTCATTTTGCAATTTCACGTAGTTTTGTGCCGACTTTAGCGGTTAATAGCAAAGCCCCCATGTTATCGTCTTCTATGCAATTTGCAAAATTATGAATGGATTACATCAATTGAATGTTCAAATTGTAATTACATATAGACATGATTGCGAAAATTGACAAAAAAATTTGCATACTCGTAATTAGCTTACAAACCTCAGGCAGCGCAATTACAGGGGGGGGCACTGCAGTTTTAGAGCAGGTGCAACAAAATTGATCAGAGGGATGGAAAGTCTCACTTTTCTAGAAAGATTAGATAAACTGGACTTATTTAGCCTGGAGAAAAGACACTTTAGAGGAGATCTAATTAATGTATAAATACATAACAAGGCAATATAAAAGCTTGGCAGATTAGCTTTCTGTCCCTAGACTTGTAAAAAGGACTAAGGACATGATTTGCACATAGAGGAAAAATGTTTTGCCATTCATTTAGTAAAAGGTTCTTTCCAGAGATTAAAATGGAACCACAGGAAGTATGTCAAATTCTTTATCTGCTTTTCAAGTTGGCTTGGATGCTTTCCTTGCATTTAAGGACATCCATGGCTATAATTACTAGGTAGTTCCTGACAGTGTTGATCCAGAGATTCCTTCTAATTGCCATCTAGAGTAGAGAAAGAATTTTCCATTAAAAGGCTAATTGGTCCAAGCATTGTTATGGTGTTTGTCTTTATCTGGATCAACTGGGATATGTAAGGGTACAGGATGGATGTCTTTTTTTTTCACCCAACTATCACAATAATTATTATTATCAGGGTATAAGAAGTCAAATGCCTCCAGATAAAATAATCAAATAGTCACATGTCTCCAGATAAAATAGTAAATTGGTCACATGTATCCAGATAACATTATTTAGAGTACATGTGCCTCCAGATAAAAGAGTTAAGTAACCAGGGGTCTCAAGATAAAATAATTAAATAGTTTCATATCTGTAGGTTAAAGAATGAAGACACATGCATCCAAATAAAATAATTAAGTAGTAACGTGCTCCCACATAGAAATGTTAAGCAGTCACAAGTATTCACATAAAATAATTAGTTACATACCTCAACATGGGAGAAGGTGCCTCAAGATAAAAAGTAGTCAGGTGCCCCCAGTATGCAGGGCTGGGTGGCCCATGATGCCAAGTAAGGCAAGTTCCTGAGGCAGAAATGGGCCCTGGGGCGGCATCCTGACTGACCCCCCCTCCCTCTCCGAGGCATCCTGCTCGCTCCTCCCTTCCTCCCTGCGGCCGTTGCTCTGTTACATTCTGAGCTGGCAGTAGTGGCCGCTTCCTCTATTTCTCCCTGGCACCTCTCCTACGTCATAGAAGATTTCTGAAGTTCCAATCAGACAGGCACAGCAGAATGGCCCGGCTGTTGTGCAGGGAAACAGAATAGCGGTTCCCTTCAGTGCGATATACAGGAAGTACTTCCTGTATATGACGTTACCACGGGAACCGTTATTCTGTTTCCCTGCACAACAGCCAGGCCATTCTGCTGTGCCTGTCTGTTTGGAACTTCAGAAATCTTCTATGACGTAGGAGAGGGGCCGGGGAGAAACACAGAGGAAGCGGCCGCCGCCACCAGCCTAGAAGGCAACAGATCGGCAGCTGAAGGGAGGGAGGGGGGAGCGGGCAGGCACTGGGGAAAACTATACTAGCTACCTATACTGGGCATATCATCAAAAGTTTTCCTCAGGCAGCAAACTGTCTAGAATTGGCCCTGCCAGTATGGAGAAATGAAATAGCCATATGCCCCTAGATCAGGCATGGGCAAACTCGGCCCTCCAGCTGTTACGGAACTACAAGTCCCACAATGCATTGCAGGAGTCTGACAGCCACAGTCATGACTCATAAAGGCAAATGCATTGTGGGGCTTGTAGTTTAGTAACAGCTGGAGGGCCGAGTTTGCCCATGTCTGCCCTAGATAGTAGGTAGCCAGATGTGCCCCCAGCCAGTTAACAGTATTAGGTAGTCCGATGTGCCCCCAGTCAGTAAGCAGCTTAGGTAGCTATTTAAGTTGCCCAGTTAGCAGTATTAGGAAGCCTTGCATGAGATTCCCCCCCTTCCTACATAATAATATTAGGTAGTAGATATTAGCATTAGGTAGTCATATATGTTCCTCAATTATCAATATTATATAGTCCTGTGAGTGCCCCAATTAGCTGTATTAGGTAGGCAGATTTGACCCACTAAAGTATTAGGCAACCAGATGTAACCCCTAAAGTATTAGGTAGACTGATTTTCTTTGTCAAGCTGCAAGCTCATAATGAGGTCAGAAGGTCTTTTTGAAATAATTTTTGTTCACACTGCTTTCCTTAAAGAGACTCCGTAACAAAAATTGCATCCTGTTTTTTATCATCCTACAAGTTCCAAAATCTATTCTAATGTGTTCTGGCTTACTGCAGCACGTTCTACTATCACCATCTCTGTAATAAATCAACTTATCTCTCTCTTGTCAGACTTGTCAGACTGTGTCTGGAAGGCTGCCAAGTTCTTCAGTGTTGTTGTTCTGTGATGCATCTCCCCCCTCCAGGCCCCTTTCTGCACACTGCCTGTGTGTTATTTAGATTAGGGCAGCTTCTCTCTGTTCTATTATCTTTTACAAGCTGGATAAATCCTCCTCTGAGCTGGCTGGGCTTTCACATACTGATGAATTACATACGGGCAGAGCTGTCTGCACTCTGCAGTAAGAAACAGCCTGACACTTCAGTGGAAGATAGCTGCAGGGGGAAAGAAACACACAAATGAACTCTTGAGATTCAAAAGGAAGGGTGTATACAGCCTGATTGTGTATGGATGTATTTTCTATGTGTGGACATACTGTACATCAACCTACTTCCTGTTTTGGTGGCCATTTTGTTTGTTTATAAACAAACTTTTTAAAACTGTTTTTAACCACTTTTAATGCGGCGGGAAGCGGCGAAATTGTGACAGAGTGTAATAGGAGATGTCCCCTAACACACTGGTACGTTTACTTTTGTGCGATTTTAACAATACAGATTCTCTTTAACATAACTAGAAAATTTGAGATTCTAGCTTGTATTGGGGCTTTGCTATTAACCGCTATAGTCGACACCAAAGTAATTTGCAAAAATGTTTTCGCAAAAATTTACTGAACGATCGTTAACTTGACAAACTTTTTGCAATAGCGTCAGAGGCATTTTTGTTCATCTTTAGTGATGCAGAGTGATGGATGAGCTATGGACACAAGATGCTGAGGAAGAAGCAGTTGAAAAAGTTGCTGCCAAAAATGGGCGCAATTAGTATTTATCGATTTATGTGGGCACAATTGTTATTTATTGATATACAGTGGGCAGGGCCGGCCTTAGGTTTCACAGCGCCCTGAGCGAAACCTGATTTTTGTGCCCCCCCCCCCCCATCCTCTTCCCACGTGCACACACACGCACTCAGGCCCAAATGCAATTCCTCTTTTCTCCTGAGATATCTCCTACAACAGTGGTTCCCAAATGCTCAGATCTCCGTGACACGTCACGTATGTATAATAGAAAAATACTATTAATAACCATGAATGGATGGAAAGAGTGCATAAGGCCCCGTTCACACTTGCGGTTGTCTGCCAAACGGACCGGATGACCTGACCGGATCCGGACCGGATCCGGATCGGAACCGTACGGTTCTGATCCAGATCCGATCCGGATCCGGTCAGGTTGCATCAGGTGTTCATCAGGATGCGATCCGGATCCGTTTGGCAAAAGTTAGTACAAACCAAATAAAATGTTGGGGTCTGGGAGGTCAGCAGAAGGGGGACCTGTGGAATCAGGCCCTCCGCTGTTTAGCACTCACCTCCACCTCCGACATGCTGCCAACATCTCCAGCTCGTTTAAAGTCACTGCTGCTCCACTCCAAAATGCTTGCCCATGTGTCCCCATCCAAAATCGCCGCAACAATCCGCATAGGAAGTGGGGTAGAACCAGGGCCGGGCCGAGGCATAGGCTGGAGAGGCTCCAGCCTCAGGGCGCAGTGTAGGAGGGGGCGCAGAATTCATTCAGCTGTCATTCCTAATTGTGTTTGAAGCAGAAAGAAATAAGAAAAGGGGATAACAGGGCAGTGACTGCAAGCCACATAACTAGATATTAAGGTGTTGGGGAGGTTGTGGGCCCTGTGGCGCCTCTTAGTCTAATAGCAATCAGTGTGTGACGGCTGGGGTGGCAGGGATGTAGGGGCGCACTTTGGTGTCTCAGCCTTGGGTGCTGGAGGACCTTGTCCCAGCTCTGGGTAGAACATCCGGATTTTTTAGCCAGTGTGTTGTGCGCTCTCCGGTTCTCATTGCTTTGTATTGGCCGGATGGTGCAGTCCGGCTCCGCCCCGGATACGGCTGCCGGAGGAGCCGGACCAAAAAATAGCGCATGTTGGGTCTTATGCCGGAGTCTGGATCCGGTCCGGACGAAACGGACGCATGTGAACGCACGCATAGGCTTTCATTGCTATGCCGTGCGTCCGTTCCGTCCGTCCCGCATGCGGTCCGGCTCCGGCACGGCGATTCCGGACGGCGCCCGCTAATGTGAACCGGGCCTTATCCTGAATACACTTAAAAATGAAGGCTAGAACCTTTCAGGAATATTATTAAAAACAATCAGTTAGCCGCCTCCCCCCCCCCCCCATTTAGAATGAAAGCACAGCACCGACAATTTGCACCACGCGTTATAGCCGCAGTGCGCCCCCCCACCCCAAAACACCCATTATAGGTAGGTAACCAGGTATAGGTGCCCCCAGTATAGGATCTCATGTGTAGGTGCCCTCAATATAGATTGCCAAGCATAGGTGCCCCCAGTACAGGAAGCCAGTTGAAGGTCTCCATCCCCCCCATAGGTAGCCAGGCATAGGTGCCTCCAGTATAGGTAGCCAGGTGTTGGAGCCCTCAGTAAAGGTAGCCAGCTATAGGTGCCCTCAGTATAGGAAATCAGGTGTAGGTGTTCTCAGTATAGGCAACCAGCTATAGGCGCCCCCTTGGAAGCTGGCGCCCTGAGCGACCGCACCGGTCGCTCATATCAAAGGCCGGCTATGACAGTGGGATGCAAAAGTTTGGGCAACCTTGTTAATCATCAGGATTTTCCTGTATAAATCAATGGTTGTTGCGATAAAAAATGTCAGTTAAATATATCATATTGGAGACACACACAGTGATATTTGAGAAGTGAAATGAAGTTTATTGGGTTTACAGAAAGTTTGCAATAATTGTTTAAATAAAATTAGGCAGGTGCATAAATTTGGGCACCACAAAAAAGAAATGAAATCAATATTTAGTAGTTCCTCCTTTTGCAGAAATTACAGCCTCTAAATGCTTCCTGTAGGTTCCAATGAGAGTCTAGATTCCGGTTGAAGGTATTTTGGACCATTCCTCATTACAAAACATATCTAGTTCATTCAGGTTTGATGGCTTCCGAGCATGGACAGCTCTCTTTAACTCAAACCACAAATTTTCAATTATATTCAGGTCTGGGGACTGAGATGGCCATTCCAGAATGTAGTACTTGTTCCTCTGCATGAATGCCTTAGTGGATTTTGAGCAGTGGTTAGGGTCATTGTCTTGCTGAAGATCCAACCCCGGCGCAGCTTTAGCTTTGTCACCAATTCTTGGACATTTGGCTCAAGAATCTGCTGATACTGAGTGTAATCCATGCGTTCCTCAACTTTGACAAGTCTGGCCACACAGCCCCCCAGCATGATGGAACCACCACCATATTTTACTGTAGGTAACAGGTGTTTTTCTTGGAATGCTGTATTATTTTTCCTCCATGCATAACGCCCAAATAACTAAATTTTAGTTTCATCAGTCCACAGCACCTTATACCAAAATGAAGCTGGCTTGTCCAAATGTGCTTCAGCATAACTCAAGCGGCTCTATTTGTGCTGTGGGTGGAGAAAAGGCTTCCTCTGCATCACTCTCGCATACAGCATCTCCTTGTATAAAGTGCGCCGAATGGTTGAACGATGCATAGTGACTCCATCTGCAGCAAAACTATGTTGTAGGTCTTTGGTGCTGGTCTGTGGGTTGACTCTGACTGTTCTCACAATTCGTTGCTTCTGTCTATCCGAGATTTTTCTTGGTCTGCCAAACCTTAACTTGAACTGAGCCTGTGGTCTTCCATTTCCTCAATATGTTGCTAACTGTGGAAACAGACAGCTGAAATCTCTGAGACAGCTTTTTGTATCCTTCCCCTAAACCATGATGGTGAACAATCTTTGTCTTCAGGTCATTTGAGAGTTGTTTTGAGAGTTGTTTTGAGACCCCCCATGTTGCTACTCTTCAGAGAAAATTAAAAGAGGAGGAAAACTTACAACTGACCCCCTTAAATACTCTTTCTCATAATTGGATTCACCTGTCTATGTAGGTCAGGGGTCACTGAGCTTACCAAGCCAATTTGATTTCATATAATTAGTTCTAAAGGTTTTGGAATCAATAAAATGACAACAGCGCCCAAATGTATGCACCTGCCTAATTTTGTTTAAACAATTATTGCACACTTTCTGTAAATCCAATAAACTTTATTTCACTTCTCAAATATCACTGTGTGTGTATCCTATATGATATAATTAACTGACATTTTTTATTGTAACAACCAACGATTTATCCAGGAATATCATGACAATTATCAAGGTTGCCCAAACGTTCGCATCCCACTGTATATGTGCGCATAATTGTTATTTATCGTAATATAGAAAGCCGTTAGGCTGCAATTAAATTTAAATGTATCGTATTATTGGAGGCAGGGATCAGGGGATGTTAAGGTTAGGCACCACTAGGGGGGGTCGTAGGGTTAGATACCACCAGGGTGGTTTTAGGGTTAGGCACCACCAAGGGGGTCTTAGGGTTAGGCACCACCAAGGGGTTCTTAGGGTTAGGCCCCACCAGGGGAGGGTTCTGTGTGAGAGTAGGGAGAGGTTAGGTTATAGGTAGGTTCATCATTATCGGTAAATTTACCGATCATGTAATATCGCAATTAAATCAGTATTTACCGGTTTTAAATTGTTATTTACCGATATTGCTAGTAAATGCCTAAATTAGCGTGCAGCTTTTTCAAATGTATGCTGCTGAGAACCATTTGCTACTCTGCTGGTTAGGGAGACTTTGTTCTCTGTCATTCTCCCTGAGGGGGGGGGGGGGGCTCCTTATTGCCAAATGCTCCCACAGGGCCAGAGACAGTTGCCTAGGTGGTCTTGTGGGTGATTTGAACCTGCTTATGTCTTGTATATACACGGGGGCCAGAGCTGTGGGGGGCCAGCTACTACAGCTACTACTACTACTGTACCTTCCCTTTCTCAGGTACAGTGGTCCATGCTACCGATCAGGTGTTTTTGTGGCTACACTTGTTATGGGTATTAAGAAAATGATGGTGACACTTGTTTTATGACCCATGCAAGATGCAAGGCTGTGAGGGTCACCAAGGGAAGGGAAGGTGTGTGAACATTTTGGGGCCCTATCAAAGTTTTTGCTTCAGCTTCAGGTGGGCAGGGAGATGGCCCAAACGGTTGGCATGCAAACTTGTTCGCGCGAACAACGCGGGTTCGCGTTAAAACGCGAACTTTATGCGAGTTCGACCCGCCCCCTATACTACATCATTGGGCTAAACTTTGACCCTCTACATCACAGTCAGCAGACACATGGCAGCCAATCAGGCTGCACTCCCTCCTGGAACCCCCCCTTATATAAGGCAGCAGCGTCGGCCATTTTCTCACTCTGTGTGCTGCTGTATTAGTGAGAGAAGGGAGAGACATTGGAGAGATAGGGAAAGCGATAGTTAGGAGGTCTGTTATCTTGCTCCTTGCTGATATTTATTGCTAAAAAGCACCCCAAAACAGCTCTTTTGAGAGCTAATATTCTTGTGATGTGTTTTTTTTTTGTGTGGCTTACTGACACTGCATATACAGCCCTGTCTGTCGCAGCTGGCCCTTGCTAATTGCTATATTGTGCCAGGTCCAGCACATTCAGTGCCTACCTTTTCACTGCACCTGTGTGACTGCTGCACAATGTATTATAATACCAGTCACTGCATGCCTTTCACTGCACCTGTGTGACTGCACATTGTTATACCAGTAGTCACTGCATACCATTTCACTGCATCTGTGTGACCGCACGGAACCGTGACATATCTTCCTCCTCCTGCTCTGATTCTGGCACCCCACTTAACACTCAGTCGTCAACCATCACCAAAGTGCCATCATCCCAGGGCCCAGCGGTGTGGACATTTTTGTGTGTGTCTGCCTCAAATGAAAGCGATGCCTTCTGTACTCTCTGCCACAAAAAATTGAGCCATGGAAAGACCAAGACCGGCATAGGGACAACTGCCTTACGAAGGCACATGATGAAAAAGCACAAACTGCAATGGGATGACCACCTGAGGAAAAGCAGCACACAAAAGAAAAGCCACACACCGCAGTGAAGATACCAGGCCGCAATTATTTCTCAAAAAAGGCGATACCCAAACTGTACCATGATGTTGAAAGGCAAGTGGTGTAATCTCTGGCACACAGCGTTGGGGCAAGGGTCCATCTGACCACGGATGCCTGGTCTGCAAAGCACAGACAGGCCTGCCCGAAGACTAAGTCAGTCCCCACACACAGCATCTCTGCCTGCAGGCCGCTAGACTTCCTTCTCTGCCACCACCAACAGGGTCCAGGATTCCAGGTGGATTCCTGAATTTTTAAGGCCCGCTAACAAAAACAATAATAATTTTTCTGGTGCGTGTACATGCTTGCCTAATTTTTCTGGCTGCACTGTGGCTTCAACAACAAAACAAAAGGCATGTACATGTGTCAAATCCCCTTTGTGATCGTTACCTTGCCGCAATGAAGGGGCTTGCATATCACAATGAAACAATGACTGGCTATATGAGTGTGTTGAGGGGCACACCTGACCCAAGATAATAAGGTTCTTGCTTCATTGTGGACAGACCAAATTCGTTCAGCTGGACAGTCACTGTTGTTCTGTCATTGAGCTACCTCAGCCCGACCATATGGGCTTGAAAACCGCCATCGCCTGCACTCTCGCCATGGTGCGCACCAGTCCAGCACAGCCATCACTACACAAACAGCTGTTTGCGGTGCGTTACACAGTGAGTTTGGTCTGTCAGTGTGAAGCAGTACACTAATTACACTACATGATTGATGTATACACATGCAAGATGTTTTAAAGCACTTTATGCCTCCAATTTAGCAATGCAATGTGATTTCTGCTCTTTAGGGATTATAACCCTGCTCTGCGTCAAATCTGTAATTTTCCCCAGGACTTTTGGCGTGTATCCCACTCCGCCATGCCCCCCTCCAGGTGTTAGACCCCTTGAAACATCTTTTCCATTACTTTTGTGGCCAGAATTAGTGTTTGTAGTTTTGAAAGTTCACCTGCCCATTGAAGTCTATTGCGGTTCGCACGAACGCAAACTTTTGCGGAAGTTCGCGTTCAATGTTCGCGAACCTAAAATCAGAGGTTTAAGCCATCTCTAATAGGAAAACAATGCACTCTTGACCACCAGGTGATAAAACTTGGAACATTGCTAAAGATCTAGATTTTTAAGCAGCATCAGATTGTTTGTGTACATATGGTAGATTCTCGCCAGAGGTGGTATTTAACCACTTAAGTACCAGCGGTCTCTGCCCCCTTAAGGACCAGAGACCGCTGGTACAAGAATGATGGAATCCCGACGAATCGCCGTGCATATCCGCCACAACCAGCGTCATCACCGCACGCCGGGATCCTCAGGACACAGACTCTGCCGTCTCTATGACGGCGTAGCCATGTGAGCCAGTCAGGAGCCGCTTTCATTGGCTCCTGACCGTGTCTATCAATGTAAGCCAATGGGAGCGGCTTACATTGATAGACACGGACCGGCTCACTTGGCTCTGCTGTCATAGAGACAGGCAGAGCCTGTGAGCTGCGGTGAGAAACGTCGTGTTTGAGTGGCGCGATTGGCAGGGAGCAATGGAAACAGCGAATGCGCGCTGCGGAGGGTGATTGAAATCTACGTCCTGCCAGCCAGGGGCGCGCTGAGGTACACCGTATTTTAGTGGTACAGGGTTGGAGAGGAAGTGCCCTAAGGCTACCCTTTGTGTTCTGCCTGCCAGGAGGGAGTTGAACCACCGGAGAACAATGCCATCTATGCCACAGTACTCTTGTAGCCTGTTGAGCAAGATTTCATGATCAACTGTGTCAAAAGCCGCTGAGAGGTGGATTTGAGCACCCTGAGGAAAAAAAAATGCCTTGCGGATAACCACATTGCGGAATTGCATGGCGGGCACGGAGCGACCCCCCCAACTGTAATATCAACCGATATCCGCACCACCTTCGCTGCTGCCACTCCTTATCTCCGGCACCCAAATTACTTTGTCAACAATACCTGCAATTTCTTCCTGAAACCTTACTGCCAGAGTTTGGCAACTCCAATGCCATGATTACCTGTAGGCACTGGCATAGCCACAATCAGCATTGCGGTCTATGCGCCGCCCATTTTACCAACATACCATACACTTGATGATCGATTTTTCTTTAAATATCAAACAAATGATCTAATAGAAATTTTCGTTTTTATATTTTTCTATCTGATTTTTCCAACACATCTGATCAGATTTTTATTGAAAAAAATGAATAATTGTTTGTTTTTTCTCAATCAAAAAGAAAGGAAATTGAAAAGAATCCTATCTATTTAATGGTTTTGTTCAAATAAATGGGAACATCGAATGATTTTATTGTACTGTGTATTGGCAACCTAATAGCTGGTGTAGAGTTTGATTAACTGGAGCCACTTTAGCAGTTATAAACAGGAGAAAGAAATATGGTATTCCCAGGCAATATGGCAATCGTCTTTTGCACAGATATCTGGATAGGCTGGAAAGCAGTAAGTGTGGTAATGTGCTTTTTTCCAGCCCACAGCCACACAATTTATGAGAATGATTGTGGTTCCATTTGGTCAGGCAACCAGGTACCTGTGCTCAGTTAAATACACCCATTTTACTGCATCAATATGCATTTCAAACTGTAGTATTTTCCCATTTCTACTGTCTAACTTATGGGTACACAGCTGAGAAAACGGTTAAAGAATATACAGCCAAGCAAAAACAGTACAGCATTTTAGTGTAGAAAAGAAAAACACACCTACATGAAAGCAACAAGAATCAGCAGGGTGGGGGAGGAAAAGCTTTTTAAATACCATAAGAGAGCTGCATTTATGGAAAATTTGGTAAATATTATTTTCAGAGCGATAGGGAGGATGGGCCATTTGTTGTAGACAGCATTAGGCAGCTGCATTGACAGAAAGGGGTGACTAATTACTGTAGACAGCATCGGAGAGCTGCAGACATGGAGAGGGAAGCACGGCTATTGTAGACAGAATCAAAGAGCTGCAGAGAAGGGGAGAAATGGTTAATGCTTGTAGATAGTATCAGGGAGCTGTAGTGATGGGGAGAATGGGTTAATCATTGTGCATGGAAAGCATCCGAAAGCAATACAGATGAGGATTAGAGAGAATAGGAAACTGATCTTCCTGTGAGTTGCATTGATGTGCTCAATATTAGATTTAGGAATAATGGAAAAGGAAAGGAGGTGTGATGTGGAAGCAGAGAGGGGAGGGCAGGAGTAGAGGGGTTTCCCTCTGTCACCGTCTGATGTCAGCCAGCTCTCCCTCCCGCATCTGGAAAAGACTCCTTTTGACAGCGCAGAAACGGAGGCCATAACACACTAATCAATTGTGAGATTTATTTATATTTACCTTTATATTTACATATAAAACAACCATAAGGAATATAGTATATTTCAGAAAAGATTAACTGGAGATCTGCTTTTACATTTAAAAAACAATTAGTGCAGGGTGATTTTATGGACTATCACCTGCTGGACAATTGTATAATATGATATGTGAAACAACAGGAACTGAAATATAAAATCAGAGAGTACTGCAAGGACTCAATGGATTTTAACATTCGAAAATCGATGGGAACCTTTTTGACCGAGCCAGGACCCAAAACATTTGAAGAAAGATCGCTGGTCGCTGGGTATTGGGAGACTTGCTTTATGGAAATGTACAAGATATGTTAGACTGGTAGAAAAAGGAGTAAGGGGTGTCTGCGTGGACATCTGCAATCAGTAGCCAACGAGTACACCTCCAAAAAGCTTCAGGAGAACGAGGTACGTAACGGTGATAATACATGTTGCTCAGTCACAGAAGTGCAGTGGTGCTTAGTAGGAAATCATATGTGCGTGTGAATATATATACTACGGTATGTAGGTTGTTGCACTGTAATGTGTGCTTCTATACATTCTTGTTGCCTTGTCTGTGTTTCTGTCTGGCTTTCATTGTGTGGGTGTTCCAGCTTTGGCAGCTCAGCATTTGCAGTCTAATAATTGACTGTGTGCACCCAGTTTCCTTCTTTGTAATGTACGGTTGCAGCATACATATACACCAAAAATATATTACTGAATATGGAAAAGCTATGTTTTGCTTGTTTATGCTTTTAATTTTCTATTGCATTTTATGCACTGCTTGACAGGCAGAGATACAGATATTACTATCCTTGAAACTGGGCTACCTTGGGATTCCCATTGACAGGCAAATTTGTCAGTGAAACAGATGGGTGGAAATATATTTTTCTATACTTGAATGGGTCACCAACAAAATCCTAAATCTTTTGGTTTAGCTGCCCTGATTGATTGGCATACAAGTATCTTGCCATGTTTACCTCTTCTTATAATGATCACCCCTGGTATGACTGGAGGTTTCCCAACAAAAAGATCATCTCTGGTCTGACTGGAGGTGTTCCAGCAAAAAGATCATCTCTGGTCTGACTGAAGGTTTTCCAACAAAAAGATCACCCCTGGTCTGACTGGAGGTTTCCCAACAAAAAGATCACCTCTGGTCTGACTGGAGGTTTTCCAACAAAAACATCATCTCTGGTCTGACTGGAGGTTTTCCAACAAAAAGATCATCCCTGGTCTGACTGGAGTTTTTCCAACAAAAACATCATCTCTGGTCTGACTGGAGGTTTTCCAACAAAAAGATCACCCCTGGTCTGACTGCAGGTTAGAACCAGTTCTAGTCAACACCAATGGGAATTTTGATGTGCAAGATCTAGCCCTGGAGCCACAAGGAACGTCAGCAGTAAGTATATTGCATTAATAACCCGCAACGGCAAAAAGTATAATTTTTATCTAAACCTTCTTAAAAGTAACCCGAGGTGAGATATATGGAAGCTGCCATATTTATTTCCAGTTAACTGGCAGTCCTGCTGATCCCTTTGGCTGCAGTAGTGCAATAGTGGTTGAATCACACACCTGAAACAAGCATGCAGCTAATCTGGAGAGATTTTGGTCAGAAACATCTGATATGCATACTTGTTTACACTGCACCGAATTACCGCTGATATACAGCAGATTTGATCACTGTGATCGAATCTGCTGTTAATTCAATAACGCAAACACTGACCGATCGACCGGTTTCCATCCAAAATCGATCAATCCCGGCGATCTGTCCCGGCGGAAAATTTCTCTCAATCGCCGGCGGGTCGGGAGCACTTCAATTGACCGACAACCGACCCGCGAATCCCTGCTGTTCCTTCTCCAGCTGGTCATCTTCTCTTTACTTCCTGTCCCATCCTGTCAGAGGAAGTTCAAACAGTAGAGCGCCCACTACTGTTTGAACTTCAGCTGGTCACAGTACGTGACAGGAAGTAATGAGAAGATGCCCAGTGCGGACAGAAGGAACAGCGGGGACTCGTGCCGGCGGAGAGGTAATGTATTGCTGGGAGCAGCAGGCAGCGGCAGCTCCACAGATTGTGAATCAATTTTCAGAATCAGAATCAGAATCAGAATCAGTTTTATTTCGCCAAGTACAGCAAGAGCTGTAATCGGAATTATTTGTGGTTCACATGGCATAGGCAGTGTAAAGACAGACAGAGTAAAGACAAAAGCAAAATGCATACAAATACAAAGTACAAAAATAGAATGCAATGGTCAGGACCGTACAGGCCATTCCACTTCTGTGCAGGGCAGTCAGGTAATAATAAGGTGCACTAAAACGTCCACAGTCCCTTTACGGATAAAGAACCTGGGCAGGCAGTGGCAGGGATCGGCTGACCGACCTGGCAGTTAGAGATTCAGGCCAAGCCGGGGAAGGTTAGAGTTCAGTAGCCGAACAGCCTGGGGGAAGAAGGTGTTCTTCCGCCTATTAGTTTTGGATGGTAAAGTCCTGTAGCGGCGGCCCAATGGGAGGAGCCTGAAGTAGTGGCTGCCTGGGTGGGAGGGGTCGCGGGAGATCATGGTTGCCCTCTTTCTCATCCTAGAAGAATGGAGGAGATCAAGAGGAGGAAGAGGAGAGCCGATGATCTTCTCCGCGTCAGTTATGACTCTCTGCAGCTTGTGTTTGTCGCTTGCCGCTGCGCCTGCATACCAGACAATTACCGAGGAGCAGAGGATAGATTCTATGCTGAAATCGATTCAAAATCTGTGTGCAGTGTATGGGCAGGCAATATGATCAGATTAGATCAGAGAGGGATCTTTCTGTTGGTCGATCTGATGGCAATCGACCAGTGTATGACTGCCTTTAGATGCAGTGGATCAGTAGGACAGCCAGGCATTGTGCATCGGTTAAATGGAAATTAATATGGCAACCTCCATGTCTTTTACTTCGGGTTCCCTTTAAAACATACATGTCAAACTCCGGGCCGCGGTCCAAAGGGAACTGTATAGGGGTTGGAGGAGTGCCATTAGACACCAGGGAACTTTATAAGGGAGGAAGGTGGCCAGTAGACATTGAGTTTGTCCCGCGACTAGGATTTCGGCCCACTTTGCATTTGAGTTTCGTTTTTAGTCTAGAGAAAAGACGCCTTAGAAGGGATATAATTAACATGTATAAATACATCAGAGGGCAATATAAAAGCTTGGCGGATGAGCTTTTTGTCCCTAGGCCTTCTTAAAGGACTAATGGACATGATTTGCTCATGGAGGAAAAACGTTTTAGCCATTTATTTAGGAAAGGGTTCTTTACAGTAAGAGTGATTAAGATGTGGAATGCATTGCCACAGAAAGAAGTTATGGCAAATTCTATACCTGCATTTAAAGGGGACTTAGGTGCTTTCCTTGCGTTGAAAGACATCCATGGCTACAATTATTAGGTAATGCCCAGTGATGTTGATCCAGGGATTTTATCTGATTGCCATATGGAGTCGGGAAGGAATGTTTTCCCTTTTGGGGCTAATTGGACCATGCCTTGTAAGGGTTTTTTGCCTTGCTCTGGATCAACAGGGATGTGTGAGGGAGCAGGCTGGTGTTGTAATTGTTCTCTGGTTGAACTCGATGGACGTATGTCTTTTTTCAACCCAAATAACTATGTAACTATGTAACCCCTGCTTTAAAAGAATAATGTACATGGATAGAATAGATCGAAGCAGGACAAAAGGGGCGCAAGAGCGCTTTCGGAAAAAAAGGCGCTGCAATAGGCACCTATAATAAAAGCCGCATTTTGCGACATGAAAGGGAAATTTGGGCGCACAGCGGCTGATGCTAGCAAGCTAGAGCAGGGAATTTTACCTACTTTGTTGCAAATTGCAGCTTTTAGAATAGCCACAATATACGCCATGAAGGTAAATTTTGACGCCCAGAGGCATTAGCGACAAGAGGGGGCAATTTTAGCAGACTGTTTAAGGGTTAGGCACCACCAGGGGGGTCTTAGGGTGAGGCACCATGGGGGGGGGGGGGTCTTATGGTTAGGCACCAGCAGGGGGGTCTTAGGGTTTCACACCACCAGGGAAGGGTTCTGTGTGAGAGTAGGGTTAGGTTTAGTCATAGTAAAATACTGGTAAATATTACTGATACTGTATTTTACTATCAAAAGTAAAAAGCCAGAAGTACTGTAGAATATTGCGATATTTTACTAGCGGCAAACCCCTGCGCCCTTTTTTCATGTATGCAGATTAGACATCGTCAGAATACAAGTTTAAATACCAGGTCAGAATGGCACACAGCGTTTTGAACAAAGTCCCGTTTCAAGCTCATAGCATACTATATATAACACAAAATGTTGTGCCCTAAAAAGTGCTTTGTTTGAAACACCATGCATGTTTCATGCAAGAACTTTAAACTTGTATTGTGAGGATGTCTATCCATGTGCATGATTATTTTAAGAAGATTTAAATACAAATTGTGCTTTTAGACGGTGTTGATACTTTACATTGATGGCATTACTAGGCCCAATAATCAGAGAGAAATGCTCTCATCTCCCTCATACAATGCCAGAATAGTAAACCACCTCAGTGCATGATACAATGATGTTTCAAAGGTGTTAGAATTGTTTTCCCCTCCATTTCATTATGATCATATAAACAGTGATCTCTTTCTCTGGAGTCTGCCATGTGATGAGCACAAGGATGTACTGTCTGTACTACCAACCATCTTTTACCACCATGCTTCATGAGCTACAACCATATTTCTACAGAGGGGTGGCTTCTGAAAATCTTCATAACTTCATAAGCTGGTTGAAAATCTTTATAAACTGATACTGCTGAATCTGTTTGGGGTTGTTTTGTGACAGCCATGTCCGGATATACCTTACAGGAGCCTTTAGGCATAGATGTCCTCGAACCTTAGACCTTACCAGGGGCGGACTGGCCCGGGGGGACGGGAGGCAATTGCCCCCCGGGCCGCCCTGGTTCTAAGTAATTAGGGCCGGTGAGCTGTGCAGGATAGATGCAGACCGCATCGCAGTGTAGTGTTGTCCGGATCATGAACGATTCGGATCTTTGATCCGAATCTATTTAATGAGTCGATCATCCGAATCATCAAAATGAACGATTCGGATCGCAAAAGGGGCGGGGCCAGGAGCGACACGCCCCCTCTCAGCGGGCAGCGGGGTCCTGGAAGCAGAGCTGAGATGGATCGCTCTGTTGGATGGGAGGCAGCCTTGCAGGGAGACAGGTAGATGAGAGAGAGGGGACATGGGTGCCACTGCCAGATATGTGTAGACTAGAGCACACATACTGGCTGCAATGTGCTGCCCATTATAGGCTGGCTGTTCCGTAGTGCTGCACAGTGAACACATTTGAAGCTTTTGGCTCAGCACAGCTCAGTAACTTTGCAGGCACTGTGATTGCAGGGCAAAATGATCCTGCTGCACTCGGCACTAAACAGCTGCACTTATCTTCTGGGAATGCTTTCCTTCACTGTGTGACGTTTGCATGGAAAGTACACAGATGAGCATATAGGTGAAATAAATACATGTAAAGCATATGATTGCAGCATGTGGGTATTGTGTGCACAAACATTTCTGCTCTCTGCTCGTCCCTCCTCCCTTCTCTGTCCACTCCCTGCCCTCTGTCCATCTTCTCCCCTTCTCTCTGTGTATCCACCCCCCTCCCCTTCTCCTGTCCACAGCAGGGAAAGACCTGTCCTGCTAGTCATCTCACCCCGAATGCTTCGGTAGTAAAATGATCCGAGAGTCGGATCAAAGATCCGGATCTTTTCAATGATCCGATTCGAATCATCCGGATCATTGAAAAGATCCGAACTTCCCATCTCTATCGCAGTGACAGAGAGCCTGTGTGCGCAGCTGCAGCCTCGCAATTAGTGTACTACTGCAGCCGCGCCTCTCACTTCAAAGCCAGCCCCCTGCCTGGCCCGCCCCCGTCACAGACTTACTGTTTGTCTTTGGCCGGTCACCGACTCAGTCCTCCTGGCTGTCAGGAATAGTGTACTGCAGACACACCCGGCTGGTTCTAGCTGCAGTGACCACGATCTCTCTCCCCCTGACTAGCAGCCTTCCGATTGCTGCAGTACCAGGCGCCAGAACAGGTTTAAAAGTTGAACACACGCAGCCACTCTTCTTTCTGGTGGCAGATCTGTGTGATGGGCTGAGCGTGCTCCAAGAGTTGTGAGGCTGACTCTGGCTGTGCAGTTGTTCTGCTCTCTCTGCGCTCTGTTTAGCTTGGAGTCTCTAGGCTGTTAGGCTCAGCTGTATACGTTACTACTTTATAGCTCAGCCTCACAACTCTCTGGTCCTGTCCTCTTATCATCAAGGTCTCCTGTGCTATTCAGCACAGGCAGAGATCGCTGTCACCCGACCCTGCAAGGCTAAAAGGAATGTTTATTGAGAGAAGTTTAGTGACGTGGAGTAGCTGAGAGAACGCAGGCATTCCTATAGAAGTAGATGATCCTTCCTGAGGGTGCACAGGCTTGCTCTGCATATCAAATCAGCAACTAACACTGGTGAGCAACCTGTTTGTTTCATTAATCACCAGAATATTCAGTATGTTAAGCAAGGTTTGTTACCTGTGTAGGCTTTTGGATGCAGTGTGTATTTACTAAGTAAAATACTTATGGGGGCTGCTTAGTACCCCCCCCCCCCCCCCCACATGGAGGCCTCCATTTTATGGGTCTCTGTGCTGCAGGTTGAAATTCCCACAGTGACATTCTGTGTCCCTGGCAGCCACAATACATGCTGGGAATTGTAGTTAATTGATGCAGTTACAGCTCCCAGCTTGTATTACACCTCCTAGGTATGCATTACGGCTGTCAGGGACATCACTGTGGTTCTCTGGCAAGGTGAGAGACAAAATGGAGGCCTCCATATAGACTGGGGGGTGGCTACTAAGCTCCTGCTCACACCCAAAAGCCCACACAATTAAAGGATACCTTAGCCTTAATTTAAATCTAAAAATAATGCCCTGTGTGTAGGGAGGTGCACCTTTTGTCCATGACATACTGCCCTGCACATGCGCAGTATGTCCTATTGGGCTTTCTGTGACGGCACCGGTGGAGCACATACCGGGCATGTGCTGACGAGTGCCATCACAGAAAGCCCAATAGGACATACTGCGCATGTGCAGCACAGTATGTCCAGGTCAAAGGGTGCCAACCAGAAACGTGAGGCACAGCGGGTGAACCGTTGAAGATGCACGGCCACAAGAGATGTGGTAAGCCTATGCGCCCCTCCCCATACACACAGGGCATCATTTTTAAATTAGGGCTAAGGTATCCTATAACGAACCTCCCTTAAAGAGACTCTGTAACAACAAAAACCTCCCCTGGGGGGTACTCACCTCGGGTGGGGGAAGCCTCCGGATCCTAATGAGGCTTCCCACGCCGTCCTCTGTCCCACGGGGGTCTCGCCGCAGCCCTCCGAACAGCCGGCGACTGTGCCGACTGTCAGTTCAATATTTACCTTTGCTGGCTCCAGCGGGGGCGCTGTGGCGACTTTCGGCACGGAAATAGACGGAAATACCCGATCTCCGTCGGGTCCGCTCTACTGCGCAGGCGCCGGAAACTTGCGCCTGCGCAGTAGAGCAGACCCGACGGCGATCGGGTATTTCCGCCTACTTCGGCGCCGAGAGGCATCAGAGCGCCTGCGCAGGAGCCAGGAAGGTAAATATTGCGTCACCGCTGCACGGAGGGCTACAGCGAGACCCCCGAGGGACGCAGGACGGCGTGGGAAGCCTCATTAGGATCCTGAGGCTTCCCCCACCCGAGGTGAGTACCCCCCAGGGGCCGTTTTGTCGTTACAGTTCCTCTTTAAGAGTTTAGTTTAAAAAGTTTTTAAAAATTGGTACAGAGTCCCATGGGGAGCACTAGACACCAGGGAACTGTAAAGAGGAGGGGGTGTGCAGCTTGTTAAATTGTGACATGGTTAAAGGTATAGGTCAGGTGTTGGTGTCCCTTTTTTATGGCTCCAAAATTTGGGACGTGTGTGTAAGACGAGACAACCAGCTGTGACCTGGCTGAGAGACGCGAGGAAGTGGAAAGCGGGACCCTTGCTTGCTGCTGGACACCGGTCAGGTTGTCATAATGGCTATGTTTCTGCCGCCTGTCAATTCCTGTGTGTGTTGTGGAGGTGTCATAGCGAAGCGAAATAGTATTGGGAGGAATGAGTATGTGCAGTCTGTGGATCATAGTGAAGTGAAATGGGGGGAGGAATGCAGGCTGGGGTTAGGGGTGCAGGATTGGGTCCTAGTGAAGTTAAGGGGGGGGCTTGTGCGCAGGCTGGTGCTGCCGTGAATGGGCCTCTAGGTTGTGTTGTCCCCCCAGGCCAAAGGGTTCCAGTCCTCCCCTGGACCTTACCCTCCATGAACCAACAAAACCCCACCAAATCGCACCGCAAGTGTGCTGGCTGTCCCAGCTGTCACTTCTCCCTTACTTCCCTTGCACATCATAAGTAGCTACAGGTGCCCCTTAGTTTTAGGTCTGCCGTATTGGAAGTGTGCCAGGTCCAGATGGCAGTGACGCATGGCATTTTTAACAATCTGTTCTTTGTCAAACCTTTATAGACACACTGTTGTTTTAAATCTTTGCAAATAAAAGTCCTTTTAGACGGTGCAGATCCTGAAGCTGGTCGAAGACCTTTTTTCCCTTACGCTCCAGGGATTGGTTTCGGCACGTCGTATCTTCATTGGTGCAGAGTTTAATGGTTATTCTTTAGTATTAGGTAGCCAGAAGTACCCTGAATATTAAGTAACTAGAGGCAGGGCCGGCCTTAGGTTTCACAGCGCCCTGAGCGAAATCTGATTTTTGTGCCCCCCCCTTCATCTGCTTCGTGCGTGCCCACACACTTACGCATGCATGTGCACACACACACAGGCCCATATGCAATTCAGCTTATCTTCTGAGTTATCTCCTAGGATAGTGGTTCCCAACCTTTCTGAAGTCGTGACACATCATGCCAAATGCTCAGATCTCCGTGACGCATCACATATGTATAATAGAAAAAAATATTAATAACCACAAAATGGATGGAAAGAGTGCATTATTCTGAATACACTTAAAAAATGAAGGCTAGAACCTTTCAGGAATATTAATAAAAACAATCAGTGGGACAGTTAGCCCCCCCAATTTGGAATGATAGCACAGCACCGACAATTAGCACCACACGTTATTGCCCCAGTCCCCCCCCCCCCCCAAAAAAAAAAACCACCATCAGACTCAGTATAGGTAGGTAGCCAGGTATAGGTGCCCCAAGTATAGGATCTCATGTGTAAGGTTCCCTCAATATAGGTAACCAAGCATAGGTTCCCCCAATATAGAAAGTCTCCCCCCATAGGTAGCCAGGCTTAGGTGCCTCCAGTATAGGTAGCCAGGTGTTGGTGCCTTCAGTATAGGTAGCCAGGAGTAGATGCACTCCCTCAGTATAGGTAGCCAGCTACAGGTGCCCCCCTTGTAAGCCGGCGCCCTGAGCGACCGCTCCGGTCGCTCATATCAAAGGCCGGCTATGACTAGAGGGCCCCCCCAGAATTAGGTAGCTAGAGGAACCTCAGTATAAAGTAGCTAGAGGTACCCCTGACTGAAAGGAGATCTTGTCAGTGGAATGCCGAAAGCAGGGTGAGTAACCTCTCATTTACACTGACTCTGCATAGGGAAGGATGTATTTAGGGAAGGGAGTGAGCAACCTTCCAACATCAGGCACCTGTAGGCACATGCCTACAGTGCTTTATGGTAAATCCGGCCCTGGTGACAGCTAGAGATGGCCCGAACGGTTCGCCGGTGAACGGTTCCCGGCGAACTTCCGGTGATTCGCGTTCGCGGAGAACCGGGAACTTTTCTGGAAGTTCGGTTCGCCCCCATAATGCACCATTAGGGTCAACTTTGACCCTTTACATCACAGTCTGCAGGCACATTGTAGCCAATCAGGCTACACTCCCTCCTGGAGCCACACTCCCCCCCCCCCTTATAAAAAACAGGCACCGCCGGCCATTTTACTCACTTGTGTGCCTGCTGTAAATAGAGAAGGGACAGCTGCTGCTGCTGCAGACTCTCATAGGGAAAGATTAGTTAGGCTCTTGTAGGCTTGTTAGCTTGCTCCTTGCTGATTCTTATTGCTAAAATAGCACCCCACAACAGCTCTTTTGACAGCTAATCTTGTTCTTGTGATCTATTTTTTTTTTCTGTGTGTCCCACTGACACGTGTGTTGCATAGACAGCCTTGATAATTCATACTGTGTGTGTGCCACTGCCAGGCCCAGCACATTCAATGACTACCTGTGTGTGTGACAGGTGCACATTGTAATACCCATTACTGCATATACCTACCTACCTGTTGTTCACAGTGCAGCCACCTACCTACGTGAGTTGAGCGCTCGCAGTGTCACTGTGCCTGTCCGCTACCTGTCTGTTTCTGACAGGTGCACATTGTAATACCCATTACTGCATATACCTACCTACCTGTTGTTCACAGTGCACCCACCTACCTACGTGAGTTGAGCGCACGCAGTGTCACTGTGCCTGTCCGCTACCTATCTGTGTGTGACAGGTGCACATTGTAATACCCATCACTGCATATACCTACCTACCTGTTGTTCACAGTGCACTCACCCACCTACCTACGTGAGTTGAGCGCATGCAGTGTCACTGTGCCTGTCCGCTACCTGTCTGTGTATGACAGGTGCACATTGTAATACCCATCACTGCATATACCTACCTGTTGTGTTCAGTGCACCCACCTCATCACTGCATATACCTATCTGTTGTGTTCAGTGCTCCCACCTACCTACATGAGTGCACACAGTGTGATATACCAATCCGTGCATACCTGTTAACTGCACCTGTGTGACTGCTCATTGTATTAGTGAAGTCATTGCATACCTTTCAGAAAGAGAGAAAAGGCACAAACTGCAATGGAAAGAGCACCTGAGCAAAAGCAGCACACAAAAGAAAAGCCACCCTCCTTCTCCTCTTCCTCCTTCAGGTGCAGCATCTTCAGCCGCTTTATCCCTTGCACCTTCACAGCCACCCTCCTTCACTCCGCCTCTGCCCTTGAGTGGTTCCTGCTCCTCTTTCCACAGCAGCCAGGTGTCCATGAAGGAAATCTTTGAGCGGAAGAAGCCAATTTATGCAAGTCATCCAAGCAGGGAGTATGTGGCTGTGCAGCGGACCACCTTGTGACACCTCCATGGCTTGCAGGCAGGCCTCCGACTTGATCCCATACGCTTACTTCCTGGAGCGTGCCGTGGAGAGTGGTGGATCAACCTGTGGAGGAGCGTGCAGAGGAACAGTTACGGCAGGAACAGTTGTGGGAGCAATTTACATCAGAATTAGATGTTTCCTTAACATCTGTGGCAGCACAGAGGGGGTAGGAGGAGGAAGAGTCATGTGGGGAAGAGGAGTCAGACTCGGATGATGAGGAAGGTGTTTCTTTGGAGGAGGAGGAGGAGGCGGCGGCAGAAGAACAGCCGCAGCAGGCGTCGCAGGGGGTTTGTGGTGCTCGATGTTCCCGTGGTAAAGTTCGTGGCTGGGGGGGGGGAGGAGGAGGACTTACTTGACGTCACTGAGGAAGAGCAACAGGAGATGGATAGTACTTCTGCATCCAACTTTGTGCAGATGTCGTCTTTTATGCTGTCCAGCCTGTTGAGGGACCCTTGTATAAAAAAACCTCAAGGGGAATGAGCTGTTCTGGGTGGCCACGCTACTAGACCCTCGGTATAGGCACAAAGTTCCGGACATGTTACCAAAACTCACCAGAAGCCAAAAAGGATGCAGCACATGCAGAACAAGCTGGCATCTATAGAGGAATACAGAGGCGCCAACAGAAAAAACTAGAATCGATTTAAAATCAATTAAAAAGTGGGTAGCAAGGGTGGTCTTGCCTGCCCAGCAATAAACGCAACCACTGTATATGGTATAAATAAATTTAATTAAATTTGTACTAAAAAAAAACAGGATGCAACGCATTTCACGGGTCCCAAGCCCGCTTCCTCAGGCAAAAATAAAGACAGGAGTCACTGAAACATAAAATGAAAAAAACAACCATATGTAATACAAATGAATAAAAAGAGACAAAAATCAGAGTCCAAAAACCGTGCACACAATCTAAAAAATCCACATATAAATAGCGCTTCCGGATCCACCCTCCACCAACGCCTGGACCGGCAGGTAGCCGACTACCTGGCCTCAAGTGTGGATGTAGACACTGTGAGCAGCGATGAACCCTTGAACTACTGGGTGCGCAGGCTTGACCTGTGGCCAGAGCTGTCCCAATTTGCCATCCAACTTCTGTATTGCCCTGCAAGCGTCGTGTCAGAAAGGACACAAAGTCAAAAAAGGGTTCAGTATCAAAATGAATGAGGCATGGATCCCAGAGGGTTACTGCCTGCCCGAAGACTAAGTCAGTCCCCACACACAGCACCTTTGCCTGCACGCCGTGTGACTGTCTGCCTGCCCCAAGACTAAGTCGCTCCCCACACAGCATCTCTGCCTGCAGGCCGCTTGACTGCCTTCTCCGCTACCACCAACAGGGTCCAGGACTCCAGGCGGATTCCTGAATTTTTAAGGCCGCTGCTAGCAGCGGCCGCTATACTCATTTTTCTGGTGCGTGTACATGCCTGCCTAATTTTTCTGCCTGCACTGCAGCTGCAACAACAAAACAAAAGGCATGTACATGTGACCATTCCCCTTCGTGATCATTACCTTGCCGCGGTGAAGGGGCTTGCGTATCACAATGGAGCAATGACCGCCAGCTATATGAGTGTCCCGGGGGTGGCACACCAAAGATAATAAGGTCGTTGCTTCATTGTGGGCAGACCAAATTTGATCAGCCGGACAGTCACTGTTGTTCTATCATTGAGCTACCACAGCCCGGAGTCCATATGGGCTTAAAAAACCACCATGGCCTGCACTCTGGCCATGGTGCGCACCAGTCCAGCACAGCCGTCACTACGCAAACAGCTGTTTGCGGTGCATCACACAGTGAGTTTGGTGTGTTAGTGTGAAGCAGTACTCTAATTACACTCCCTGATTGATGTATACACATGCAAGATGTTTTAAAGCACTTTAGGCCTGCAATTTAGCATTCAATGTGATTTCTGCCCTTAAAGCGCTGCTTTGCGTCCAATCCGGATTTTTCCCAGGGACTTTTGGCGTGTATCCCACCCTGCCATGCCCCCCTACAGGTGTTAGACCCCTTGAAACATCTTTTCCATCTCTTTTGTGGCCAGCATAAACTTTTCTAGTTTTCAAAGTTTGCCTCCCCATTGAAGTCTATTGCGGTATGCGAAAGTTCGCACAAACCAAACTTTCGCAGGAGGTTCGCGAACCCAAAATCGGAGGTTCAGGCCATCTATAGTGAAAGCATAACAGATGCAATCAGAATATACACTGCATGTTGAAGACTATGCTGTTTTAGTCTTGCCATCAATTAGGGTTGGTTTACACTGGGGCGCTTTCAGTGCTTTGTTGATTGCCGGTAATCAGCAAAAGCACTGTGCAAATGTATCACTATGGGATCATTCTCACTGCAGCATTTTTTGATTTTCATAAATCGCAAATGAGCTGTATGCAGCATTTTGGGGCAATAGAGATGTGATTCTCATTCTCTTGAATGGAAGTCACAATCATAAATCACAGAAAATTGCAAATTTTTTATGCCACAAATTACCATCGCAATTTGTGCTCCGAGTGTGAACCATCCCTTAAAATTCCCAAAGAACATGCTCCAACAATAGAAGTAAAGGTGGTCACTGTAGGGATACAGTTAAAGGAAACTTGTAGTAAAAGGGATATGAAGCTACCATTGTTGTTTACGTTCATAATTTCTGCATGCAAATGTAAATATTTTGCTTACTGCTTGCCTTTGTAGTGTATTTTACATGTTGCCCCAGTTATTACACAACTATCCTCAGTCACCATATTTTGATGTTGCCTGTCGGAGATAAGGACCCTATCCCCTGGGCTGCACAGATGAGAGTCAGCTGTGTAGCTGATGATGTGTACTCTGCCTACATGTGGGTGGTGGGGGGAGGGGAGGGTTGACGGAAGGACGATGAAGGACGACATCACCCGGCAGACAGGGGAGTGGCATGCAAAATAGTATAGGCCATCGCTGGGGGTGAGTTGATCCTCTGGACGGATCGTTTTGGTGTCAGGGGTTGTAAGCAGACAAGGAAAACATATATACACTAGCTACTGAAAAATTCACTCTAAGGGCTTGATTCACTAAGACTAATAGCATGCCTTATCAAAGTTAGCACGCCTTATAAAAGTTAACACGCCTTATCAGAGTAGCATAACGAGCACTGCGAACCTGCAGGGGCTCAGGGTAGGACGAGTGGAGCTCTCGTCGTTGCCAATTACCAGGCATAAGTTCGCTATGCTACTCTAATAAGGCATGTTAACTTTGATAAGGCAAGCTAACTTTGATAAGGCATGCTATTTGTCTTAGTGAATCAAGCCCTATGTGTGTTTAGAGAGATCAGCCTGTGTAATTATCTGTTATAAGCAAGTTATCTGCAAGTGTAAATTAGGGCTGTTAACTGTGGCTGAACTGTGAGGAGTTGTGCCCTTGTTCTGTGTTCATATGTAAACACTGGAGATTAACCCTTTCTGTGCAACCAGGATATCAGGAAGTAAACACTGCAGGGTTTTTGTAAGATTTCTGTAAGTTGTAACAAAGAAATGTTTTTCTTTAAAGGTTACTAAGCTGTTGTTTATCTATTAGAGCACAGAGGAAGTTCTGAGTTTAGGTCCGCTTTAAATGTTTTTAAATAATGTGGGGTATGCCCCTGAAATAAAATTGTCATTATTGATTACTTACGCTCATTTTGTGGTAGATGTTTTGCTCTCTTTTTTTCACGTGTATTTTGCCCTACCCATTGATCAATTATATAACTAATTTATTGTTAAGGCTTCAAATATGTGTTGAAATGTATGATGCCTCAACTATGTTTAGGTTGATAGAGTATTTAGGTATTCCATTTGAGATACTGACCCATTCATCTCTGCTTCTGGAGCTGGTTAAGTCTGTATCCCATGTGTGTGCATAAGCATGTTTGGATCAGTTTGTAACATTAGAAATGAATAAAGGAATAAAAGGAAAGGAATAAACAGTACAGATTAATGCTTCCCTATTAGGTGGTGCCGACAAGCACACTCAAATGCTGTGTCATCTAGGTGGACAGCCTATAGATGCACTAATGATTTGATTTGTATGAAGCAGAAAAATTCTGGCTGAGGAGTTTGGTATTTTATATGTACTTCTAGCTATGTGATCACTCCTCTAGTGTTGACAAAATGGGCAACCAGATTGAGTCCCTTTTTTTAACCACCAACCGAAAGACTCAGGTGCCTCCCAACCCAGTTGGAATAGTGAGTTGTTGGTATTGGGAATGAAGGGCAAGTGATGGGTTTGGAGGTTGGCTGAGTACCTCACTGAGTTTGGTGGACTTTGTTGTAAGGGGGGAGAGGGGGAGAATTATGAGGGCGTTTGGTTATATGGAAGCCAGAGCAAAGTCCCTCAGAGTTATGGGTGACAATCCAGGATATCTAGAAGGACCCACAGATGGGTTTCCTTTAATTATTTCAGCCACCCAGACGTGATCCTCACGTCCAGGCAGATGCTCTGCTGCGGTGCCGCGCTTCGACGCGCTCCTGTGCGCGATCGCAGGCACGCCCCATGCCCACGTGCTGTTCCCCAGCAGCCCTGTGATCAGCGAACGGGA
The DNA here is from genome assembly GCF_040937935.1 of Hyperolius riggenbachi. NCBI lineage: Eukaryota > Metazoa > Chordata > Amphibia > Anura > Hyperoliidae > Hyperolius > Hyperolius riggenbachi. The sequence continues at coordinate 198,388,392 of NC_090653.1, read as the reverse complement.
ACATGGTTCCCGATCACACATTCAAAATCCCCAGCAGAAAAAACGATGGTCTCTTACCAGAGGCCGCAGTCTTTCTGCAAAAAAAAAGTTTCCCCGTCCTTGTGCTTCCGGTTAGCGAGAAGCACAAGATAAAAAGAAAAAAATTCAAGGTGGCCATTTTGTGGCCAAATAGTAAAACTACATCTACAAACATTTTTTGAAGGGAATTCACACACATTTTAACATTTAAAATTACCGTATTTTTCGGACTATAAGACGCAATTTTTCTCCCCCAAAAGTAGGGAAAAAAATGGGTGCGTCTTATAGTCCGCATGTGCCTTCCCTTACCAATCCGGCGCTTGTATCCTGTGCTGATATTAATGCAAATGACATCCGCGCTGGGAGGCAGCAGCAGTAACGTGATGCAATGTGTCTCTGATGTTCAAACAGCAGCCACTTAAAGGGAAGGTTCAGGGAAACGTGGAAAAAAATAAAAATCCATATCCACTTACCCGGGGCTTCCTCCAGCCCGTGGCAGGCAGGAGGTGCCCTCGCCGCCGCTCCAGAGGCTTTCGGTCGTCTTCGGTGGCCGACCCGACCTGGCCAGGCCTGCTGCCAGGTCGGGCTCTTCTGCGTCCCACGCGGGCGCGCTGACGTCATCGGACGTCCTCCGGGCTGTACTGAGCAGGCGCAGTAGTTCTGCGCCTGCGCAGTACAGCCCGGAGGACGTCCGATGACGTCAGCGCACCCGCGTGGGACGCAGAAGAGCCCGTCCGTGGAGCACAGAAGAGCCCGACCTGGCAGCCGGCCTGGCCAGGTCGGGTCGGCCACCGAAGACGACCGGAAGCCTCTGGAGCAGCGGCGAGGGCACCTCCTGCCTGCCACGGGCTGGAGGAAGCCCCGGGTAAGTGGATATGGATTTTTATTTTTTTCCACGTTACCCTGAACCTTTCCTTTAATGAATGGATACTCGTCCTGGCTGGGATCCTGTTTGCGGCGGGGAGGCAGCTGATTCAGCGCAATCCTATTTGTTTTCAAAGCGGCATAACAGCAGCCGCTGTAATGACAGCGAATGCTGTTCCTGGATCCTCGCAGCGCAGAAGCGTGATCGCGCTGAGAAGTATGGTAATAAATATTCAGCCGCTATAGCGGCAGAGTCCTCAGAGGCTTCCGTACTTCATTTTGGGAAATCACAGCTGTTCTATGATAAGAGCTAATCTGAGAGATTCGTAGACATCCGTAATATTTGTGAGCAAACATGGTGGATCTTCTAACTCTAGGCTGTTTCCAACCCAATATAAAGAATAGAATTTGTATTTGAAACAGATGTGAATAGTGGCTAGGAACCACCACAGAAAGAGTCGAGAAATAATATAGAAATGTTAGCAAGTTTATTTTTTCTAGCCAGCAAAGGGGGACCCTGGACCAAGATTCCAAGTGCCCTGGCAGGGATTGAAGGAGGGGAAGATAATAAACTGTGAATAAGAAATCATAACTCAGAGACAGTGTGACCCCTCGATATGATAGAGATTTCACTTATTGAAAGGATTGGTTTCCTTTCAATCTCTCTAATTCTTCTGGACTCATGAGACACTCAGGCCCATGTGCAATTACCTTTTTCTCCTGAGTTTTCTCCTAGGTGATATTTTCTAAATCAATAAAATGCCTTTTAAACCAGCAGCAAGAACAAAAAAATACTTTTTCTCCTACTTGGTGCTTTTTCCATTGCAGAATACTAAAATGATTATTCTAAATCGAAGTTGAAAAATTATCTCCTAGGAGAAAACTCTGGAGAAAAAGTTAAATGCACATGGCCAATAGTGTTTTATACTGAATAATCAGGCCTGAGAGCCTAGAGAACCAGTTAAATGCATTAATTATGTTCGGGACTGAGATTCGAGGCTGGGTCATGAACTGTAAGCTATCATCTCTGAGCACTAAAATTTAGTGGTGAATGCCTGCCAGCTCTACTCCTTTAGGCTGCTTCCACACAGGGACGTTACAGGCGCACGTTAGTGCAGCCTGTAACGCTCCCCCAACGCACAGCAATGTAACACAAGTGGGCTGTTCACACAGCCCACGTTGCGTTACATGTAACGCTGCACGTTCTTGAGAAAGTGCAGCATGCTACGGCGTTAGAGCGGCTTAAGCCGCGTTAGACTGTCTGCACATGCGCAATCATGTTGGGGAGGAGCGGAGAGCGGCCAGGCACATGGCTAATTAATATTCACTGCACGTTGTGACGTGCAGTGTTTACTTCCTGGAGCGGCCGCTCTGTGCGGTGATTGGCCGGCGGTACCACGCCACGCACAAGAGTACGCATCACGGCATCACGGACGCCAGAGTAAGCTGCACAACGCGGCTCACTCTGACGTCCACAACGAAGAGCACCAGGCGTCACGTTAGGTGCATGTTATGCGACCTTAACATGGCACCTAACGAAACATCTTAGTGTGCAAGTAGCCTAAATATTGACATTTTCTCTCACTCGAGCAAAAGGTTTGAGTGTGAGAATGAACAGCGGGAGTAATAAGGGGCATCCCTGGCCTGTCCCCTGCTTTATGGGGAATTGGTCTAAAGAGTGGCCAAAATATCTCACTAATCCAGTTTCTATCCAGTTTAAAAAGTGGCCATCAAAGCCACATGTATTAAAAAAAGCTTAAGATCATTTTAGGAGATGGAGTCAAAATCCTTAAATATATATTTAAAGCCAAGGCCAGGGATTTTGCGACTCTGTAGAATGTGAGTCAGTAGCACCATTCTCCTTCCTCAGCCAGCCTTCCCAGGACAAATCCCACTTGGCGTCTGTGAATAATATCAGGAAAAAGGTGTTCTTTGCAGTAAACTTTAGACAGTTAAACTTGAAGTGCTCCAACACAGAACCAAATATGAAAAAGATACTGGCTAGTATCCAAACCTTAAAATGCAATTTATTGGTACAAATGGCATAAGCAACTTAAAACAAAAAACTTAAATTGTGGGTCCTATATCACAGGAACCCAGAGAAAACACAATCACTGCCTCTTTGCTGTCATCAGGTGTCGCTCCTGTAGACAGAGAGTCGAAACCAATTGAAGCAAATAGAGAGTGGGCATCTCCAGGTTTATCTGACTTTTATTGGCACTAAACAGTACATTAAGGCTATTGTATTTTGTCTGAGTCTCTGTGACACTGGACCCATGATGTGAGTTTTTATTTTAACTTGCTTATAGTATTTGTACCAATAAATTGTTTTTTAAGTTTTGGACACTAACCAGTGCCTCACTCATATTTGGTTGCAGTGCCATGATCTGAGTTGGAACAGTGGATGTAGCAGATTTAACCATTTGATGACTGTCTTAAGTCCACTGCAAAGAGCACTGTCTACACTAAGGAGGATTGAATCATATGCTGTTCTGTTGGTGGAATAGAGGCGTACGTTACAAAAGGGCGCCGGGAAAAAAGGGCGCAGGGTTTTAAACGATAAGCATGAATAACGTTTAAAAAAAAATTGTGCGATATTTCGTTTAAAAATAACGTTTTATAAAATTATAAATCATTAAATAATGTGTATGAAATCGGCAATTGTAAAAAATGTTAATCTTCCCTGTTTAAAAAGTGAAATTAATAATAACGTTTTATAAAACATTAATAAGAATGTTACTAAAGCTATACCTAACCCTACTCTCACACAGAACCCTCCCTGTACCTTCCCCTAACCCCTAGACCCCCCTGGTGGTGCCTAAACCTAAGACCCCCCTGGTGGTGCCTAAACCTAAGACCCCCCTGGTGGTGCCTAAACCTAAGACCCCCCTGGTAGTGCCTAAACCTAAGACCCCCCTGTGGTGCCTAAACCTAAGACCCCCCTGGTGGTGCCTAAACCGGAAGCAGGAAATTTGGGCGCATGAGGCAGGTGGACAAAAAGGGCGCCGCCATTCACTCCCATAATAAATATCGTTTAAATCGGCGCCCAACAGGAAAAAAGGGCGCCGGAGAAAAATAACGTTTTAAAAGCGGCGCCCGGAGACTTTTAATGTTTTATAACTGTTTCTCATGATTACACATTATTTAATGATTTATAATTTTTAAAACATTATTTTTAAACGAAAAACAGTACAATATTTTTTAAAACATTACTTTTAAACGAAAAACCGTACAATTTTTTTTTTTTTTTGCATTTTTAAACGAAAAACCGCACCATATTTTTTAAAAACGTTATTAATGCTTATCACAGGGGGGTCTTAGATTTAGGCACCAACAGGGGGGTCTTAGGTTTAGGCACCAACAGGGGGGTCTTAGGGTTAGGCACCAACAGGGGGGTCTTAGGGTTAGGCACCAACAGGGGGGTCTTAGGGTTAGGCACCAACAGGGGGGTCTTAGGGTTAGGCACCAACAGGGGGGTCTTAGGTTTAGGCACCAACAGGGGGGTCTTAGGGTTAGGCACCAACAGGGGGGTCTTAGGGTTAGGCACCAACAGGGGGGTCTAGGGGTTAGGGATAGGTACAGGGAGGGTTCTGTGTGAGAGTAGGGTTAGGTATAGCTTTAGTAAAATTCTTATTAATGTTTTATAAAACGTTATTATAAATTTCAATTTTTAAACAGGGAAGATTAACGTTTTTAAAATTGCCGATTTTATACACATTATTTAATGATTTATAACTTTATAAAACATTATTTTTAAACGAAATATAACACAATTTTTTTTAAACGTTATTCATGATTATCTTTTAAAACCCTGCGCCCTTTTTTCCCGGCGCCCTTTTTTAACGTATGCGCCTAAACCTAAGACCCCCCTGTGATAAGCATTAATAATGTTTAAAAAAATATTGTGCCGTTTTTCATTTAAAAATAATGTTTAAAAAAAAAAATTGTAAAGGTTTTTCGTTTAAAAATAATGTTTTAAAAAATATTGTACTGTTTTTCGTTTAAAAATAATGTTTAAAAAATTATAAATCATTAAATAATGTGTAATCATGAGAAGCAGTTATAAAACATTAAAAGTCTCAGGGCGCCGCTTTTAAAACGTTATTTTTCTCCGGCGCCCTTTTTTCCTGTTGGGCGCCCATTAAAGATATTTATTATGGGAGTGAATGGTGGCGCCCTTTTTGTCCACCTGCCTCATGCGCCCAAATTTCCTGCTTCCGGAATAGAGGTCCTTAACTGCAATAGTGACATTATTTGAGCTTGGAAAGTGCTTGTATTGATTCTTTCTTTTTGCATCAGGAAGAAAGTGACTTATTCTTGAAGATGTTTTATACCTAAGTAACTTAGTAAGTCTATGTTGATTAATGAAATTGGCCAAACTTGATAGGCTTAGAAAGTATCCTGTTCTATCTCAGTGTTTCTCAACATTTTATTGATATGTACCCCTTTTAAAACTTTGTACACACCAAGTACCCCCTGGCATAGTAAACATTATCACAAGTACCCCTTGACAAATATATATTTAATCGTAGTACATTATAATTGGTTCTAAACAATTTCCAAGCATCTACTATTGCTTTTAATTAGCTAAAATACTGATTTGGTGTTGTTTAAATAAGATTTATCATTTTCTAAAACTCTAAATTTGTTATTCTTGGTTAAGTATATCAAGCCCGAGTACCCCCTGGAACCATCATAAGTACCCCCTGGGGTACGCGTACCGCATGTTGAGAACCTATGTTCTATCTCATGGAATCATGGTTATATTGGCTAGTAACATGTTTGCTGGGGGGGGGGGGACCTAACATCTCTGAATTCATTAAAGCAAAGTGCAGGGTTTGGCACTACCAAGTCTGACATCTTTTTGTAGAATAGAGCTGAAAATCCATCTGGTGCGAGTCTTTTATAGCTGTTAAGGGAGCACTTAAGGTTAAGGCGGTGTCTATTTTATGTAATTTAACTTGGTCAGGAAAATAATTAATTTCAGCTTTGGAAGACACTGGGGGTTTTTTTTGTAAAGGTCTGCCAAGAATTTGCCAAATATGTCAACAGTAATAATCTAGTTGGCTGTCGGTTGTCCATTATGATCTCTGACTTTGGAAGTGTTGGGAAACTGGAGGGATATTTTTAAGCTCTTCACTGACAATGTCAGATGTTTACCAGAATTATAGTAGTACATTTGTTGATGTGCCACCTTAGCTGTTTCTCGACTTTATCAGTCAGAAGGAAGTTTAATTCTGTCCTCAACTTGTTTCTCACTATCCTATTGACACTAAATAGGGATGTTTTTCAGTCTTGCTCTGCCATCTGAAGTTTAGTGATACGTTCCTGATAGAGATGGCTCGAACCTCTGATTTTCAGTTCGCAAACCTCTAACGCGAACTTCTGCAAAAGTTCAGTTCGCACAAACTTTTGCGAACCGCAATAGACTTCAATGGGGATGCGAACTTTGAAAAACTAGAAACATTTATGCTAGCCACAAAAGTGATGGAAAAGATGTTTCAACACCTGGAGGGGGGCATGGTGGAGTGGGATACACGCCAAAAGTCCCGGGGAAAAATCAGGATTTGATGCACAGCAGCGTTTGAAGGACAGAAATCACATTGCATGCTAAATTGGAGGCCTAAAGTGCGCAATCAGGTAGTGTAATTAGTGTACTGCTTAACACTGGCATACCAAACTCACTGTGAAATGCACCGCAAACAGCTGTTTGTGTAGTGACGGCCGTGCTGGACTGGTGCGCACCATGGCGAGAGTGCAGCCCATGGCAGTTTTCAAGCCCATATAGTTGGGCTGAGGTAGCTGAATGACAGAACAACAGTGACTGAGTGACCAGCTGATCGAATTTGGTCTGTCCACAATGAAGCAACGACCTTATCTTGGGTGTGCCCCCCCCCCCCCGACACACTCATATAGGCGGCAATCATTGCTTCATTGTGATATGCAAGCCTCTTCACCGCGGCAATGTAACGATCATGAAGGGGAATTGTTACATGTACATGCCTTTTGTTTTGTTGTTGCAGCTGCAGTGCAGCCAGAAAAATTAGGCAGGCGTGTACACACACCAGAAAAAATTGTTATTGGTTTTGTTAGCGGCTGCTGCTAGCAGCCTTAAAAATGCAGGAATCCGCCTGGACCCTGTTGGTGGTGGTGGAGAAGGCAGTCTAGCGGCCTGCAGGCAGAGATGCTGTGTGGGGACCGACTTAGTCTTGGGGCAGGCAGTCACACGGCGTGCAGGCAGAGATGCTGTGTGTGGGGACTGACTTAGTCTTCAGGCAGGCCTGACCGTGCTTTGCAGACCACGTGGTCAGATGGACCCTTGACCCAACGCTGTGTGCAGAGATGACACCACTTGCCTTTGAACATCACGGTACAGTTTGGGTATCACCTTTTTTGAGAAATAATTGAGGCCTGGTGTCTTCCACTGCGGTGTGTGGCTTTGCTTTTGTGTGCTGCTTTTCCTCAGGTGGTCATCCCATTGTAGTTTGTGCTTTGTCATCATGTGTCTTCGTAAGGAAGTTACGCGGGTCTTGGTCTTTCCACGGCTCAATTTTTGTTGGCAGAGAGTACAGATGGCATTGCTCTCATCTGAGGCAGACACACAAAAAATTGTCCACACCGCTGAACCCTGGGATGATGGCACTCAAATTCTTGCAGGGGGCTTATAGTTACGCTCCTGCCTCTCATTATGGCTTTCTGAGCTTCCCATAGAAATGATAGGGAGGACACAGAACCAGCATTTTCTTTAAAGTACTCAAAAACTCTAGGCCTGATCTGAGAGGCAAGCAGTGAATATATCATTAATAAGACAGGTGAAGTTCCTTTTGTATGGCAAAAGCACTGAACACATATTGACATGGGGAATGATCTCAACATGGAGTCAAATGTACTTTAGTCACTGTGAGCAGGTGTAAATGTTCTTGCTAAAGGAATAAATGGTCCATGCAACTAAAGCTGTAGAGTTCATGTAATTAAAATGACACATTTTTCATGGTTGGGATTAGATCTCTCTAAACATCCACAAATCTATGTTTATCAAGAAAAGCGTCAACTTTGTTATCCTGAACATTAGTCATTTGTGGATCATTTGTGGTCCTCGGATCTCGCTGTCGATCCATTTCAGGGTTAGGAGTGACAATTGAGTCACCTGCTAAGATCACACAGCTTACACTGTGTTATTTTACCACCGGAAGTAGATGTGAAAAAAAAACCTTTGGTGATCATTACGAGCATAGTAAGATACTGTTGTAATTTCCCTATCATAAATTGTACCTAATATTAAGATGAGGTATCTACTTGTGGGGTCAGCTATATGTTTTGACCAAATATAGGCGTGTTTTTTCTTAAAGGGAAAGTTCAGGGAGGGAGGTAAAAAAATAAAAATCAATATCCACTTACCTGGGGCTTCCTCCAGCCCGTGGCAGGCAGGAGGTGCCCTCGCCGACGCTCCGCAGGCTAACGGTGGTCTCCGGTGGCTGACTCGACCTGGCCAGGCCGGCTGCCAGGTCGGGCTCTGCTGCGCTCCATGGCCTGGCACTTCTGCGTCCCACGCAGGCGCGCTGACGTCATCGGACGTCCGCCGGGCTGTACTGCGCAGGCGCAGCGCCTGCGCAATACAGCCCGGCGGACGTCCGATGAAGTGCCAGGCCTTGGAGCGCAGCAGAGCCCGACCTGGCAGCCGGCCTGGCCTGGTCGGGTCGGCCACCGGAGACCACCGGGAGCCTGCGGAGCGCCGGCGAGGGCACCTCCTGCCTGCCACGGGCAGGTAAGTGGATATTGATTTTTATTGTTTTACCTCCCTCCCTGAACCTTCCCTTTAAAGGCAATTATCAGACCTTGGGCCTTAGTTTGTGCACAAGCAGTATATGCCTGAGGGTAGTGTCGGCTAAAGTATTTTGGACAACTAGAACACGTTAACCTAGTTTCCGAAAGACAAACCTTATAATGCCTGGCAGGCTTTCTAGTAACTGAATGCTTTAGCATTTTTATTGGGAGACCTGAATCCCTGTACAATATGTCCCAAATCCAATTACCTTTTCTCCTGAGTTTTCACTTATGTAAAAATAACTATTCAGCACTTAGCAATTAAAAAAGTAGTAATAATCAGGTAAAAACAATATTAAACTTATTTAAAGGGGCACTATGATGAAAAATTGTAAAATTTAAAATATGTGCAAACATAGACAAACAAGAAGTACATTTTTTCCAGAGTAAAATGAGCCATACATTACTTTTCTCCTATGTTGCTGTCACAGTAGGTAGTAGAAATCTGACAGAAGGGACAGGTTTTGGACTAGTCTATCTCTTAATAGGGGATTCTCAGCAAGGCTTTTTATTCTTTATAAAGATATTCCCTAAAAAGGATTTAAACAATGATGCTGGCCAGCTTCCCTGCTCGCTACACAGTTTTTTGGCAGTTGGACAGACCAACTGCCATTCACGAAGTGGTTTTATTTAAATCCTTGAGAATCCCCTATGAAGAGATGAACTAGTCCAAAACCTTACACTACCTACTGTAAGTGACAGCAACATAGGATAAAACTTATTTATGGCTCATTTTTCTCTGGAAAAAATGTACTTTTTATTTGTATATGTTTGCACATATTTTAAAATTTACAATTTTTTGCCATAGTGCCCCTTTAAGTATGTTCTTGCATGTTGGGAGCTTTACAGGTATTTTATTGGTAAGGTTTAAAAATATCTTCTTGGAGAAAACTCAGGCATAAAGTTAATAGGATATGGGCCCGTGTCTAAAAATTTTAAGTGTGCCCGTACTCATTGTAGAATGCAGGAATACAAAGCCAATGGTAACCAGGCTGTAAGCAGAGAACCCAGATTGGGGAGGGAGGAAGCATAAAAAAGTGAGACAGAGAGAAACTTAAAGTAGGGAGTAGCAAGTAGAGATAAGAGGCAACTACGTAAGACCCTTGAGACTTGTAACTGAGAACACCTTGGGGATCTGGAGATCAAGAATAGGAGAAACTCCAGACTAGCAGTTGGGAGCAGGTGACTGACTACCTGGCTGGCTGAGGCAGAAAACCAAACTTCTTTCATTCTAGGTAAGTGGAAGGAGTGTTGCTGTAATGGATTGCATTTGACACTCAGCAGTTTTGGAATAACAGAATGTAATGTTGATGCAATATTGTGCATAAAAAGAATAGACAGGGCACCATCCACTGCTCTGGGTTTGTTCAGTGCTCACAAGACATACAGGATAGGCTTAGGAGATACTGGCCTTGCAGCCATTTCACAGGGATGCCCACTTCCTCAGAGAGCACACTGTTCAACAAGTGCCTACCACTGAGGCAATAGAGACAGGGGCGTAGCAATAGGGGGTGCAGCGGTAGCGACCGCATCGGGGCCCTCCCTCAACTACAGTATTAGCTCTCTATTGGTCCTGTGCTCATAATAATCACTTCTATAGATACTTTGAATAGTGGTAATCATTAACAAACTGTTTCCCATCCTTTCCTTGCACCTCTGACACTGTAGTTGCCATTGGCAGGTTTTGGTGCACCGTATCAATTGCTATGTATAGAGTGCTTGGGGGGCCCCATTGTAAAACTTGCATCGGGGCCCACAGCTCCTTAGCTACGCCACTGAATAGAGATCAGCATACTACAGTTACCAGCGTATTGCATGCCAACTTACTTTTGTCTCTTACTAGTGGGAAATGTTGATGCAGTTCACATTGCTACTGTGTTATCCATGTTTCTTAGGTACAGTGTTAGTGAAGGAAAAAACGAGATTTTCATAAAACCTCCAGTTAGAACGTCCACTCACCCTGTTGCTAAAAGTTACTGTAGTGTTTCATAAGGACACCAAGGAGCTCTACAGTAAACTAGAGATAGGATCTCTAGGTGTTTGAATGGATGTAGAATACATATGATGTGGTGATCTGTGTGCTTTGTATCCTGGAATACCTTATACAGCCATTGAATCTGCTGGCTGGCTTCTTTGACATCACAGTCAACCTTGAGCGCTCATCACAGTCATTGAGCACTTTTTAGTGCTTTGCTGATAGCCGGCAATCAGCAAAGCGCTGCTGCTAATGTATCCCTATGGAATCATTCTCACTGCTGCATTTGCGATTTGCATAAATCAAAAAAGCGCTGCATGCATTAATGAAAGATTTTCATTTTTCTTTGTTGAGAGGTAAAACATTTTTGTCTTTGTTTTTGTCTTTTACGAATACAAGCAGAGACCCCTTTAAGAGATCACCAAACTCATTTGTATGTTCACTTTGAAAACATCTCCTCTCTTGTCCCTGTTATCTGCTATCTGCAATTTAATACTTCCCACCAACTGGGTAGAGATGGCCCGAACCTCCGACTTTCGGATCGTGAACTTCCGCAAAAGTTCGGTTCACGCAAACTTTCGTGAACCGCAATAGACTTCAATGGGGAGGCGAACTTTGAAAACTAGAAACACTTATGCTGGCCATAAAAGTGATGGAAAAGATGTTTCAAGGGGTCTAACACCTGGAGGGGGGGCATGGCGGAGTGGGATAGATGCCAAAAGTCCCGGGAAAAAAATCTGGATTTGACGTAAAGCAGCGTTTTAAGGGCAGAAATCACATTGAATGCTAAATTGCAGGCCTAAAGTGCTTTAAAACATCTTGCATGTGTATACATCAATCAGGGAGTGTAATTAGAGTACTGCTTCACACTGACACACCAAACTCACTGTGTAACGCACCGCAAACAGCTGGACTGGTGCGCACCATGGCGAGAGTGGGGAATGGTCACATGTACATGCCTTTTGTATTGTTGTTGCAGCTGCAGTGCAGCCAGAAAAATTAGGCAGGCATGTACACGCACCAGAAAAATTATTATAGCGACCGCTGCTAGCAGGAATTCAGGAATCCACCTGGAGTCCTGGACCCTATTGGTGGTGGCGGAGAAGGCAGTCAAGCAGCCTGCGGGCAGAGGTGCTGTGTGGGGAGCGACTTAGTCTTGGGGCAGGCAGTCACACGGCGTGCAGGCAGAGATGCTGCGTGTGGGCACAGACTTGGTCTTGGGGCGGTAGGCCTTCGGGATCCATGCCTCATTCATTTTGATAAAGGTGTGGTACTGAACACTTTTGTGATTTAGGCGACTCTCTTCTTGGTGACAATGCCTCCAGCTGCGCTGAAGGTCCTTTCTGATAGGACGCTTGAGGCAGGGCAAGACAGAAGTTGGATGGCAAATTGGGACAGCTCTGGCCACAGGTCAAGCCTGCGCACCCTGTAGTCTAAGGGTTCATCGCTGCTCACAGTGTCTACATCCACACTTAAGGCCAGGTAGTCGGCTACCTGCCGGTCCAGGCATTGGTGGAGGGTAAATCCGGAAGCGCTAAGGCGAGGCATTGGACTAAAGAATGTCCGCATGTCCGATATCACCATAAGATCGCTGGAGGGTCCTGTCCTTGCCTGCGTGGACATGGGAGAAGGATTACTGGCAGTGGTACCTTTATTGCGCTGTGCTGTGACATCACCCTTAAACGCATTGTAAAGCATAGTTGCCAGCTTGTTCTGCAAGTGCTGCATCCTTTCTGCCTTCAGGTGACTTGGTAACATGTCTGCCACTTTGTGCCTATACCGAGGGTCTAGTAGCGTGGCCACTCAGTACAGCTCATTCCCCTTGAGTTTTTTTATACAGGGACCCTCAACAGGCTGGACAGCATGAAAGACGCCATCTGCACAAAGTTGGATCCAGACGTACTATCCATCTCCTATTGCTCTTCCTCAGTGACGTAAGGTAAGTCCTCCTCCTCTCCCCAGCCACGAACAATACCACGGGAATGTTGAGCAGCACAAGCCCCCTGCAATGCTTGCTGCAGTTGTTCTTCTGCCGCCGCCTCCTCTTCCAAAGAAACACCTTCCTCATCATCCGAGTCTAACTCCTCTTCCCCACACGACTCTTCCTCCTCCTCCCCACTCTGTGCTGCCGCAGGTGTTGAGGAAACATCTGATTCTGATGAGAATTTATCCCACAACGCTTCCTCCCGTAATCTGTTCCTCTTCACGCTCCTCCACAGCTTGATCCACCACTCTACGCACGGCATGCTCCAGGAAGTAAGCGTACGGGATCAAGCCGCTGATGGTGCCTTCACTGCGAATCACCAGGTTGGTCACCTCCTCAAGCGGCCGCATGAACCTGCATGCATTTTGCATCAGTGTCCAGTTCGGGGGCCAGAACATCCCCATCTCCCCAGATTGTGTCCTTCTACTGAAATTGCAGAGGTACTGGGTGACGGCTTCCTCCTGTTCTAGCAGGCGAGAGAACATGACCAGGGTCGAATTCCAGCGAGTCGGGTTATCGCAAATGAGGCATCTCACTGGCAAGTTGTTTCTCCGCTGAATGTCCGCAAAGTGTGCCATGGCCGTGTAAGATCGCCTGAAATGCCCACACAACTTCCTGGCCTGCTTCAGGACGTGCTCTAAGCCTGGGTACTTTGACAAAAATCTTTGAATGACTAGATTCAGCACATGTGCCATGCAGGGTACATGTGTCAGCTTTCCCAAATTCAACGCGGAAATGAGATTGCTAATCAAAAAGCAAAAAAAGAAGGATTGGCTCTTGGGTGCATAAGAAACTACAAAAAATCTTTATTAATATACAAATCTCATCATACAAACAAATACATAAATATTAACTAACTAGAGTTCCCCGTTAAAATCAATAGGTTAATCTCCCTAAGGGGAACTCTAGTTAGTTAATATTTATGTATTTGTTTGTATGATGAGATTTGTATATTAATAAAGATTTTTTGTAGTTTCTTATGCAACCAAGAGCCAATCCTTCTTTTTTTGCTTTTTGATATATTACATGTTGGCATGATGCATAAGAAAATTAATATTGTTGATGTCATTACAGTTGTGATTTAGTTTTTGGTCTTATTTGACCACATTGCCAATTTTACTGGAGATATTGTTATTATAGAAATGAGATTGCTGCCGTTGTCACACACCACCTTGCCGATCTCCAGCTGGTGAGGGGTCAGCCACTGATCTCCCTGTTTGTTAAGAGCAGCCAGGAGAGCCTTTCCAGTGTGACTCTCCGCTTTGAGGCAAGACATGTCTAAGATGGCGTGACACCGTTGTACCTGGCATGCGGCATAGGCCCTGGGGACCTGGGGCTGTGTAGCTGGAGAGGAGATCGCAGCACCAGTAGAGTTGAACTGCCATTCAGCCAAGGAGGAGGAGGATGATGACAGCGAAGAGGATGTAGCAGGAGGAGAAGAGGTGGCTGGAGGCCTGCCTGCAAGCCGTGGAGGTGTCACAAGATGGTCCGCTGCACAGCCATGTACTCCCTGCTTGCCATCGGTCACCAGGATGACCCAATGGGCTGTGTAAGTAATGTACCTACCCTAACCGGGCTTGGCAGACTTCGTAAGGCACTTGTCCCTACGTGGGTGTTGGCCTCTACACGCTCAATTTTTGGAGGCAGAGAGAACAGATAGAATTGCTCCGATCTGAGGCAGACACACTAAAAGATTTCCAACCTGCTGAGCCCCCCTGGGGTGATGGCACTATGGTGGCATCAGCAGCTGACGTTGAAGGGCATGTTGGCTGGCTGTACATAGGTGGCGATCCATGCCGCCGGACACTGCCACCAGCTGTTTCTGACGACGAGCTCCCCCTGCTTCTTTCAGGAACTCGTCTCCTCCTGCTCCTCTCTGACTCCCCCTCTGAACTGTCCCCCTGTTCATCTCCTCTATTGGGAACATACGTGGGATCCGTATCATCGTCATCATCATAATCATCCTGCCCAGCTTCGTTTGCCTCTGGCACCTCCAAAACTGCACCAACAGCAGGTACTTCATCATCTCCCTCCGCACACGTTACGTCCATAGTGTCGCCGAACTCAGATATATGAGGTGGTGTAACTTGCTTAGCGCCTTCATCTGGTTGTAACAATAATGGCTGTGAATCAGTGATTTCCCGACCAAATAACTCCTGCGAACTGTCAAATGTAGCGGATGTGGTGCTTGGAGTAGCGCTGGTGGCTGCGGAAGATGAGGAGTTCTGTGTTAAATAGTCAACCACGTCCTGACAATCTTGGGAGTTGATGGGACATGCCTTCTTCTGAGCACTGTACTTTGGTCCGGGGCCGCACAAAATCACATCACCATGACCTCGCACAGACCTGCTGGGTGGCTTTCCTCTGGGTCTGCCTCTACCTCTGCCTCTACCTGTTTTGCCCGTTTTTTCCATATTGGGGGGGATGAAATGAAAGGTATGCACTGACTTGAGTAATACAATGTGCAGTCACACAGGTACAGTTAACAGGTATGCACGGAGTGGTATATCACACTGCGTGCGCTCACGTAGGTGGGTGGGTACACTGAAGTGAACAGTAGTAGTAGGTATATGCAGTGATGGGTATTTCAATGTGCACCTGGCACACACAGACAGGTGTCATAGACTACACGGGCCGGTCTTTGTAGGGTCAATCATTTAGAGTCTTAACCTCGGTCTCGCTGTCACTTTGTGCATCAATGCCCATATGTGGATTCGCAGTCTATAAACTGACTAGCCGAGAGGAGCGTCCTGACTCCAAAGTATTCACCACACATGTACAATTCAAATGCTTACCACCACCTGTGAGTCAGCACAGGACTGTAAATATATTAGCACACTGCGAACACTGTAAGTTAACCCTTAGCTGTATGCAGGGATTGGCGCCAGAGCTGTTTATCCGTGCCTGATTCAAGCATACGAGTTATAAATACAAGATACTCTAGAACACTCTAACACTCTAATACTCTAGAACTAGGTAACATTTTTGGAGGAGTAAGTACGATTTGTGTATGTTCAGGAACAGGTCATAACCGTAAAATGATTTTTAAATGTTTTAATAACAAAAATGCATTACGCACATTTACATACACTAATTAACATATACACACAAAGCTTAAAACAAAAGGGAATATTGTGAAAGGTTTACTTAGCCGAAATGCAGTCTGTGTGGGGATATTTCCTTCTGGGAAAAAAAATGCAAAGTCCTTGGTTTCAGAATCATAGGCCTTTGTGATGATCCGCTCAGCTGGCTGCACAGGCAGACAGCTGTTTGTCCATTCCTCTAGTCTGTGGGCTGCAGGTCTCTGGAACAGAGACCTGTCTTTCCATTGCAAGTTTCTGGTCTGTTCTCTTGCTGGGGAATTTGCATACATTCGTTATGCAAATCCCCTACCTGCCTTCTTTGATGACTGGCACTATAAGAGCTTTATGTTTCCCAGAAGGCTTGGCTGGTCATTTCCCTTCCATGGTCTGTTCCTGATGGACACTGCTGGAGTGTCAGCCATTGCTATCTAGTATAGTTAATTCCTGGGGGTTGCTTTAGGCTCCCCTTCTAGCCCAGTCAGGTTGTATTATCTGTTTGTTTGTTCTGTTGCCATTGCCCTGTCCCAACGGCGGTCGACAGGAAATGGTTCTGATCTCTGTTCTTGGAGTATAGCTGGTGCAGCGGTTGCTACCAACTATCTCTTCTGATCTGTCTCTTTGGATCGCGCTAGCCACTTTTCGCTAGCGCTGTGGATCCTTCTGTTCTGTCTCCTGGGATCGCGCTAGCCACTTTTCGCTAGCGCTGTGGATCCTTCTGTTCTGTCTCCTGGGATCACGCTAGCCACTTTTCGCTAGTGCTGTGGATCCTATCTCTCGCTTGTCCCTGTTTTCGTGTGTTTGTCTTGTCTGCTACGCTTGCTGGAGGCTCGGTGAGGTAACCGTTAAGCAAGCGCTCGCGTCCTCTGTTTCATGTTTGTCTGTTAATGGTTAGTTAGGCGTGCTTGTCTCTATTGTGCTTATCACGTGGAGACCGCGCATAACCGCGTGCACTGTTGCGAATGAGTGCAGTGTTCGCGGTTAGCTAGCGTTTGTTATTTTCCGTATCTCCTCATAGTATTATTTGCTGTGCCTTTGCTACCCTCGTGCCCTGTTTTGCTCAGTCTTGTGTCTCTGTCAGCAATCGCCATTCTTGCGATTGCATTCCCACTTCGTCTCTGCCGTTGTGTGTTCACCGTCGCTGGGTGGCGACTAGTTTGGTGGACACACATTGGTTCTGTCCCTTTGCTCTGTTTCTTATGGGCTATCCAGCCCTGCCTGATCGTACCTTGTCCTGGATCTGTACAATTCCCGTCTGGCATCTGTGGCTGTGCAGCGACTGTGTTCGCCTGCACTCCACAGCGCCATCTGCCGGAGGGAATTGCCCTCTGCGGGTGCATAGCACCTAGCCTGGGTGTCCTCAAATATACGCTTGTGGAGGGTTTCCGCCGTGTCAGCGCACGCGTTGTGCGCTGATCACGGAGAACCTTCCACAATCGTTACAGCCTTTAGGTATATTTTGTAATCCAAGCAGATGTTACAGTTCCAAGATGGCCGCTAACCACATGGTCCTCTGGTTAGCAGCAGCAGGCTCTCGTGAAGATGGGATTTGGAGGACTGAATTCCGCCTGCTGGCAATTTGCTTTTGATGAAGCTGGTTTGTTGGTGTGGCAACACCTGCCCCCTCTGAATTACCCACCAATGACAGTCCACCTCCTCCTAGGAGGATTTTGAGCTTAAATTGTAAAATACTGTAACTCATAAACTATACATGTCATATTTAGGTGGATAGCAAATTCACAATTGTCAGAAAATACCGATTAATATGACATCTTGCATGAGTGCGTTAGGCTGACTGGTCCCCAAGAAGAGTAGTACACCAATAACCGGACAAGTTATTGTTATGAATTTTATATCAGCACATTGGGCAGATTTTAACGAACAAGACTATATTAATTTCATAGTTGTGCTATACACGGTTTTCATTTATCAGACCAAAATCAAAAACTACATGTATTTCAATCTGTTCCTAATCGGAGCCACTCCGGCTGGACTTCCACTGGGGAAACTAGCCTTAGCCTTTCCTGTGATGAAAGGAACTTTTGCTGCTCAATTAGCATCTGAGTGTGACCAGCTACAACACCCTTTGATGTATTATACCAGGCTAGGGTTTCACACCTCTGTGTCCCTGGCCAGGAAAGGGACTCTTGATCAAGTTAATTTAGTGTGGGTGATGGGGTTGCTTTCACTCAGCAGAGAAGGAAAAGACATCTGTTGTCCATTTAAAAAGAAAAAATGTCATTCCGCTCTGCTTTGCGGACCGATACAGCATCGTCTCGATTTTGGTATCATTCATCACAACAGGTATTGGACAGGCACAGTGACACTGCATGCGCTTGCATAGGTGGGTGGGTGCACAGTGATTAACAGGTAGGTATATGCAGTGGGTATTACAATGTGCACCTGTCACACACAGACAGGTACCGGATAGACACAGGGACACTGCGTGCGCTCACGTAGGTGGGTGGGTGCACTGTGAACAACAGGTAGGTATATGCAGTGGGTATTACAATGTGCACCTGTCACTCACAGACAGGTACCGGACAGGCACAATGACACTGCGTGCACTCACATAGGTGGGTGGGTGCACAGTGAACAACAGGTAGGTATATGCAGTGGGTATAACAATGTGCCCCTGTCACACACAGACAGGTACCGGACAGGCACAGTGACACTGTGTGCGCTCACGTAGGTGGGTGGGTGCACAGTGAACAACAGGTAGATGTATGCAGTGAGTATTACAATGTGCCCCTGTCACACACACAGGTAGTAGTCACTGAATGTGCTGGGCCTGGCAGTGGCACGCACAATAGGAATTACCAAGGCTGTCTATGTAACACAAGTATCAGTGGGACATAATTTTTTTTTTTTTAAAAATAGATCACAAGAACAAGATTAGCTCTCAAAAGAGCTGTTGTGGGGTGCTTTTTTAGCAATAAGAATCAGCAAGGAGCAAGCTAAGAAGCCTACAAGAGCCTAACTAAGCTTTCCCTATGAGAGTCTGCAGCAGCTATCCCTTCACTAATTACTGCAGGCACACGTGTGAGTGAAAAGCCTGACGCTGCCTGCCTTTTATAAGGGGGGGGGGGGGGGGGGCTCCAGGAGGGAGTGTAGCCTAATTGGCTACAATGTGCCTGCTGACTGTGATGTAGAGGGTCAAAGTTGATCCTGATGATGCACTATGGGGGCGAACCAAACTTCCGGAAAGGTTTGCGGTTCTCCGCGATCGCGGTCCCCGGAAGTTTGCCGGCGAACCGTTCGGGCCATCTCTACTACTGAGTAAGATAAATAGCACAATGGTCTAGATTTATGCTAGTTCCAGAAATATCCTTGTTTTGACTTACCTACACCTGTAGCTGCCTAGGATTCAGTCTTACTACCTGAGTATTTTTATGAAAGTCACTGCAAATCCATTTTGACATAAAGGGTTAGCAATACCATTTTTGCAGATGTAAAATAGGAGATGCTGATGATGCAGATCAACAAGGAGTATAGAGAATTTTTTTGTGTGATGATCAGTTTATGAGAAGCTGATGTATTTCTGGTTACACCCTACCTTTTTCACATGGCATGAATGTCAAAAAGTTAAGAAATAGAAGAGAGATCAAGAAATGATTGATATTTGCCGTGTTTGTTCATGTTGTTTGATCCACAATCATCCTGCACGTCATCATCTTTACTACTGGCAGAGAAGAAAAAAATGGACAGCACCAACTGCCATTTTTTTATAGATATACATATGCACACAGGGAGATACTGGTTGTTTGTCAGTTGGAAACAGCCATTATTTCCCACAATGAAACAAGGTTCACAGACAGGAAACTGTTAGCACCTAGGTCCTGACATAACACTGTAGGAGGGGTTTCAAAATAATATTAGCCATACAGACCCCATTAATGATCTACTTGAAAAAGGTAAAGATTTAGATTTGGAAAGGGGGTATCAGCTACTGATTGGGATGAAGTTCAAGCATTGGTTACAGTTCCTCTTTATAGTGTAGTGCATTCATACATATGAATAATTCTGAAACATGAGTGTTTAATACAAGGTCATATGCCCTTTCTTACCCTTAATATATTATCTTCTCTTTTAGAACTACAAATGAAAATTGCTTTTTTTGTCCTCACATGATCACTGCTCTTCCTTCTGATGACTTATGCTTTCTTCTCCAGAAAGAGTTTAGATAGCTGAGAGGTGACCTGATTAACATGTCTAAATACATCATTAAACACAATGGTAACGCTGTGCTCAGTGTAATTAGGGTACTTGGTTATGATCCGAGCTGCAAGCAGTGTCCTCTGTACAGGTGATTCAAACTTTATATGTCCAATACTGCTGTGCTTGTACTCCTCATGTATATCCAATAGCGTCACATGTGGGAGAAAAAAGAAGAAAAGCAAAACATAGGGTGTAACGTATGTACTAGGTTCACCCTTGGTGCCACTTCACACACTTCCAGAAATAGTAAGTAAGCCCACAGCAGGGGTAGCCTCCACCACTCCCTATAAAGTGGCCGCTTATCCACAGTATTCTTGTATTCAAGCACAATCCCTGGCAGCCATTGCCTTCAAAATAAACCTCCTAGAGCCAATGTAAGAGTAAAACATAGCGTAATCCCGTTTATTAAGACAATAAAACCCTGCTAAAAAAGCTGCTTACAGTGTAACTACTTGTAAATGAGCATACTGCACCACAACATCAGCGCGTCCGCCAGCCGGGTGTAGCTGCTGTCCTCGCTCCTTAGCGTGTATGCATGTGTACGTCCAAGCTCCGCGGAGCTTGGACGTACGCACGCATACACGCTAAGGAGCGGACGCGCTGTTGTTGTCTAAGTACATCAGAGGGCTATACAAAGGCTTGGCAGATTAACTTTTTGTCCCTAGGGTTGTACAACGGACAAGGGGACATGATCTGCGTATGGAGGAAAAAGTTTTTGCCATCTATTTAGAAAGGGGTCCTTCACAGTGAGAGTGGTTAAAATCGGGAATATCTTACTTTAGTAGTAATGGCAAACTCTAAATCTGCAAGAGGGCTTGCATGCTCTCCGTGCATCGAAGGGCATCCACGGCTGTAATCACTAAGTAATCCCCAGGAGAGTTGATCCAGAGATTTATTCGACTGCCATCTGGAGTCGGGAAGGAATTTTTCCCTTTTAAGGATAATTGGCCCAGGCCCAGCAAGGTTTTTTTTGCCTTCTGCTGGATCAGCTGAGATATGTGCAGTTTCAGGATGGTATTTTTTTTTTCTGGTTGAACTTGATGGATGGATGTCTTTTCTCAACCAAACTAATTATGTAACTATGAGAAGAGGAGTCATCATAAGAGTGATCTTGTGGAAGAAAGCAGCAGTTAGGTTAGACTGAACTACATTAAACTATAGTTATAGATGAATTGCATTGTATTTTCAAGTGGCTATATAATGACAAGGAGAGACTAGATGGTGTTGTTTCTGAAGAAACCACATGATGTTGGCTTGAATACGCTACAGATATCATGCCCAGTCACCCATTGTCCAGAGAGAGTATACAGAGTCTGGGGAACCTGGTTTAAAACTGCGAATTGAAGCAGATCAAATTTTACCATTGAAATCAATTGACAAATTCTGATTGGCTGTTTTTGGCTCCACTCACTTTTAAAATGTGAATCCCAGTCACCCAATGACTGACTGTTCCAAGTTTAAAGTCCCTACCATTAACAGTGAAATAATGGCAGCAATTTATATATTGCCATTGAATAGCAATAGGTAACATTTGCTTGAATATTTTAATCTCTGCCCAGTTTTCAGAATTGTAACCCTAGTCACCCAGCCATGGTCTGCACCAAGTTTGGGGCCTTTGGATTTAAAACTGTGAGAATGGCAGTATTTGAAAGTTTTGTATTGAAGTCAATAGGTAAAATCTCATTGGCTGTTTGTGGCCCCACCCACTTTTCCTAAATTCTGACCGCAGTCCCCCGGTGAGTAATTGTGCTAAGTTTGGGACATCTGGCATTTAAAGTGTGATGATAGCAGCAGTTTATCTTTTTTCATTAAGATCAATGGTTGAAATCTTTTTGGCTGTTGTTGACCCACCCCTTTTTTTCCTAGTTGTTAACCACTGCCACCCAGTGAATAACACAGGTTTGGGAATTAAAGTTAACCTCTGGACTAAAAATCTACTCAGCAGAACTGAAAAGGCTTGGTCTTTCTTTAACAGTTTCACAGCATCATTCTTTTCTTACCAAAGCATCATTTTTAGCTGCATTTTTAGCTAAGCTCCACCCATCAAAGAAAACTGCCTGGGCTTTTTTTCCCTGATGCTGTGCAAAGCATGATGGGATTTCCTATGTTGTTATTCACGTTGCCTACCAACTGGGAGGGGTGATCAGCACACAGGACAGTTGGAACTGTGTCTCATGCTCCCTGTCACCTCCTTTCAACCAAAAAGATGGCTGCCCTCATGAAATCAAACATTTGCCTGTGCTTTTAAAACATGGTGGGTAAGAGATTATATTACCTATCTATTTTAATTACCATAACTAATGTAACTTAATGACAGTATGTTTGTTTAGGCTGAAGTTCCTCTTTAACATGTAAAAATGGCAGCAGTTTTATTTTTTTAATTGAAAATCAGTGAGTGAAATTTTACTGGTTGTTGGTTGCACCCACTTTTTATAACCTTGAAGTGGAAACACCAAATTACTACATTTGTGTTTCAAAAATGTTATTAAATTTTACATTTTTTTTGAGTAATTCAAGATTACAGTGCATAAATCTGTATGAAACATGGAACATAGAGGAAAACAACAGAGTCAACAGAGACAGTAAAACAACGTTGTCTCATAAAGTGGGGATCACCAGAAGTAATGTAGAGTGTGCTCGAGAGGGCTAAGCCCAGCTATCTGGAGCATGCTGTGGTTCGTTAGGGAGAGGGAGCCTGATTTCAATCAAGACTAACTGAGACCCCTGGAGCCCATCATCCAGCGATAGATGAGCTACCGAGGAAAGGGGTAGCAAATGTTGGCTTAGCAGATTAGTTAACCTCCTTGGCGGTAACCCCGAGCTCGGGACGGAAATCTGTATCTCAGAGTGGTAATCCCGAGTTGGATCCATGGGAGGTGTGTAATGGGCAGGGCTGCCACAGATGTATCCAACAGTATGATTTTTAGGTTTAAAAGCTTGTGAAAAAATTGCACCACTTTTAAACAATAAAATAAAGTAATCATACCGCCAGGGAGGTTAAGATAGAAAAAAAAGAGTAGAGAAAGAAAGAGAGAAGAGAGAGGAAGAAAAAGAGAAAGAAAAAAAAGAGGGTACTGTCACGGACGGTTGCGTGGCCACAGACGGCGTCCTTGAACCGCCTGTGAAAAAATGTGATCGCAATCGATTTTCTGCACCGATTGCGATTAAGATCGATAGAATCTGTATTGGTTGTGTAGGGACTACCTGTAGCAACCTGGAGTCTCTCTTTCTCTCAGCAGAGAAATAGCAACTTCAGTGCAGGTTGGCTCTGTTGATTTGCTAATGAACTAGGAACAAACTCTTGTGTTCAAGAGACTAGTGTTTATTTTTAATTACCTGGGGACACAGGATTCTGCACTCTGGCAGAACTTCAGATAGGTGTCAATTGCTCCACCATTTGATGAGCCAGCAAAGGACACTTCCCTCACAGCAGGATATCGTCATGTGCACAGCCCAAAGTGAAAATATAGCCAGTTATTTTTTGGTAAGATTGCAGCAGAATGCCACTGACTATCTCTTCTAATATAACACATTTAGGCGCAGTTGAAATTGCGCATGTTTTAAGAGATCGTGGGAGTTTGTAGCCCATTCCTAAGCAGAGTTATTAATTTTGGTGCAACCATGTGGGGTAGACTCAGGATTCTTGGTCTCTGTATGATTCCCCGAATCCACTGTGTATTAATCTGTTATCAGTGCAAATGTGGCATTTATCGGTTTTGAGTTACAGCGTTTTATTAGATTAAACCTGAATCTCTTTCCAAGGACTTGAACTGTGATTGGGTTGTAATTCAGAGGGGGCAGGCATTGCCACACCCCAGAACCAGATTCATCAAAAGCACATTGCCAGCAGGCGGACCTCAGTCCTCCACTGTGTATCATCACCTGATCAAGCCAGCCAGAGGACCATGTGGCCGGCGGCCATTTTTCTGAACTGAAATAAAGGACATATTTCCACGAACTCTAAGTATTTTCTCCCTTTTATTTTCATACTGGCTATTAATGTTTCTATAATTGTTGATTTTAATGATTTTCTGTATATATAAATTATTTATATTGCGTTTAATAAACAACGCTAGCATCATTTGTTTATTCAGCTACCCTGCTATTCAGCCGCACAAACTGAACCCTGACTTCTGAAGAGTCGCTACTATTGTTGCTAGCTAGACAGAATAGAGTGTGTTTAACCGTTTTATTTGTAGGTCTAGAATCAGCCAGTCAGTGGGCTCCTCTGTCTCATGGTAACAAAGGTGGTGGCAGTTATACCCTGAAATAGTGTGTAATTTGTAATTACCGTAACTCACAGGCTCCCTTCTAGTTGGTCTGCGGCCAAATTCCCAGCGGTTTTTGCACACCGATTGCGACCACAGCTTGCATGGTCTGTGTGCTGAAACCGATTGGAAGGCATTGTGCGGTCCGGCCACTAGGAATCCTGTGACAGGTACTCCCGTCCTATAGCCTCGTTATCAGCGGACCATCCATTGATGGATGTTCGAGTTGGATCCAGGGATCCCAAATCCATTCGAATTTGTTATGAGTATCTTTCAAAATATTAGTTAGCTTCTCATTGAGGGTTTCTTCCAATTAGCGGCAATAGACATAGTGGCTGCTGAAAAGACAAAGGAGGCTAACTTATTTTGAAGTGCGGTCAGTGACTCCACTTTTTCATGTAGAAGAGCTTGCCAAGGGTTTTTAGGGCTAGGTTTGTGAAATATAGATGAGAGTAAGCGATATACCTGGCACCAGAACCTAGTGAGTCGAGGACAAGTCCACCAAATGTGTAACATATCGCCCAGTGTTCTACAACCACGGAAGCAAAAAGGGTTTGCAGAAGGGAACACTTTGGCTATTCTTGCAGGGACTAAGTGCCAACGGGTCATAACCTTGTAAATCGCTTCAATTGTGTGTAAGTTAGAAGAACAGCTGGATATTCTACTCCAGATATTTAGCCAGTCCTCTCTATCCTTAGTGCCTGGTAAGTCGGTCTCCCATCTAGTAACGTAAGCATGTGTGTGGGGGCGGTTAGGGCGGGTTAAGAAAAAATAAAGTATGGAAATTAACCCTTAGAGTTGGGGCATTTAAGGCATATGTTTTCATACGGGCAGCACGGTGGCGTAGTGGTTAGCGCTCTCGCCTTGCAGCGCTGGGTCCCCGGTTCGGATCCCAGCCAGGGCACCATCTGCAAGGAGTTTGTATGTTCTCCCCGTGTCTGCGTGGGTTTCCTCCGGGTACTCCGGTTTCCTCCCACATCCCAAAAACATACAGATAAGTTAATTGGCTCATCCCTAAATTGGCCCTAGACTACAGTACATACATTACATAATACAAACATAGACATATGATAATAGTAGGGATTAGATTGTGAGCTCCTTTGAGGGACAGTTAGTGACAAGACAATATATATATATATATATACTGTACAGCGCTGCGTAATATGTTGGCGCTATATAAATACTAAATAATAATAATAATAATAATAATAATAATACGGAGTGGCATGATATGGGGGGTCTATATTAAGGATTAAGGATTGTATTCAAAATAAACACATTTGTGATATTTTAGGTCCATGACATCAATAATGTGAAGATGGCAGCATTTTTCATTTTTCCCATTTAAATAAAGCAAATAAATCTGATTGGTTTTAGGCTCGCCCACTTTTCAGAATTTTAATCCGAGTCCTCTAGTGACCAACTGTGCCAAGTTTGAGGACCCTGCCATTAACAGTCTAAGAGCCCATTTAAACAAAAGGCTAAAATTTGATTGGCTGTTGTAGACACCGCCCACTTTTTATAAACCCAGTCACTCAGTGACCCATGGTGCCACGTTTTGGTACCCTGGTTTAATTACTGTGAGAATAACAGCCTTTGAAATATTTTCAATGAAAACATTAGGGAAAATCTGATTGGTTATTGTGCTCTACCCCAACATGTGACAGAAATTTTCAGGTTGACCCCCTTGACTAAGTGACCCAAGTTTGGTGAGTTTAACTTCAACGCTGTACGAGTGGCAAAAGTTTAACATTTTCCAATGAAAGTCTATGGGAAAAAATGGGGTCTTTGGGGGATTACCCTAGAGGCACGGTGGTTGGACTCGCTTAACAAAGCACAAGCAACCTTCATGGCTATGGGCCCAAGAAGTGTGCAAAGTTTTACAATAGTACTCCGGAAACAGTGGGAGGAGTAGCGTATAGAAGATGGCTCGATTTTCATTGGGTGTTGATAGCTCCACCCACTCGTGGGTGTCCCCCAAAATTCACCTTTTTATTTGGGTTGGCACCAACAGTATGTGAGTGTAGCTTCAAAACTGTGCAAGTGGTAGCGATTTGAAAATGTTCTCTGTCAAAGTCAATGGCAAAAAAGGGGTCTTCAGTGGTCCGCCGCAAGGGAGCGGAGGATGGGATTTGCTAATTAAAGCACAAGCAACTTTGCTATAGTTCGTAGAAGTGTGGAAAGTTTGGTGTTGGCTCTGCCAAAACTGTAAGAGGATTAGCATATAGAAAGGGGGGGGGGGGGCGAAGAAGAATAATAAAATATGATAAGCTGAAAACGATCGAAGAACAATATGTTGGTCTTTCAACCTGTTCATATTGTAAACCGCTCTCTGTCCTCCCTACAAATTTGCTCTAGGTTAATGCAAGTTTAACAAGCAGACACACGCTATTCCTGAGATCAGCAATTTAGATCACAGGTAAAGTTTTCAGTCCTCTTGATAGGAAATGTATGCCAGAAGATACAGTATGGAATTATAAATTATATACATACCGTACATACTTTGGAGCCTTACCATTTTAAAACACATATGCTGTATAGTATGAATTTGGACTTAGATTGCACCTACCCTTTCTTCCATAAACAGACAAAAAACATCCTTTTGTAGTCTCACTTTTTTTTCATCACTCTTATATTAAAAGGACTTTTCAGTCCCTTTTAGCCCCTTCTCCTAGTGGTTTTGGTTCACTACAAGTTTTCTGGGTACTCTTTAACACCAGTCCAAGCCCTATCTCATAGAGTCCTATCAATACATGCCATGCACTAATAAGGACCATTAAAGCTAATGGGAATCGTGCTAAAAAAAATAAACCAGATACTTACCTAAGGAGAGGGAAGACTCTGGGTCCTATTGAGCCTTCCTTCCCCTCTCCCGGTGCACTCATCTCAGTATGGAGCCGCCTATCTTTTGGAGGACTCGGCTCCCTAAGACTTCCCTAAGACTTCCAAAGTCTCCCACGGCAGGGGATTCAAATGGAGGAGCTGCCGCTGCAATGCATCTGCGAGTGCGCAAGAGAGAGCGCTCACGCTTGTGCAGTATGGAGCGGCCTGTCTTTGGGAGCACTCGGGCTCCCAAAGACTTCCGAAGCCTCCATTTGGCGGCAGAGAGAGCAGTATTTGACCAAATTGGTCGAATACTGCTCCTGGGGAGCCGGCGCTGAAAAGTGGGACTGAGAGAGGAGAGGGAAGGCTCTATATGACCCAGACCCTTCCCTCTGCTTAGGTAAGTATCTAGTTTATTTTTTTTACTTTGACTCCCATTCACTTTAAGTTCGAAACAGCTTTACGTTGCTTTACATTGGCTCACCCTAACCTTTCTTTTATTGTATGGACTTAATAATTAACAGTTGCTTTTACCTCCTTTTGAGGCTTTCATGGAAAGACATTGTACGGTCCCTACACTCTGATTGATTAACTCTACATTGGCTTCAGCCCCAATCACTTAACGGAAACAGCCTTAAAGTCAATGTTACCTGATGTAAAAAAAACAAAAGTCAGATACTCACCTAAGGAGAGGGAAGGCTCTGAATCCTAATGAGACTTCCCTCTCCTCTCCCGGTGCCCGGTCCCGCTCAGAATTCCCCGTAGCAGCATTCGACCAGTTCGGTCAAATACTGCCACTTCCGCTGCCGAAGGGAGGTTTCGGAAGTCTTCGGGAGCACTCGGGATCTGAAGACGGGCCACTTCATACTGCGCATGCGCGAGCGCCCTCTATGACGCACTCACGCGTGCGCAGTATAGAGCCATCTGTCTTCAGCAGCCCGAGTGCTCCCAAAGACTTCCGAAGTCCCCTGTGGCAGGGGATTGGAACAGAGGAGCCAGCGCAGCATGGAGGGCACCGGGAGAGGAGCGGGAAGGCTCAATAGGACCAGAGCCTTCCCTCTCCTTAGGTGAGTATCTGACTTTTGTTTTTTTGATCGGGTAACAATGGCTTTAATAAAAGTAGTTAAAGATGAACTGACTGTTAAATCTAAAGTTCTTTTTTCTCTTCCTACTTGATCTCTCCTCAGCTTTTGACACAGTAGACCATCATCTGCCTATCCAAATTGTTTCCTTTCTTGGTATTCATTTTATGTACTGTATATAGTTTGTATTTTCCACTGTGCAGTACCTTGGAGAATACTGAGGTTATGTAAATCTAGAATAATAAAAATAATTTCAACTCTTTAACGTGAGGATCACGTCCGGGCGGCTGCTCTGCTGCAGTGCCGCGCTTCGGCACGCTCCCACGCGCGATCGGGGGTGTGCCTCCGTGCCCCTGTGCTGTTCTCCGGTAGCCCTGAGATCAGTGAATGGGAACATGGTTCCCAATCACTGATTTAATTCGCAGATATTACCAGCACACCAGGAGTTATGAAACACACTTTATTGTGCCAGTTTCCACAAGAAATCCAACAATTGTTTCGGGGCCACGCAGGGTCCCCCTTTATCAAGGCATGTGGTTACATGGCATGTTAAAAACCAAATACATATAAATCCTAATAATCCCCAATACCACACCCCTACCAACAAGTGACCTCATCAGCACATAACAATGATTGACAGTAGTAAACATATAGTTACTAGTAGTAAACATACTAGATGATCTGCAAAATCATGACAAT
The DNA here is from genome assembly GCF_040937935.1 of Hyperolius riggenbachi. Classification (NCBI taxonomy): domain Eukaryota; kingdom Metazoa; phylum Chordata; class Amphibia; order Anura; family Hyperoliidae; genus Hyperolius; species Hyperolius riggenbachi. The sequence continues at coordinate 198,359,557 of NC_090653.1, read as the reverse complement.
CTATAATTCAATGTGGTAATGCAATGTCATTAGTGCACTCAGTGCCCGTTGCTGATGGGGCACATGACAAGTAACGGCTGGAGGGGGCAGGACAACTTTCAAAAAGTAATCTAAGGATTGGCAATAAGTGTAACCTGGCACGGTGCGGGCATCTCCACAAGGTATGGTTATAGATTATAGTAGCACTGAGTGCACTAATGGCCAAGGTTCCCAGTTAATATGAAATACTTGATAGGTATCATGTAGAGTATGATACAAGAAGTCCACTAATCTAATATCTTCAATTCTTTGTAATATTTGCGCATTAGGGATAGAGGGAGATTTCCAATTTCTAGCTACTGCCCATAAAATTGCACATATTACCGCATAGTAAATTCTCCTCCACTTTTTGGGAACACTTTCATTATATTTAAGGAGTAATACGTGCTGGGGTTCTAGATTAATAGAGGTTGAAGCAGCTCTAGATAATTTGTTTTTAAATTTATCCCAAATAGAACCCACCACTGGGCATTCCCAGAATAAATGCAAGTAAGATCCTACTTGGTTACATCCCCTGAAACATAGTGGGGAAATGCTTGGAAAAATTCTATGCAATTTCTGTGGGGTTCGGTACCATCTTGTGGCAAGCTTAATCATTGTGTCTCTAATCATGGGGGTTTTAGTAAAGGACATCATATTGTCTCCAATTTTATGCCATTCTTCTAGGGAAAATTTCATCTGAAGCTCTGCCTCCCACTCCTCCATTCCTTTAGTTTTATTTAAATGTGAGTGAGCAATCATGTGTAAATATAATCTGGAGATGGCTCCAGTTGTAGGGGCAGAGGATAAGTACATGTGCTCGTAAAAAGTGCAATTTAGAAGTCCGAATGGACTAGAATGTTTCAAGAAAAAGTGGCGTATTTGTCTATACCTAAAATATTCTTGTGTGGGTAAATCTCTGCCAAACTGTAAGGTCTGAAAAGAGATAAACTTATCCGCCAACCAAAAACGGTTGGAGGTAGTCATCATGTTCGATATCCACCAATCAAATTGGGAATGATCTTGTAGGGCTGGAGGGAATTCGGGATGACCTATAAAAGATAGTCGCGGAGGCTTGGGAGAGCAAAGCTTCATACTATCTCTATATAAGTGCCAAAGCACAAAATTTTCAAGTACTATAAGGTTTAGGCTTTGGATAGAGGCTTTCATCTTAAGTTGGAAAGCGGGTATAGAGGCTAAATTATATGGGCAGACCGAGTCTGCTTCAAACTGCACCCAAGGTGTATCTGGGGCTGTAGAAAACCAGGGCAACATTTGAGCAAATTTGGCTGCGAGAAAATAATACCAAAGATTTGGGAGGCCTATCCCACCATCTGACTGGGATCTATATAGGTTTATATTTTTAAAGCGGGCCGGTTTGGAGTCCCAAACAAATTTGGTAAACTGTTTTTGAAATTTTATTATTAAAGAGCGTCCTGGGTTAATAGGTAGAGCCCTAAAGTAGTAAAGAATGCGGGGTAAGATGACCATTTTTAGAGCAGTAGATTTCCCTAGCCATGAAATCTGGTAACGTGACCATTCCTCTAGGGTGTGCGTGGTAGATTTCAATAGGGGGAGGTAATTAGCCTTAATTAACGAGTCGTAGGAAGCGGTTAATCTTATACCAAGATATGAGATACTTGTGGTGGCCCACTTAAAGTCAAAGTTAGCTTGATATAGTTTTACTGATTGAGGTGGTAAATTTACTGGGAGTGCCTGGGACTTTGAGGTGTTTACTTTTAGGCCAGAGAGGTTGCTAAATTGATCCAGTATTTGAAAAAGGGTTGGCATAGAGGTAATTGGTTGTGATAAGAAGAGCAAGGCATCATCTGCGTATAAGCTGATTTTGTATTCTTTGTCTTGTTTAATGTAGCCTTTGATATCTGAGTTTGTTTGAATGGCCAGAGATAAAGGTTCCATCGCCATTGCAAACAAAAGGGGAGAGAGGGGGCACCCCTGTCTCGTTCCACGGCCAATTGAGATCTGTTTAGAAAGGGCCCCTGGAATCCGTAACCTTGTTTGGGGGCTATCATATAGGGCCAGTACAGCACTTAAAAAAGGGCCACTAATACCCATCTTTAATAGTACTCTATTTAAATAGGGCCAAAGGACTGAGTCAAATGCTTTATGCAAGTCAAGACTTAATAATAAAAATCGTTGGTTGAATAGTTTGGAGTCCTGTAGGATGTTACATGCCAATCTGGTGTTATCTGTTGTTTGACGTGTGGGGATAAACCCAGATTGGGCGGGTGATATTAATTTTGTGATTATTGAGGATAGACGATTGGCCATTATCTTTGAGAAAAGCTTCACATCGTTATTCAACAATGAAATTGGTCGGAAATTCTGTGGAAGTGTGTGATCGAGATTAGGTTTTGGGATTAGCGAAACAAATGCATTGGTGAGTTCCACCGGGAATTTCTGACCATTCAGTACATTGTTATAAAGGGTACGTAAATGTGGGGTAAGTATTTGAGCGAATTTCTTGTAGTACCTACTAGTAAAGCCATCTGGCCCTGGGGCCTTGCCATTCTTCAATGAGGAAATTACATCCTCAATCTCTTTAGATGTAATCGGGTCATTAATACTAGCCAGCTGATCTGCTGATAGGCAGGGGATCGGCAAAGAGTTTAGCCAGTCGTCTATTCTCTCATCAGTGGGTCTATGAGGGGCAGTAAAAAGATTCCTATAGTAATCCTCAAAGATTTCCATAACTTTATCTGGGATAATTTCTAGTGAACCTTTTTTGTTCTGAAGCTTATACAGATGGGGCGGTTTATAAAATTGCTGTAATTTTCTTGCAAACATTGTACTTGAGGCATTGCCATACAGTAGGAATTTGGCCTTAGAAAACCTAAGAGCCTTTTCAGCCGCCTCTGACAGCAACTGGTTTAGAGAGTGTCTCTTTTCTCTAATGAGAAGTAGGGTAGCCTGATCAGTGGTAGAGGAGTGGATTCTATATAAATGGTCTAGTTCTTTTGTAAGATTCAGTATAGAACTCAGTTTCTCTTTTTTCTTTTTAGCTGCCATCTGTATAAGCTTACCTCTTATAACAGTTTTATGTGCTGCCCACAGAGTGCCGGAGGAAACTTCCCCATTATCATTAATGGTAAAGTATTCCTCTAGAACTTGTTGTATTTCACTTATTATACGAGGGTCCTGTAAGAGAAGTTCATTAATTCTCCAATTTTCTGGTATAAAAGGGGTTCCAATTTCTTTTAGTACAACCGAGATTATCTGATGGTCAGACCAGACACATGTATTAATGTTTGCGGAGCTAGAGCCAGCAAGCAGTATGGGAGAAAGTAAGCAATAATCCAATCTTGCATACGTATTTTGAGGGTGTGAGTAATATGAATAACTCCTGTCCCCCATATTGTATGCCCTCCACGCATCCACCAACTGATGAGTTCTAATTGCGTAGTTCAAATATTTAGGAAAGACCCTGCTGTTTTCAGTTGCTGTGCTTCTATCTGTCAATGGGTTATTTACACAGTTAAAGTCACCTGAAATTATTAAATGGTTAGAAAGATACGGTTCTAAGCGGGTGAAAACATTCTTAAAGAAAGTTTCCTGAGATGTGTGGGGTGCATATAAATTGCATAGTGTGACTTCTTTGCCTTCCAAAGTTCCCTGCAGAATTAGGAAACGACTTTCTGGATCCTTATATACTTTTTTAGCCTCAAATGAGATACCATTACGCAATAGCACGGCAACGCCTCTCGTCTTATTTGTGAAGGATGTGAAGTATGCCCGTTGATAGGCTCTATCCAAAAATTTTGGGGTATTACTAGTTGCAAAATGTGTTTCTTGTAAAAATATGACATCAGCTTTCAGCTGCTTGTACTGTTTGAATGCTTTCTTGCGCTTAGAGGGCGAATTAAAGCCTTGCGTGTTATGGCTTATCAAACATAGGGGCATTGGATATTATAAGAGAGAATACGCTTTTGATGATACACTATCAAAATAGCCGAGAGGCGCTGCCATACCATCCCGCACCCTACTACCCCATCCAAGCCAACCTGGGGGAATACCACATTGGGAGTCAATAAGACTATACAACTGTAGTAATAATAAATTTCTCTATCACAAGAGGTCTGGTTAATGCATGCAATGATGGAGTTTCGAACCTGGTTCAGGAGGGAGCAAGAACACAAAAAACTAAACATAAATCCTATAAATGCAGACATGAATAAAAATAAACAAGTAGGTCCGCAGGTGATAACCCCAATCATATTTGGTAGGGGAGAGTCCTGTGGTACAACAGTCCCACTACTAGCAGGGAACTGAGGGGGGAGGCAGTGCACTGTGCACAGCCCAACAGCAGCCGCATGGCTATGCCAAATTGTGAACTAAAGTTAGCATAAGAAGGCGGAAGAAAAGTTAAGCTCCGGTCACTAAAATAGAAAAAGAAAAAACCTATTCCCTTAGGTCAGAGCAAATACCATCTTATTTAAGTATAAAAGTACACCGTTCAGGTTGTTTCAGCAGACCGTGGAGGCGATTTAGTGTGCTGAGGGCCTTTCCGAGACCAGATAGGAGAAAGAGGACGTCTTCCTTGCTTGGCTGGAGAGGAGATAGGTGTGGAACATTGCAATCCAAGTTTACGTACAAGCTTAAGTCCCTCATTGGGTGTCTGCGCCACATAAGTTAGACCATTATGTAATACTATGAGTTTAAATGGGAACCCCCAGCGGTATTTAATTTGGGCTTTCATTAAAGCTGATGTAATGTGCTTCATATTTTTGCGTTTTTCCAATGTTATGGGCGAAATGTCCTGGAATATCTGGATAACGTGATCTTCATGCCGGATCTCCGTGGAGGTTCTGGCTGCTTTGATGATCTGTTCTTTTATCAAGAAATCCTTTAAACATAAAATGATATCTCTGGGCGGTTGTTCTGGCCCTGGTTGGGCCCTCAGTGCTCGGTGAATTCTATCGCAGGTGAAAGCCGTATCAGGTAGGTCCGGCAGCAAAGAGGTAAAGATTGCCAGCACTGGTGGAATAATTTCCTGGTATGATTCTGGGAGCCCGCGTATCCGCAGATTGTTTCTACGGTTTCGGTTGTCCAGATCTTCGGACTGTAATTGTAACGTGTCCACTGACTCTCTCAGATTATCGTGTTCAACACGGAGCTCTTTATGTGCGGCTAACAAGTTATCATGCTTAGTCTCTAAAATGTCTGTGCGGCTGCCCAGTGAGGCTATCTCCTGTGATAATGTGGTTTCAGCTCTACGCAGTTCAGATTGAAATTTACCTGCGAGCTTTCTGTACATCTGCTCCAGGCTCTCCTCAAGATCTTGCTTCGTCAATGATCTGCTTCGCTCCGGTTTGGAGCTGGTCCAGTCGGGGCCTGTGTCTGAGGTTGAGTCCTGTGAGCCTGTAGGAGAGCCGCGGCCATCTTGGTGCGTCATTGTGGAGTCACGCGGCCTAAGGAAATAGTCTGAAACTGACTTCTGGCTCTGTGAAGGGCCGGTTTTCTTCCGCCCTGGCATACACCGGCGAGAGCGGGGGTCGAGGCTGATGATCTGTGCTCAAGATGAGGGCTAAATACCCCGCGTTGCGGCTATACGAGCTGTGCTGGAGCGGAGCTACATGAAGCTGCGTCCGTCTTCCTGCGCGCCGCGCATGCGCCCCCCTGTACATACATTTTTCAAGGCAATTTACACACATTATAACATTTAAAATTGACTGTTTATTTCCCACACCAAAAAATTACCCAAATAAAAATTTTAATGGGAGAAAAAATTACAATTAAAAAAAAAAAAAACATAAATAGTTACCTAAGGGTCTGAACTTTTTAAATATGCATGTGAAGGGGGTATACTACAAACATTATTTAAATTATAAGCTTGTAAATAGTGATGGATGCAAAACTGAAAAAATGCACCTTTATTTCCAAATAAATTATTGGCGCCATACATTGTGATAGGGGCAAAATGTAAATGGTGTAATAACCGAGACAAATTAGCAAATAAAATACATAGGTTTTAATTATGGTAGCATGTATTATTTTAAAGCTATAATGGCCGAAAACTGAGAAATAATTATTTTTTCCCATTTTTTTCTTAATATTCCTGTTAAAATGCATTTATAAAAAAATTATTCTTAGCAAAATGTACCACCCAAAGAAAGCCTAATTAGTGGTGGAAAAAACAAGATATAGATAAATAAATTGTGATAAGTAGTGATAAAGTTATTAGCGAATGAACGGGAGGTGGAAATTGCTCTGATGCATAAGGTGAAAAATCCCCGTGGGCTGAAATGGTTAAAGGACTTCCAAGGCGAGGAGGCTTAAACAAATTTTATTTACCTGGGGCTTCATCCAGCCCATAGTAGCCGTCTAGTGCCCTCGATGCAGCCCTGGTCCTCCATGTTGTACCGCTGGTCGCCCGTTAAGATGGCAACCATGTCAATGGGTCGGGTCTTCTGCACCTGCGTGGGCATTTGTACATGTGCACCGATGTCATCTGGCGCGGACTGCGCAGGCGAGGGCACAAGATGACTGCTATGAGCTGGAATTATAGCTACATTATAGCTACATGTGAAAAACAACAGCACAGCTCTGGAGTGTGTATAAATCAGCTATAAATAAGCTGTGGCAGCATGAAAATGCACCAATGGAGTTCCATCTTAATGACATTTAAATGGTCAATTTCCCAAGCTGCATACAACATTTGCATAAACCTGCATAAACTAAGAACAATTTGCATCTCACTGACCATCCCTACTTATTGCTTAATTTAATAAATGGGAACTAGAATAAGATCAAGAAAATCAGCGCTGAAAACTTACATGAAATATTAATGGAGTTGCTTGAAGCCAGAGTTAATTATTTTAATCTACATACGTCATTTCAAAATACTCTCCAGATGATACTGCATCTGACCCATCAAAAATGAAATATATGTAACTGGATACAGTTTTCATTACGCTGGAGATGTAATAGTATAATTCATAACATCACATACCTGGTCAAACTATACACTGATAAGATTCTTTTGTAATCATTTTTAATTTATAAAAATAAATAAAAATAGTCATTTATGCACCTATTCAGCAATCATAACCATGAGTATAACCCATTAAAATCTTTTCTCCGTCATACTTTTTAAACAACAGAATTCAGAACCCAAGACTTGACTTGACTTGAATTTGATAACTACATTTTCATTGGCTATTTGTCTTTTGGCCTTTAATCGTAAATCATTCTCTCCTAGTGCTTGCAGCCTTAGATTCCTTGCCAGACTGTTACTAGGGCTCTTTCACACTAGCTGACACATGCACGATCCCGATTTAGTGCAACCATTATGACGACGGGAATTTGCGATTCGACGCGAATCAGCAGCACCTGTACTTAATACACCTGACGGGAAAACGCTTGCATCGTATGATTAAAAGCTCCCAGAGGTGTTACAACATAACACTCTAGAACGCTTTGTCTAATGTGAATGGTAACATGAAAGTCAATAGACTTTCATCTTACCTTACTTACCGCACCCTAGGTGTGTTCCATCACAATGGACAGAACAGCTCCTAGTGTGAAAGAGCACTTAGGAACTGTATTATTTGTGTACTCATATTATCCTTTATTTATGCATTGCCAAAATAGTATCTGACAATTTAAATTAAATGATCTAAGAGATGTAGATCACAAATGTGAGATTAAATAATTGGGATAGTTTGAACAATACCAGATGTTTTCTCAAAATCCATCATTATTACATTAACAGTATTGTCTAGAGCAGTGTTTCTCAACATTTTATTGGCATGTACCCCTTTTAAAACCCTGTACTCACCAAGTACCCCCTAGCATAGTAAACATTATCACAAGTACCCCTTGACAAATATATATTTAATCGTAGTACATGATAATTAGTTCTAAACAATTTTCAAGCATTTACTATTGCTTTTAATTAGCTAAAACACTAATTTGGTGTTGTTTAAATAAGATTTATAATTTTCTAAAACTCCAAATTTGTTATTCTTGGTTAATTATATCAAGCCCGAGTACCCCCTGGAACCATCAGAAGTACCCCCTGGGGTACGCGTACCACACGTTGAGAACCTAGGGTCTAGAGCATTCAATTAGAACGGAGTAAAAAAATATATATATCTCCATTATCTATTCTCTCTAGATAAGCCTCACAAATAAAAAAATCGAGTCATAAATAGTAGGGTTGGTCCACCTTTATCTCTGATCACAGCCAGTACTCTTCTTGGCATGGACTCTACAAGATGCTGATACTGTTGCTGAGGAATTTTGGCATATGTTGACATAATGGCAGCTCTAAGTTGGGTCATATTGGATGTTGGCGTTTCCAAGCTTTGAAGTGATCTTTCGACTTTGTCCCACAAATGCTCAATAGGATTGAGGTCAGGGGCTGGCCATGGAAGCAGGTTAACCACTTAAGCTCTCAGTCGTTTTCACTTTATGCATTCGAGCAATGTTCACCTCCCATTCATTCGCCTATAACTTTATCACTACTTATCACAATGAACTGATCTATATCTTGTTTTTTTCCGCCACCAATTAGGCTTTCTTTGGGGGGTACATTTTGCTAAGAGCTACCTTACTGTAAATGCATTTTTACAGTAAGAATATGAAAAAAACGGAAACAATTCATTATTTCTCAGTTTTCGGCCATTATAGTTTTAAAATAATACATGCCTCCATAATTAAAACCCACGTATTGTAATTGCCCATTTGGCACGGTTATTTTACCGTTTAAATTATGCCCCTATCACAATGTATGGCGACAATATTTTATTTGAAAATAAAAGAGCATTTTTTCCCGTTTTGCATCCATCACTATTTTCAAGCTTATAAAAAAAAAATATATAGAAATATTTCATCTTTACATAGATATTTAAATAGTTTAAACCCTTAGGTAAATATTTATGTGTTTTTTTTTTAAATTGTAATGTTTTTTTTTTTTTAATAAACATTTTATGTGGGTATTTTTGGGAGGGGGGGAAGTAAATAGTGTTTTATTTAGGGAAAAGTGTGTGTAATGTAATTTTTTTTTACTTTTAGATGTAGTTTTACTCGAGTTTGTTTACATGACGTCACTCTAAGCGTACAATGTATGCTCAGAGGGACATAGTCTCAGAAAAGCGTAGCTTCCGAGAGAAGCTGTCGCTTTTTCAGCGGGGGAGAGGAATCAGTGATCGGGCACCATAGCCCGATACATTGATTCCTGGGCTACCGAATCCGCGGCCGGGAGTGCGCGTGCACGCTCGCGATTGGCCGCGGGAGCGCGCCTGTCCTCCTTGACATTTTCATACGTCAAGGAGGACAAAGTGGTTAAACTCTGACTGATGTTCCTCAAACCAATTTGAGACCGATCGAGTATGGTAAGAAGGTCCCATTTTTCTGTGAGACTAAAGACACTCTTAATGGTCTCCTGCTGCTAAAGTGTACCCGAGGCGATATGTGACATGATAAAATAAACATGTACCGGTATATGTACAGTGCAAAAATATTAATAACCAAGCTGTTTTACTTGCTTTATTTTGGTGCATGAAATAGTTATTTTTTAGGCACGGAAGTGACAGCTTCTGTCTTGTTGGTACTGTGTCCAGAATATAGTAAACATCACTGATAAGCTAATTAAAAGTTTTCCTGGCAGAAAACAAATTCTGATAGCAGAGGGAGATAAATATGTTAACTATTGATCTTTTTCTAACTCTGGGACACTTATTAGGCTGCTACTGAGCAGAGGCAACAAAACATTCAATCTACTTTGTAAATATTTAAATATAAAATAAAAAATAATGGGATATCTAAAAATGTCATTTTTAGGAGTAGGAGGATAAATACAGTTATTTATCTTATCAGTTTATTTTCAACTCGGGTCCACCCTAAAGCCCATCTTTTGTGAAGTACGTCTTGTTGTGCGCTGTGATATGCTTTGTAATGCAACTGCATTGAATTCAGCTGTAATGTGTCATGTGTTGTCCTTCTGTTGCTGTGGACTATGCACGCTACTCACCTTTCACCTCTCTAGTTCACTGGCCTTTTTCGACCAGAATAGACCTTATCACTTGTTTTTATAGGTTTTTTTTCTCATCTGCCACTCTCTAAATGCCAGAGATACTGTTGGGTGATAAAATCCTAAAAGAGTTGTGGTGTAAAAGGTCTGTTAGGGAAGTTTGAGCTCTGCCATAGTGTTTTCCCCAAAAATAGATTTAATTTGACAGCATTTCACCAAAAATACATGTAATCTGGCAGAGGTTCCTCCAAAATACAGATAATATGGCAGTGGTTGCTCCAAAATAGACGTAATCTGGCAGCAGAGGTTCCCCCAACATACACATAATCTGGAAACAGTTACCCAAAATACACGTAATCTGGCAGCAGTGGTTCCCCCAACATACACATAATCTGGTAGCGGATCACCCAAAATACATGTATCACCCAGAATACATGTAATCTGGCAGCAGTGGTTCCCCCAAAATACACATAATCTGGCAGTAGATCACCCAAAATAAATTTAATCTGGCAGCAGTGGTTCCCCCAAAATACACATAATCTGGAAGCAGCAGTTCCCCCAACATGCACAATCTGGCAGCGGTTCCCCAAAATACACGTAATCTGTCAGCAGTGGTTCCCCCAACATACACATAATCTGCCAGCTGTTCCCCAAAATACACTTAATCTGTCAGCAGCGCGTCCCCAAAAATACAGATAACCTGAAAGCAGTTCCCCAAAATAGGTACCCCCAGTATTGGTAGCCAGGTCTATAGGTGTCCCCAGTGGAAGTAACCAGGTCTATAAGTGTCCCCAGTATAAGTAACAAGGTCTATAGGTGTTCCCAGTATAGGTAGCCAGGTCTATAGGTGTCCCCAGAATAGGTAGCCAGGTATATAGGTGTCCCCAGAATAGGTAGCCAGGTACATAGGTGTCCCCAGAATAGGTAGCCAGGTATATACATTAGATGCCCCCAAAATAGCTAGCCTGGTCTATAGGTGTCCCAAGAATAGGCAGCCAAGTCTATAAGTGTCCCCAGTATAGGTCGCCAGGTCTATAGGTGTCCCCAGAATCGGTAGCTAGGTCTATAGGTGTCCCCAGTATAGGTAGCCAGGTGTATATATGTCCCCCAGAATAGGTAGCCAGGTCTATAGGTGTCCTCAGAATAGGTAGCCAGAGCTATAGGTGTCCCCAGAATAGATAGCCAGGTCTATGGGTGTCCTCAGAATAGGTTGCTAGTTCTTTAGGTGTCCCCAGCAGGAGAGGTAGCAGTGCAGTGAAGGGGGAGCAGTTGGCACAGTGGCAGGGAAGGGGGGGCACCCCTCCCTTCCCTCACCTCGGGCTCCCCTTTCCTAGCTCATCCCCCTCCAGAATTAAGCTTTGTGGCAGCTTGGCAGCGCCCAGGGAACAACTTACAGAGGTCTTGTCCCAGAGGTCTTGTCCCAGGAGCAGGAGGGAGCTCTGCGTGCTGCTAGTCTGGTCTGCTCAGTCACTGAGTAGACCAGAGCAGTGGCACGCAGAGCTCCCTCCCGTGCTTGGAACAAGGCAGAGGTAACTCCCCGCCCACTGCCAGTCTGCCACAAAGCTTACTTCTGGAGGGGGGAGCAAAGAAGGGGGGATCCCCAGGTGAGGGAAGGGTTGGAGACGGCCCCCTTCCCCGTCGCTTTGCCCGACACTCCCCCTTCACTGTGCTGCCACCCCTCCTGCTCACAGCTCGGCCCTAGTCGGGCGCCCTTTTACGGACGCTGCTGAATGGAATTCATGGGCAGCTAATTGTGTATGTAAATTTACGGTATGTCCATAAATTTACGTACGGTTGGCAACACAGCTGGGAACCCAACTCACCACCTTAGAGTAAAAAATGTGTGGCCAAATGAAAACCTTATCTGTCAGCGCAATATTTGCAGTGGTACTGAAACCAGTTAAAAAAAATATTATTGGCAGTTGAATGTAAAGATAGCAGAATGACTACATTATTTTCTGGACAAGAAGGTATAAAATACCTTGTGGCGCAGAGAGTGTAAAGTGTATGAAATTTTAAATAACTAGGTCTTCTCAATAACTGAAATACTGTATATCACTTTTAATCAGAATCTATGCTGTTGATGTGCTCTTCTAGATAATTAATATTAAGATATGTAAGTGGGATAGAAGTGGTTCTGGTATTAAAAAGAAAAGAATATCTGCATACAGAGCAGAGACAATAGAGGGTCCAGCCTCAGGATCCAGTGCAAAGAAGAGGTGGGGGAAGTGTTATGCACCCATCCTGCCCTCCGTGTATCTGTGCAGGTAAAGGAAAAACAGAGGGAGCAATCGCTGCCCCATGCACAGGCCCTGCTCAGATGAGTGATGCTGCAGCAGCATCATTGTTACCAGGCAAAACAGAAGCAAGACCACTGCTACGTAAGCCACATAGAAGCAGTTCCAGCACCAGCAAGGCACCCTTTGCTGTGCGAAGAGTAAAGCACAATAGATTTAGTGGATAAGAGGAACTGCTGCTGAAGCTGCAAAATTACGGATTACTGTATGTGTCTTTCTTGCTGTAGGTGCTGGACAATAGGTTTAACCAAGGTGGTGGTGGGTGGGGGACACAGGGCCTGATTAGAAATGGAGAAAGGCAGGTGTGTGTGTGTGTGTGTGTGTGTGTGTGTGCGTGTGCGTGCGTGCGTGCGTGCGTGCGTGTGGGTGTGGTGTGGTGTGTGTATTGTGTATCTCATCGTCAGCCTGATCAAGCAATAAGTGTGTGTGATGAGGACAGATTTGGTACCTCTGCTGTGGGTGTTCGAGGAACTTTTCTCGGTTTAAATTTTATTCTTAAAGTGAACCTAAGGTGCAGGGCAGGTTCTAGACTTTTTTGCTGCCTGAAGCAAGCTTGTGAGGATGCGCCCCATTCCCGGGAATATATATCCACACCAACAGGGTTTGGCTGATAAGTGTGCTTTCTGGTAGCTTGTGACTCAATGTTAAAAATAGGCCTAGCTAATACAGTACTATACCCCACTCTCTATACATACCATGAGCTCTGTATTTATTGTTAAAATACCATAACTGAAAATATATTAACCTTGGGGAACCCAGTTTTTATGAAAAACAGTGTTCAAAAAATGCCCAAGAAGTTGGCCTTCACCACCGTGAGTACTGCCGGCAATTTGTGCTGGTTGGTTGAGACTGCTGTTTAGTTGAGTTCTGAATAACCGCGATACTACTGTATGTATACTGGCTGGCTGGATGCCGACTGCCTCAGCCGACTTGCATCTGTGCAGCCTGTCTCAGCTAAGTTGTCCAAGGGGATTGGGTCCCGATCCCCGAAGGACGCCCTTCATGAAAGCTGTACATGCACACCCACACTGCGCACACACATTTTTTACCCACAACCAGAGTGTACAAACACACACACATACACAAACACACATTGTACACGCACACTGTACATACATACACACACACACACACACACACACTGTGCACACACACTTTACATAAATACATACACTGTACATATACACATGCACCAAGCTGTCCTCAGGCATGTTTGCACAGCAATGCAGAGCAGAGTGCTTTCCAAACATAAAACAATGTTGCTGTGTGAAGTTTAACAAGAATAGGCAGAGTAAGGTTAAACTGTGAGAAAACGCGGAAAAGCCGCCGCGTGTACTGACAGCAAGGCGGCTGGCTCCGCGTCCAGCTCGGCGGTTTGTACGCAGCAGCATGCGTCTGACACTATGATAGATCGCGGAAAAGCCGCCGCATGTACTGGCAGCAAGGCGGCTGTTTCCGTGTCCAATGCGGCGGTTTGCACGCAGCAGTGTGTGTCTGGTGTGGCTGGGTCTGTTAGTGCACCTGCATGGAGAGCTACGCACGCGCCTGCCAGAAGTCAGGACCTTTATACCAGCTGGAGATGGATCAGCTGATCAGGACGATGAGCTGATTCCTGCTGGACTCCTGATTGGCTGAGTGGCTCGGGCGGGGCGGCAGAGTCCTGCAACTATATATATATATAGCTTGCTTGCCAGTTGCTGGTTGTCTTCCAGACCCTACAGTGTGTTTGAACCAGGAGGACCTGGGAATTTACATTGAGCCAGATTACTTTTGATTATCATTTGTGTTATACTCCAGACTAGTTCCAGGGTGCTGAGACCACGGACCTCGCACCCAAGACTAGGGAACTGTGTTATCATTTGTGTTATACTCCAGACTAGTTCCAGGGTGCTGAGACCACAGACCTCACACCCAAGACAAGGGAACTGTGTTATCATTTGTGTTATACTCCAGACTAGTTCCAGGGTGCTGAGACCACGGACCTCGCACCCATGACTAAGGAACTGTATTATTATTTGTGTTATATTCCAGACTAGTTCCAGGGTGCTGAGACCACGGACCTCGCACCCAAGACTAGGGAACTGTATTATCATTTGTGTTATATTCCAGACTAGTTCCAGGGTGCTGAGACCACGGACCTCGCACCCAAGACTAGGGAACTGTATTATCATTTGTGTTATTCTCCAGACCTGCTTGTGACACCCATCTTCCAGGGGTCGCTAGTCACCGGGTCTTCTTGCTATTCAGCCTGAGACTCCGCCTCTTGGATGTCTCAGGCTGCTGCACTTCCAAAGGGAGGTATTTCTCATACTGCCAAGGACCACCTGCTCCTCGGGTGGTCCTCACTCAAAGTTATTACTGTTGCACCAAACACTCACACTATATAGGTGTCCAGAGGTTAGCAATATATCTGTATTATCGGTGATTCTGCAGATCATCAATAATCGGGTATATATCTGTATTCTTGGTGATACGGCAGATCGCCAATAATCAGATTCTCTCTGCGTGCTGACACTGATCGTTACATAAACAGAGTAAGCTTTCAGAAAGATGTCTCAGGGGTTAAGCATCATCAGCAGGCGTGAAATAAGGTAGGAGTCTAATTTCCTGTTAGGACGAATGGAGAAACATCAGTAGACTTGGAGCGTAAGTGTCATAACACGCATGGCCCTATATGCAATTAACTTTTAATGCTTAATTTTCCACTAGGTGATATTTTCAATTTTGTCAATAAAATGCCTTCTAAAGCACTAACAAGCAAAAAAAAATATCAAAATAATTTTGACAGTACTTTGTCATCTACTTTTTGGTACTTTTTCAGTTGCAAAGTGCTGAAAATTATTTTGAATACAATATAAAAATTATCTCCAAGGAGAAAAAAAAAATTGTGTATGGGCCATGGGCTCCTTATTTGGCAGCAGCTGCATTAGTGAAGTACTGGGTTCTGTGTTGAGGGTGGAAGTACTGCAGAGCAGAGAGATACTGACAAAAATCAAATCAATTTGCAAACCTGAATTGCCTGATTCAGTTGGATTCATGCAAGGGTTGGGTTCCTGACAAGGTGAGAGGGATATGGAGGTTGAAATACTTATTTCCTTTTAACCACGTAAGCCTATCTGGACGAGTACTCTCGTCCAGATAGGCGCCGCTAAAGTCAAACTGGACGAGTATTCTCGTCCTGTGTTTAAGCAGCTCTGCATGCGCAAGTGTGGGGCTGCGGCTCTGCGCACCCCGGTGGTTTTCTGTTTCGGCAATTGGGGAAGGGAAACAAGGCTTCCCAGAACCAATCGCAGTGCCTGTAATGAATGGACATGACCTTGATCATGGGCCATTTCCATTAATAAGAATGAAGTGAATCAAAGTGCGAAACTCCCTTTTAAACCAGGGAGTGTTTCTATTACCATCTAGTTGCAAAAAGTTGAATTGCACACCACAGATTTTTTTAATTAATAAAATTAATTAATTAAATCACTTCCAAACCCCCTCCCACCCCAGTTACCAAGCAAACACATTGAAAAAAAAAACAGTAAAAAATGGGTATATTATTGTTATTTTAGTACATAAGGGTTTACAATTGATAGGACACAAAAGAACCCCAGAAAAAAATACACCTTTATTTCCACATACCGTATTATTCGGACTATAAGACGCACTTTTTCTCCTCCAAAAGTGGGAGGGAAAACTCAGTGCGTCTTATAGTCCGAATGTAAGCCAAGGTGTCCCCACATAAGCAGTTGCAGGATCCTGAGGAAGCTCTCACCTATATAGCTGGAGGCTCCAAGTCCTGCATCCTGCCTCCAGCGCTGTGTCCTCTCCTCCTGGCTGCCCGGCTCACTCCTCCCCGACAAGCAGGTGCAGGACTCAGCGGACGCCCGCATCTATGTGGCCACGGGCTCCAAGTCCTGCATCCTGCCTCCAGTGCGGTGTCCTCTCCTCCTGGCTGCCCGGCTCACTCCTCCCCGACAAGCAGGTGCAGGACTCAGTGGACGCCCGCATCTATGTGGCCACGGGCTCCAAGTCCTGCCTCCAGCGCTCTGTCCTCTCCTCCCGGCTGCCTGGCTCACTCCTCCCCGACAAGCAGGTGCAGGACTCAGCGGACGCCCGCATCCATGCTGCCATGGGCTCCAAGTCCTGCATCCTGCCTCCAGCGCGGTGTCCTCTCCTCCTGGCTGCCCGGCTCACTCCTCCCCGACAAGCAGGTGCAGGACTCAGCGGACGCCCGCATCCATGTGGCCACGGGCTCCAAGTCCTGCATCCTGCCTCCAGCGCGGTGTCCTCTCCTCCTGGCTGCCCGGCTCACTCCTCCCCGACAAGCAGGTGCAGGACTCAGCGGACGCCCGCATCCATGCTGCCACGGGCTCCAAGTCCTGCATCCTGCCTCCAGCGCGGTGTCCTCTCCTCCTGGCTGCCCGGCTCACTCCTCCCAGACAAGCAGGACTCAGCAGACGCCCGCATCCATGCTGCCACGGGCTCCAAGTCCTGCATCCTGCCTCCAGCGCGGTGTCCTCTCCTCCTGGCTGCCCGGCTCACTCCTCCCCGACAAGCAGGTGCAGGACTCAGCGGACGCCCGCATCCATGCTGCCACGGGCTCCAAGTCCTGCATCCTGCCTCCAGCGCGGTGTCCTCTCCTCCTGGCTGCCCGGCTCACTCCTCCCCGACAAGCAGGTGCAGGACTCAGCGGACGCCCGCATCCATGTGGCCACGGGCTCCAAGTCCTGCATCCTGCCTCCAGCGCGGTGTCCTCTCCTCCTTGCTGCCCGGCTCACTCCTCCCCGACAAGCAGGTGCAGGACTCAGCGGACGCCCGCATCCATGCTGCCACGGGCTCCAAGTCCTGCATCCTGCCTCCAGCGCGGTGTCCTCTCCTCCTGGCTGCCCAGCTCACTCCTCCCCGACAAGCAGGTGCAGGACTCAGCGGACGCCCGCATCCATCCTGCCACGGGCTCCAAGTCCTGCATCCTGCCTCCAGCGCGGTGTCCTCTCCTCCTGGCTGCCCGGCTCACTCCTCCCAGACAAGCAGGACTCAGCAGACGCCCGCATCCATGCTGCCACGGGCTCCAAGTCCTGCATCCTGCCTCCAGCGCGGTGTCCTCTCCTCCTGGCTGCCCGGCTCACTCTTCCCCGACAAGCAGGTGCAGGACTCAGCGGACGCCCGCATCCATGCTGCCACGGGCTCCAAGTCCTGCATCCTGCCTCCAGCGCGGTGTCCTCTCCTCCTGGCTGCCCGGCTCACTCCTCCCCGACAAGCAGGTGCAGGACTCAGCGGACGCCCGCATCCATGTGGCCACGGGCTCCAAGTCCTGCATCCTGCCTCCAGCGCGGTGTCCTCTCCTCCTGGCTGCCCGGCTCACTCCTCCCCGACAAGCAGGTGCAGGACTCAGCGGACGCCCGCATCCATGTGGCCACGGGCTCCAAGTCCTGCATCCTGCCTCCAGCGTGGTGTCCTCTCCTCCTGGCTGCCCGGCTCACTCCTCCCCGACAAGCAGGTGCAGGACTCAGCGGACGCCCGCATCCATGCTGCCACGGGCTCCAAGTCCTGCATCCTGCCTCCAGCACGGTGTCCTCTCCTCCTGGCTGCCCGGCTCACTCCTCCCACACAAGCAGGACTCAGCAGACGCCCGCATCTATGTGGCCGCGTGCTACGAGCCCTGCCTCCAGCGTGGTGTCCACTCTACTTCCGGCTACCCAGCTTTCCAGAAAACCAGCGTGACTGCCTAATGGGGCAGTCCTGCGCGCTGCGGACAACAGAAGCTCCTGGCTGTGCTGGCTACAAGCAGCTGCTGTGTGCTTCTGAGCCGAAGCTGCAGGTTCTGGCTTGCCTGTGTAGCTTTTTGACTGATGTCTGCCACCAGTGATCACCAGTCCCTGGTTCCCAGTCTAAGCAGTAGCATCAGCCTCGGCAGGACAGCGACTCATAAGAAGCACCATCGGCCATCCCCAACAAGTCCTACAGCTCCTGTGTTCCTGACAGCATGCCTCATCTGCAAGTATGCCACATATCCTCAGTGCTGGGGTGCAAATTTTATAAGGTGAATGAAGATAGCATTTGTAGTTAGTGTAGATGGTGGTGGCAGAGTAGCTTAGTGTAGGTGGTGGGGAAGCAAGGGTCAGTGTAGGGCAGTTGGTGTAGCTGGGAGGGCAGTAGCCAGGGATTAGTGTAGCTGGGCAGTCTAGTTTAGATAGAGACAACTTAGGAGCAGAAGGTCCATAAGACGCCCTGGCACCATGGACGCACAAGGTTTAGTATATTTTTTTCTCTTGGACGCCCGCATCTATGTGGCCACGGGCTCCAAGTCCTGCCTCCAGCGCTCTGTCCTCTCCTCCCGGCTGCCTGGCTCACTCCTCCCCGACAAGCAGGTGCAGGACTCAGCGGACGCCCGCATCCATGCTGCCATGGGCTCCAAGTCCTGCATCCTGCCTCCAGCGCGGTGTCCTCTCCTCCTGGCTGCCCGGCTCACTCCTCCCCGACAAGCAGGTGCAGGACTCAGCGGACGCCCGCATCCATGTGGCCACGGGCTCCAAGTCCTGCATCCTGCCTCCAGCGCGGTGTCCTCTCCTCCTGGCTGCCCGGCTCA
Source organism: Hyperolius riggenbachi (assembly GCF_040937935.1). Classification (NCBI taxonomy): domain Eukaryota; kingdom Metazoa; phylum Chordata; class Amphibia; order Anura; family Hyperoliidae; genus Hyperolius; species Hyperolius riggenbachi. The sequence goes on along the minus strand of NC_090653.1, from coordinate 198,340,674 downwards.
CTCCTCCCCGACAAGCAGGTGCAGGACTCAGCGGACGCCCGCATCCATGCTGCCACGGGCTCCAAGTCCTGCATCCTGCCTCCAGCGCGGTGTCCTCTCCTCCTGGCTGCCCGGCTCACTCCTCCCAGACAAGCAGGACTCAGCAGACGCCCGCATCCATGTTGCCACGGGCTCCAAGTCCTGCATCCTGCCTCCAGCGCGGTGTCCTCTCCTCCTGGCTGCCCGGCTCACTCCTCCCCGACAAGCAGGTGCAGGACTCAGCGGACGCCCGCATCCATGCTGCCACGGGCTCCAAGTCCTGCATCCTGCCTCCAGCGCGGTGTCCTCTCCTCCTGGCTGCCCGGCTCACTCCTCCCCGACAAGCAGGTGCAGGACTCAGCGGACGCCCGCATCCATGTGGCCACGGGCTCCAAGTCCTGCATCCTGCCTCCAGCGCGGTGTCCTCTCCTCCTTGCTGCCCGGCTCACTCCTCCCCGACAAGCAGGTGCAGGACTCAGCGGACGCCCGCATCCATGCTGCCACGGGCTCCAAGTCCTGCATCCTGCCTCCAGCGCGGTGTCCTCTCCTCCTGGCTGCCCAGCTCACTCCTCCCCGACAAGCAGGTGCAGGACTCAGCGGACGCCCGCATCCATCCTGCCACGGGCTCCAAGTCCTGCATCCTGCCTCCAGCGCGGTGTCCTCTCCTCCTGGCTGCCCGGCTCACTCCTCCCAGACAAGCAGGACTCAGCAGACGCCCGCATCCATGCTGCCACGGGCTCCAAGTCCTGCATCCTGCCTCCAGCGCGGTGTCCTCTCCTCCTGGCTGCCCGGCTCACTCTTCCCCGACAAGCAGGTGCAGGACTCGGCGGACGCCCGCATCCATGCTGCCACGGGCTCCAAGTCCTGCATCCTGCCTCCAGCGCGGTGTCCTCTCCTCCTGGCTGCCCGGCTCACTCCTCCCCGACAAGCAGGTGCAGGACTCAGCGGACGCCCGCATCCATGTGGCCACGGGCTCCAAGTCCTGCATCCTGCCTCCAGCGCGGTGTCCTCTCCTCCTGGCTGCCCGGCTCACTCCTCCCCGACAAGCAGGTGCAGGACTCAGCGGACGCCCGCATCCATGTGGCCACGGGCTCCAAGTCCTGCATCCTGCCTCCAGCGTGGTGTCCTCTCCTCCTGGCTGCCCGGCTCACTCCTCCCCGACAAGCAGGTGCAGGACTCAGCGGACGCCCGCATCCATGTGGCCACGGGCTCCAAGTCCTGCATCCTGCCTCCAGCGTGGTGTCCTCTCCTCCTGGCTGCCCGGCTCACTCCTCCCCGACAAGCAGGTGCAGGACTCAGCGGACGCCCGCATCCATGCTGCCACGGGCTCCAAGTCCTGCATCCTGCCTCCAGCACGGTGTCCTCTCCTCCTGGCTGCCCGGCTCACTCCTCCCACACAAGCAGGACTCAGCAGACGCCCGCATCTATGTGGCCGCGTGCTACGAGCCCTGCCTCCAGCGTGGTGTCCACTCTACTTCCGGCTACCCAGCTTTCCAGAAAACCAGCGTGACTGCCTAATGGGGCAGTCCTGCGCGCTGCGGACAACAGAAGCTCCTGGCTGTGCTGGCTACAAGCAGCTGCTGTGTGCTTCTGAGCCGAAGCTGCAGGTTCTGGCTTGCCTGTGTAGCTTTTTGACTGATGTCTGCCACCAGTGATCACCAGTCCCTGGTTCCCAGTCTAAGCAGTAGCATCAGCCTCGGCAGGACAGCGACTCATAAGAAGCACCATCGGCCATCCCCAACAAGTCCTACAGCTCCTGTGTTCCTGACAGCATGCCTCATCTGCAAGTATGCCACATATCCTCAGTGCTGGGGTGCAAATTTTATAAGGTGAATGAAGATAGCATTTGTAGTTAGTGTAGATGGTGGTGGCAGAGTAGCTTAGTGTAGGTGGTGGGGAAGCAAGGGTCAGTGTAGGGCAGTTGGTGTAGCTGGGAGGGCAGTAGCCAGGGATTAGTGTAGCTGGGCAGTCTAGTTTAGATAGAGACAACTTAGGAGCAGAAGGTCCATAAGACGCCCTGGCACCATGGACGCACAAGGTTTAGTATATTTTTTTCTCTTGGACGCCCGCATCTATGTGGCCACGGGCTCCAAGTCCTGCCTCCAGCGCTCTGTCCTCTCCTCCCGGCTGCCTGGCTCACTCCTCCCCGACAAGCAGGTGCAGGACTCAGCGGATGCCCGCATCCATGCTGCCATGGGCTCCAAGTCCTGCATCCTGCCTCCAGCACGGTGTCCTCTCCTCCTGGCTGCCCGGCTCACTCCTCCCCGACAAGCAGGTGCAGGACTCAGCGGACGCCCGCATCCATGTGGCCACGGGCTCCAAGTCCTGCATCCTGCCTCCAGCGCGGTGTCCTCTCCTCCTGGCTGCCCGGCTCACTCCTCCCCGACAAGCAGGTGCAGGACTCAGCGGACGCCCGCATCCATGCTGCCACGGGCTCCAAGTCCTGCATCCTGCCTCCAGCGCGGTGTCCTCTCCTCCTGGCTGCCCGGCTCACTCCTCCCAGACAAGCAGGACTCAGCAGACGCCCGCATCCATGCTGCCACGGGCTCCAAGTCCTGCATCCTGCCTCCAGCGCGGTGTCCTTTCCTCCTGGCTGCCCGGCTCACTCCTCCCCGACAAGCAGGTGCAGGACTCAGCGGACGCCCGCATCCATGCTGCCACGGGCTCCAAGTCCTGCATCCTGCCTCCAGCGCGGTGTCCTCTCCTCCTGGCTGCCCGGCTCACTCCTCCCCGACAAGCAGGTGCAGGACTCAGCGGACGCCCGCATCCATGTGGCCACGGGCTCCAAGTCCTGCATCCTGCCTCCAGCGTGGTGTCCTCTCCTCCTGGCTGCCCGGCTCACTCCTCCCCGACAAGCAGGTGCAGGACTCAGCGGACGCCCGCATCCATGCTGCCACGGGCTCCAAGTCCTGCATCCTGCCTCCAGCACGGTGTCCTCTCCTCCTGGCTGCCCGGCTCACTCCTCCCACACAAGCAGGACTCAGCAGACGCCCGCATCTATGTGGCCGCGTGCTACGAGCCCTGCCTCCAGCGTGGTGTCCACTCTACTTCCGGCTACCCAGCTTTCCAGAAAACCAGCGTGACTGCCTAATGGGGCAGTCCTGCGCGCTGCGGACAACAGAAGCTCCTGGCTGTGCTGGCTACAAGCAGCTGCTGTGTGCTTCTGAGCCGAAGCTGCAGGTTCTGGCTTGCCTGTGTAGCTTTTTGACTGATGTCTGCCACCAGTGATCACCAGTCCCTGGTTCCCAGTCTAAGCAGTAGCATCAGCCTCGGCAGGACAGCGACTCATAAGAAGCACCATCGGCCATCCCCAACAAGTCCTACAGCTCCTGTGTTCCTGACAGCATGCCTCATCTGCAAGTATGCCACATATCCTCAGTGCTGGGGTGCAAATTTTATAAGGTGAATGAAGATAGCATTTGTAGTTAGTGTAGATGGTGGTGGCAGAGTAGCTTAGTGTAGGTGGTGGGGAAGCAAGGGTCAGTGTAGGGCAGTTGGTATAGCTGGGAGGGCAGTAGCCAGGGATTAGTGTAGCTGGGCAGTCTAGTTTAGATAGAGACAACTTAGGAGCAGAAGGTCCATAAGACGCCCTGGCACCATGGACGCACAAGGTTTAGTATATTTTTTTCTCTTGGTTTTTGCCCTCTAAACCTAGGTGCGTCTTATAGTCCGGAGCGTCTTATAGTCCGAAAAATACGGTAATATATTGACACCATACATTGTACTAGGAACATAACTTAAATGTCGTCATAGCCGGGACTAATGGGCAAATAAAATGGGTGGATTTTATTTATAGTAGCATTGTTTATTTTAAAACTATAGGGGGTAGAATTGGAGAAATAGTGTATTTTTTAATTTTTTGTGTGTATTTGCCTATAAATTGCATAGAAAAATAAGTAATTACTGAAAACAAGTATGGCTCACAAAAAGCTTAATTTTGTGGTGAAAAAACAAGATATAGATAAATTACATGTGTTGAGTAGTGATAAAGTTATTGGTGAATGAATAGGAGGAGCGCTGACAGGGGAAAACACCGTTGGGCTGAAGTGGTTAAACAATGCAAGTTGGAGGTTGGAGGAGATTTTAAACTAGGATCTGGGGGGAGGCGGGGGGATAAAGTCTCAATACGTAGACAAGATGAGGTAAAAGACAGTGGGAACCTAACATTATGGGGGTGGAGAGGGGGGTGGGGACAGTGTAAAGATTAAGAAGGTTGGTAAAAATTCAAGTAGCCCATTTCATGTAAACAAAATTGGTAAATGTGGTGGTAAAAATATAAAGTGCATGGTAACCAATGCTCGGAGCCTTGCAAATAAAATAGACGAACTAGAGTTCATTCTGAATGACAAAGGCTATGACATTGTGGGAATAACCGAGACATGGATGGATGAAAGCCATGACTGGATAGCTAATTTAAAAGGATACAATGTGTTAAGGAGGGATGGAACAGGGAAAAAATGTGGAGGGGTTTGTCTCTTTGTTAAGAATTCTCTTACAGCTGTCCTCAACGATGAGATGGAGGAAGATTGCGAAGATGTGGAGTCCGTTTGGGTAAATATTCATGGTGGAAATAAAAGTTGCCAATTGCTTATTGGGGTATGCTACAGGCCACCTCTTAATGAAGCTGCAGAACTGCGATTACTACAGCAGATTGAAAAAGCTGCAAGTAAAAATGAGGTCATAATTATGGGCGACTTCAACTTTCCAGACATTGACTGGAGTATTGAGGCTACCCATTCTGGTAAAAGCAGCAGATTTCTGGCAGCACTACAGGACAATTACTTGACTCAAATGGTAACTGAACCAACTAGGGGGAATGCGTTACTGGATCTGATCATTTCTAATAGACCAGATAATGTATCAAATGTGCAGGTTCAAGAACATTTGGGAAATAGTGATCACAACATGATAACATTTGATCTGGTGACTGATAGGCCACGGGGCAGCGGGACCACTAAAACTACGAATTTTTGAAAAGCAAAGTTCAATCAAATTAGGCAGGCACTAAGTTTGGTGAACTGGGATAATGTACTACAAAGGGAAGACACTGAAGGGAAATGGCAAGCTTTTAAACTTATACTCAATCAATATTGTAGTATGTATATCCCATATTGAAACAAAATATCTAGGAATAAAAAAAGGCCTCTATGGATGAATAGAAAGGTTAAAGATAAAATGAAGAGGAAAAAGAATGCCTATAAGGTCTTAAAACAGGAGGGGACCGAGGCTGCACTAAGCAATTATAAGAAGTGCAATAAAAATTGTAAAAAAGAAATTAGGCAGGCAAAGATTGAAGCTGAAAAACAAATCGCTAAGGATATCAAATCTAACCCAAAAAAGTTTTACAAGTACATTAACTCTAAAAAAAGAAAGGTTGACTGTATAGGACTCCTAAAGGATGAGGGTGGGAACTCAATGGTGGATGACCAAGGTAAGGCAGAGTTATTAAATGCTTTCTTTGCTTCTGTCTTCACAAAAGAAACAGCACTGTTGCAAACTACAGAGGCGGAAGAGTCTCAATCTTCTAACTGTAATATTAAATACTTAACGCAGGAAGAAGTGAAGGCAAGACTAAATAAATTAAAAATAGACAAGGCACCTGGCCCGGATGGCATGCATCCTCGGGTCCTAAGGGAATTAAGTTCAGTTATAGATAAACCCCTTTATCTTATCTTTTGTGACTCTCTTGCAACTGGCAGAGTCCCAGTGGATTGGCGTACAGCCCACGTTTTCTTATTATTTAAGAAGGGCAAAAAATCAGATCCAGGAAATTATAGACCTGTAAGCTTAACATCAGTTGTATGCAAACTATTTGAGGGGTTACTAAGAGATACTATACATGACTTCATAGTAGAAAATAATCTTATTTTTCAGCATCAACATGGGTTTACTAAAGACAGGTCCTGTTTGACTAACATGCTCAGCTTTTATGAGGTAGTGAATGCTAATATGGATATTGGGAATGCTGTAGATCTGATATACTTGGACTTTGCAAAGGCCTTCGACACTGTTCCCCACAAAAGTCTGGTGCAAAAGTTGAGGATGCAAGGACTGGGGAAGAGTCTGTGTTCATGGATAGGGAACTGGCTAATGGACAGAAAACAAAGAGTTGTGGTCAATGGATCGTACTCAAAATGGGAGACTGTTAGCAGTGGGGTCCCACAGGGGTCTGTTCTGGGTCCAGTGCTCTTCAATTTATTTATTAATGACCTATTAGATGCAGTAGTGAGCAATGTTGCTATTTTTGCAGATGATACAAAATTGTGCAGAATCATCAACTCTCAGGAAGATAGTGTCATATTGCAACAGGATCTGGATAGGATGGCTATATGGGCACATACATGGCAGATGAAATTCAATGTTGACAAATGTAAAGTCATGCATTTTGGACGTACTAATGGTCTAGCACCATACAAAATAAATGGGATACAGTTGGGGACATCAAACTTGGAGAAGGACCTAGGAGTACTCATTGACAACAAGTTAAATAATCGTACTCAATGCCAAGCAGCTGCAGCTAAAGCTAACAAAATTTTGGGATGCATTAAAAGGGAAATAAAAACTCGAGATGCTAGCATAATATTGCCCCTGTTTAACTCTCTAGTAAGGCCACATCTGGAATATGGAATTCAGTTCTGGGCACCACATTACAAAAAAGATATTGCAGTTTTAGAGCAGGTGCAGAGACGAGCAACAAAATTGATACGTGGGATGGAAGGTCTCACTTATCAAGAAAGGTTAGATAAACTGGGTTTATTTAGTCTAGAGAAAAGACGCCTTAGAGGGGATCTAATTAACATGTATAAATACATCTGAGGGCAATATAATAGCTTGGCGGATGAGCTTTTTGTCCCTAGGCCTTCTCAAAGGATTAGAGGACATGATCTGCGCATGGAGGAAAAACGTTTTAGCCATTTATTTAGGAAAGGGTTCTTTACAGTAAGCGTGATTAAGATGTGGAATGCATTGCCACAGGAAGTCGTTATGGCAAACTCTATACCTGCATTTAAAGGGGGCTTAGATGCTTTCCTTGCGTTGAAAGACATCCATGGCTACAATTACTAGGTAATGCCTAATGATGTTGATCCAGGGATTTTATCTGATTGCCATCTGGAGTCAGGAAGGAATTTTTCCCTTTAGGGGCTAATTGGACCATGCCTTGTAAGGGTTTTTTCGCCTTCCTCTGGATCAACAGGGATATGTGAGGAAGCAGGCTGGTGTTGTACTTTATACTGGTTGAACTCGATGGACGTATGTGTTTTTTCAACCAAAATAACTATGTAACTATGTCTGGCTGTCCTCTTAACCCTTTGTCTCTAACACTTTTATGCTAGGAATACACGGTTCGTGTTTTAGGTGATTAGATGGTTCGATAGATAATTTCCGACATGTCCGATCTCCCTTTCGATTTTTTTGCTGCTCGATTTCTGATAGAAGTGAATAGAAAAAGAAAAGAAAAACGAGCGGAAGATAAGAGAATCGACTGCAAAATCGAGCGGCAAAAACAATCGAGAGCAGAAACGCACGGCAGAAACGAACCGTGTATTCCCAGTATTAGTGATAGACCCTGAAAATGCTTGCAGACCAGATGCTCTGATTCAAGCCTAACAGGATTAGCCACATGCATGTTTCAGGTGAGTTTTAGATACTACTACTGCACCCTTGCTTTGTAGTGCTGGGTCCCCGGTTCAAATCACAAAGAACGCACTATCTGCTGTGGTTTGTATGTTCTTCCCGTGTCTGAGTGGGTCTTCTTCTGTGCACTCCAATTTCCTCCCATATCCCAAAAACATACAGATAAGTTAATTGGTTTCCCCCTAAATTGGCCTAGAATACGATACATACAATACACGATGCATACATCAGGGGTGCTCGGATGTGCCTCATCCACGAATTCGGCAATCCGCGTGGTTGCAAAAAAAAAATCCGCATTCGGCCCCGCCGCATGCGGATTTTCGTCCGCGTCCACGCAACCACGCGGAATTTCCCGGAGGCGGAATTTCTTTTAACGTTAATAACAAAGCCCCCATACATGCTACAATCCCCCAAATTGCATGGATTATCGAGGTGATAAGGGGCAACATAACTTCAACATAAAAAATTCCCCCCAATTTTTTTTTTTTTAATGGCTTTTAAAGACAATTCACCACTGTAAATGGGGCTATTAATTGGTAATATGTGGTTTTAAAAAGGGATATACGCGTTAAGCAATCAAAGAGGTGAAGGCGAGTTCCAATGGCACTTGGTGGCGAAGGTACCGCTGGAGGAGGATGAGTGGCTGACGCCAAAAAGGCCCCAGAGAGGTTTTTGTAATTTGTTTTTTTTTTTGCAGCAATTAGCAATGACATCGCAGCAGAGTTGTCAGTGGACACGGGCAGTGTGAACGCAGAGTGCAGTGGTGGTAGCGACTGAGTCAGGAGAAGGACTATGCGGGCGGTCAGTTCAGCAGCACAGAAGGACCACGGCAACATACTGGTAGTAGTAGTAGCAGCACAGCATCATAGTGCTGGCCAAAAAATTAAATGCACCCGGTGACCTGGGCAGTGTGAACGCAAACAGAGTACATTGGTGGAAGCGAGTGAGTCAGGAGGAGGAGGACAATGCGGGCGGTCAATTCAGCAGCACAGAAGGACCATGGCAACATACTGGTGGTAGTAGTAGCAGCACAGCGTCATAGTGCTGGCCAAAAAATTAAATGCACCCGGTGACCCGGGCAGTGTGAACGCAGACAGAGTACATTGGTGGAAGCGATTGAGTCAGGAGGAGGAGGACAATGCAGGCGGGCAGTTCAGCAGCACAGAAGGACCATGGCAACATACTGGTGGTAGTAGTAGCAGCACAGTGTCATAGTGCTGGCCAAAAAATCAAATGCACCCAGTGACCCGGGCAGTGTGAACGCAGAGTGCAGCAGCGGGAAGCGACTGAGTCAGGAGGAGGAGGACAATGCGGGCGGTCAGTTCAGCAGCAGCAGCACAGAAGGACCATGCCAACATACTGGTGGTAGTAGTAGTAGCACAGTGTCATAGTGCTGGCCAAAAAATTAAATGCACCCGGTGACCCGGGCAGTGATAACGCAGACAGAGTGCATTGGTGGTAACGTGGTAGCGACTGAGTCAGGAGGAGGACAAAGCGGGCGTTCAGTTCAGCAGCAGCAGCAGCAGCACAGAAGGACCATGGCAACATACTGGTGGTAGTAGTAGCAGCACAGCGTCATAGTGCTGGCCAAAAAATTAAATGCACCCAGTGACCCGGGCAGTGTGAACGCAGAGTGCAGCAGCGGGAAGCGACTGAGTCAGGAGGAGGAGGACAATGCGGGCGGTCAGTTCAGCAGCAGCAGCACAGAAGGACCATGCCAACATACTGGTGGTAGTAGTAGTAGCACAGTGTCATAGTGCTGGCCAAAAAATTAAATGCACCTGGTGACCCGGGCAGTGATAACACAGACAGAGTGCATTGGTGGTACCGTGGTAGCGACTGAGTCAGGAGGAGGAGGAGGACAAAGCAGGCGTTCAGTTCAGCAGCAGCAGCAGCACAGAAGGACCATGGCAACATACTGGTGGTAGTAGTAGCAGCACAGCGTCATAGTGCTGGCCCAAAAATTAAATGCACCCGGTGACCCGGGCAGTGTGAACGCAGACAGAGTACATTGGTGGAAGCGATTGAGTCAGGAGGAGGAGGACAATGCGGGCGGTCAGTTCAGCAGCACAGAAGGACCATGGCAACATACTGGTGGTAGTAGTAGTAGCACAGCGTCATAGTGCTGGCCAAAAAATTAAATGCACCCAGTGACCCGAGCAGTGTGAACGCAGAGTGTAGTAGCGACTGAGTCAGGAGCACAAAGCGGGCGGTCAGTTCAGCAGCTCAGAAGGAGGACCATGGCCCGGGCCAGCAAGCCATTTAGTTTGCGGATCCGCCTGTGGCTTGGAGGCAGAGGCTTGGTCAGACCCTGAAAGGTGTCGCTCAGCAGGTTCTGACGACGCTGGGATGCAGGGGAGACAGAGGAGAGAGACGACCACTGGCTGCCAGCCTCAATGTCTGTGTCCTGAGTAGCCGAGGTGGAAGAGCGCTTGCGTGCTACTACTGCTGCTGCTGTGGGGGATTCACGACCCTGAGGGAGGGATGATGCTGCTGCGCTGGTGGGCCTTCTGCTCTCAGGAACCCCTGCTAGCAGTGCCTGCTTCCTCTTAAACTCCGCATACTCGCGGCAGTGGCGGCTTCTCAGGTGGCCCTGGAGGGATGAGGTACCCATCTTGCTCAGACTTTTCCCACGGCTCAATCTTTTGCTGCATAACCTGCACACCACATACCTTTTGTCATCAGTACATTCGTCAAAGCAATCCCACACTGGTGACTTTAATTTACTGCGGCCCCCACTAGCAGAGGGTGCAGCGGAACAATGTGTGGTAGTAGTTGCCGGGGGTTGCATGGTGGTGGTGCCGGCTGAAGCAGTGTCCTGTCTACTTCCTCCACGCCCACTGCTGCCGATGCCCCTGCCTGACATATGGCGATATCCTTGCCTAGGCCGAGGTGACTCGTCATCCTGCTCTGACCATTCTTCCCCGGACTCAGCAGGCTGCGCATAGTTAGGGTCCACAACGTCGTCATCATCAGCAGCATCATCATAATCCAGCTCTTCCTCTGACTCCCCCGCCTCCTCTTCTGTCCCTACATCCCCAGACACAGACCCCTCTTCTTCATCACCAGAACTCAACAACGCTTGTGATTGTGGCCCGATCTCAATCTCTGCCACATCAGTCCCCAGTAAGTCCTGAGCTTCTTGCATCAGCAGGTTCCCAGATGCCGGACTGAGGGACAGAACGCTGTCATCCTGGGAGGGCTGCTGACCAGTGGGTGCTGGGGTGGATGTCACAACAAGCGTGGGACGTTGGCTGCTGCTGCTGCTGCTGCTTGGAGTGGTGCTCACAGTAGAGGTCTGGGAGGAAGTCATGATGTCCATGAGTACGTCAGGTTCCATTTGCTCAACCACCACACGGGTACCAGAAAATTTAAAATATTAGGACAATGGCGTCCGCTGACTCGGCCCAGGCTTTGCTGCCCCCCTTTCTGCTGCATCACGACCACGTACAGCTGGGCGTCCTCTCCCTGGACGTGGAGCAGTCCCAGAAGTGGCTGAGGCAATTGAACTCCCTTTCCTCTCACCCCGCGAAACCCTGCCAGACATGTTGCTAGTAATGAATCACTGGATGCAGTGGGCACAGTACAAGGTCACTGAAGGATGCACCAGGCACAGTACAACGGCACTGAAGGATGCAGTGGGCACAGTACAAGGTCACTGAAGGATGCAGTGGGCACAGCAGTGGGCACTGGATATACAACTAGGTCACTGAAGGATGCAGTGGGCACAGTACAAGGTCACTGAAGGATGCAGTGGGCACAGCAGTGGGCACTGGATATACAACTAGGTCACTGAAGGATGCAGTGGGCACAGTACAAGGTCACTGAAGGATGCAGTGGGCACAGCAGTGGGCACTGGATATACAACTAGGTCACTGAAGGATGCAGTGGGCACAGTACAAGGTCACTGAAGGATGCAGTGGGCACAGCAGTGGGCACTGGATATACAACTAGGTCACTGAAGGATGCAGTGGGCACAGTACAAGGTCACTGAAGGATGCAGTGGGCACAGCAGTGGGCACTGGATATACAACTAGGTCACTGAAGGATGCAGTGGGCACAGTACAAGGTCACTGAAGGATGCAGTGGGCACAGCAGTGGGCACTGGATATACAACTAGGTCACTGAAGGATGCAGTGGGCACACAAGGATGTCACACTGTGTAATGAGATGCTTATATGCCAGCGAGCGAGCAGTGGGCACTGGGCACGGCACAAGGTCACTGACAGAATGAATGAACAGCGCTGGCAGAGAGTGGTGGTGCCGGCGGTGTGACTGGCTGCCTGCAAATAGTACAAGTGAAGTGTATAACTGTCACTGAAATAATATACAAGTGTGTAATGAGATGCTTATATGCCAGCGAGCGAGCAGTGGGCACTGGGCACAGCACAAGGTCACTGACAGAATGAATGAACAGCGCTGGCAGAGAGTGGCGGCGCCGGCGGTGTGACTGGCTGCCTGCAAATAGTACAAGTGTATAACTGTCACTGGAATATACAAGTGAACACTGCAGCTGCACTAACCTGCCTGCCTGCACTACACACAGATAATCCCTACTCCCACTACACTGACTACACTGCAGCACTGAACCTGCCTGCACTACACACAGTTAAATAATCACTAGACTCCCACACTCCCACTACACTACACTGACTACAACTAACTACAGCAATCACTCACTGACTAGCTAACTGTGTACAGTATAAGAGCAGTGTTAGCAAAAAAAACGCTTTGTTTTTAACACAATAAATGCACTTGCTCAAACAACAATGGCCTGGAGAAAAACCTCTCAGCACCACAGTCTAGCAAGGACAGAGCTTTTCCATCATGGAAAAGCTTTATATTCAGGAGGGGAGGGCATAGCTCCCCTCCTGTGATTGGTTGCTAGGGCCTGGCTGGGGCCCTCTGATTGCCCTGCAATGTGTCACTTCCGCATAGTTTGACGCATTTCCGCTAACCACGACTTCAGCGCCGGGTTTCACGAGCGTGAATGCGGATTTCTGTCCGCATTCACGCGAAGCCGAAGCAGATTTTCGTGGATGAAAATCTATTCACGGCTTAGCGTGTCTGAGGCGGAATGCGTCAAAATGGTCGTGAATCCACGCGTAAGCGTGATCACGACCTGGCGGTGAGCACCACTGGCATACATAGACATATGACTATGGTAGGGATTAGCTTGTGAGCCCATCTGAGGGACAGTTAAGTGACAGCTCTGCAGATGATGTTGGCGCTATTTAAATACAAAATAATACTGATGCCAGAACGACAACTGGCATTGTTTACAAGCAAATAAATATGGTAGCCTCTGTATCATTCTCACCTCAGGTTTCCTTAAAGTAAACTGAAAGCCAGTAAAAGATTTGCAAAAAAAAGTTCAATAGAAGAGGAGCAGTGAGGGGAACATACATTTAAAACAGGCGCCTAGAAAAAAAAGGTGCAGAGTTTTGCCGCTAGTAGAATCTCGCAAAAATTAGCGATATTCTACTACTGATTTATTTACTATATATTTATATATACTAGATATTTACTGATATTTTACTATGGCTAAACCTAACCCTACTCTCACCCAGAACTTTCTTTCTACCGATGCCTAACCCTGAAACTCCCGCCGGTGGTGCCTAACCCTAAGACCCTCCCTGGTGGTGCCTAACCTTAAGACCCTCCCTGGTGGGGCCTAACCTTAAGACCCTACCTGGTGATGCCTAACCTTAAGACCCTCCCTGGTGGTGCCTAACCCTAAACGTCTCTGGTGGCACCTAACCCTAAACCCCCCTAAACCTTTCCTCCTCCCTCTAACACAAAGGCCCAATGTGCAGCAAAAGTAGATATATTTTCATTAGCGTTAATGATTTAAAATATGGGCACCCGATAGAATCCCAGGCACCGGGTCTTGCGGAAATGCAAATAGCGCCATTGCATAGCGGGTGCTCCACGTTCACTATGCAATGCTGCTATTTCCATTTTCACAAGCCCTGGCACCCAGGATTCTATCAGGCGCCGCTATATTAAATTATTACCGCCAATCGGGTGCCTCTAGGCGCCGAAATGTACCCTGTTTGCCACGTATTAAAGCCATTATAAAAGCCACGATTTGTGGCAAAGATGGTAAATTTCAGAGCCCAGAGGCACCCGATAGTGACCGCTGTGCTCTTAAATTACCTATCTTTGGTGCTAACTGTGGGTTTTATAGGCGCCTATGGTGGCACTGTTTTTTGTGAAAGGGCTTCTGCTCCCTTTTTTCCTGCTTCAGTAAGGGGACGCATTAGTTTCAGTTCATACTATGTCTGCCTGATACTCCTCCCTCTCTCATCCCTCGTAGTGACATTTGCCAAGGCAACGGCTGATGCATCATTAAAGAATGGACTCGAACTACGTGGCTGCCACTGACCCAAACAAACTGATATCACAGTGACTGTCAGTGTGTTTCGACCAGTGGTAGCCATGCAGTTCTGTTCTATTTCCAAGTGACGTGTTGGCCATAGATTCAGAAATATGACTCTAGGAGGGAGGGAGGCAGGGAGAAGTAAGCATATAACCAGAAGAGACCTTCTTTCCACTCGGCACCTTCTGGTATGAAAACACTGCAGGGACAAAAAGTTAGCGTGCAGTTTCATCACCGATTATATCTACCCCCAGGCAGGGGCGTCGCTAGCCCTGTTTTAGGGGGGCACGTGCCCCCAATCTGTCCTGGGGTGCCACGGATCTCCGACCGGCCGCCCCCTCTGTCAAGACTCAGCGGCTCCCTCCAGCCGCCGTGTCACTGACAGTCTCAGACCTCAGGATCAGGCGGCGAGCCGGCGACCAATCGTGCGGGCGCTAGGACCCAGCGCCCGCACTGATATGCGGAAGTGACATCACTTCCGTATATCGAGCGGGTGCGTCCAGTGCCCGCTCGTACATCTGGTCGGGTCGCCGCTGATCCTGAGGTCTGCTGAGAGGTAGGGGCAGGGGGGAGCGGCGGCGGCGGCTAGAGGGGGGGCCTCCCTGTCACTCACTCACTCACTCACTCACTAAAGGGGCTCCCTGTCACTCACTCACTCACTCCCTAAAGGGGCTCCCTGGCACTCACTCACTCCCTAAAGGGGCTCCCTGGCACTCACTCACTCCCTAAAGGGGCTCCCTGTCACTCACTCACTCCCTAAAGGGGCTCCCTGGCACTCACTCACTCCCTAAAGGGGCTCCCTGGCACTCACTCACTCCCTAAAGGGGCTCCCTGTCACTCACTCACTCACTCCCTAAAGGGGCTCCCTGGCACTCACTCACTCACTCCCTAAAGGGGCTCCCTGGCACTCACTCACTCCCTAAAGGGGCTCCCTGGCACTCACTCACTCCCTAAAGGGGCTCCCTGGCACGCACCCACTCCCTAAAGGGGCTCCCTGGCACGCACTCACTCCCTAAAGGGGCTCCCTGTCACTCACTCACTCCCTAAAGGGCTCCCTGTCACTCACTCACTCCCTAAAGGGGCTCCCTGGCACTCACTCACTCACTCCCTAAAGGGGCTCCCTGGCACTCACTCACTCCCTAAAGGGGCTCCCTGGCACGCACCCACTCCCTAAAGGGGCTCCCTGGCACGCACTCACTCCCTAAAGGGGCTCCCTGTCACTCACTCACTCCCTAAAGGGCTCCCTGTCACTCACTCCCTAAAGGGCTCCCTGTCACTCACTCACTCCCTAAAGGGGCTCCCTGTCACTCACTCACTCCCTAAAGGGGCTCCCTGTCACTCACTCACTCCCTAAAGGGGCTCCCTGTCACGCACTCACTCCCTAAAGGGGCTCCCTGTCACGCACTCACTCCCTAAAGGGGCTCCCTGGCACGCACTCACTCCCTAAAGGGGCTCCCTGGCACGCACTCACTCCCTAAAGGGGCTCTCTGTCACTCACTCACTGCCTAAAGGGGCTCCCTGTCACTCACTCACTCCCTAAAGGGGCTCCCTGTCACTCACTCACTCCCTAAAGGGGCTCCCCTGGCACTCACTCACTCCCTAAAGGGGCTTCCTGGCACTCACTCACTCCCTAAAGGGGCTCCCTGGCACGCACTCACTCCCTAAAGGGGCTCCCTGGCACTCATTCACTCCCTAAAGGGGCTCCCTGGCACTCATTCACTCCCTAAAGGGGCTCCCTGTCACTCACTCACTCCCTAAAGGGGCTTCCTGTCACTCACTCACTCCCTAAAGGGGCTCCCTGTCACTCACTCACTCAAGGGGCTCCCTGTCACTCACTCACTCCCTAAAGGGGCTCCCTGGCACGCACTCACTCCCTAAAGGGGCTCCCTGTCACTCACTCACTGCCTAAAGGGGCTCCCTGTCACTCACTCACTCCATAAAGGGCCTCCCTGTCACTCAATCACTCCCTAAAGGGGCTCCCTGGCACGCACTCACTCCCTAAAGGGCCTCTCTGTCACTCACTCACTAAAGGGGCTCCCTGGCACGCACTCACTCACTAAAGGGGCTCCCTGGCACTCACTCACTTCCTAAAGGGGCTCCCTGTCACTCACTCACTCCCTAAAGGGCCTCCCTGTCACTCACTCACTCCCTAAAGGGGCTCCCTGTCACTCACTCACTGCCTAAAGGGGCTCCCTGTCACTCACTCACTACCTAAAGGTGCTCCCTGTCACTCACTATCGGGGTCCCTGTCACTCACTACCTAACTGGAGGCGCCTGTCACTCACTAGCTAACCTGGGGGTCCCTGTCACTCACTACCTAACTTGGGGGGCTACCATATTAAGGGGGCATTCTGCCTATTTATGTGAAATGCTGTCTATTTATGTGCCTCATGACTGCTGAATTTGTCTTGTTGGGGGCCTCATGATTGCTGAATTTGTCTTGTTGGGGGCCTCATGATTTGTTGGGGGCCTCATGATTGCTGAATTTGTCTTGTTGGGGGCCTCATGATTTGTTGGGGGCCTCATGATTGCTGAATTTGTCTTGTTGGGGGCCTCATGATTTGTTGGAGGCCTCATGATTGCTGAATTTGTCTTGTTGGGGGCCTCATGATTTGTTGGGGGCCTCATGATTGCTGAATATGTCTTGTTGGGGGTCACATGATTGCTAACTGCGAGACTATGGGAAAAGCTGAATCCTTATCATATGAGACAATAGCATTAAACCTACTTTTTTAGCGTTTTAAAACAGAAAATAAAACTGGGAGGTTCTAAAAAATTGAATACATTTTTCAGGAGTAGGATGGATGAAATTGTTTATCTTCACAGTTTATTTTCAACTTGGATTTTCCATAATGTTCATGTATGAGTTAAAACGTTTGTACAGTATTTAGTTTAAATTGCTGTTGCCACTTTGCGATAGATAAGTGACTTTTGGGTTGCAGTTTGGGCACTCGGCCTCCAAAAGGTTCGCCACCACTGTCCTAATCTGATGTCCCACCATTGCTAGGTTCATGTAAATTTGTCTCCACCCGTTACCACACCTATATTCTGGTCCATGGCCCACCAATTTTTTGGTGCGGCGCGATAATCACGCCGCACAACGTGGTCGTCATATTTTTGGCACGCTAGCTGCAGTGTGCTGAATTCTGCTGCCTACAGTATGTACAGTATACGCTGTTCTCTAGTGCCTGCACTGTGTGCTGATTAACCTCCAGTGTGTACAGTGTAAGGTGTTACTCTGTGCCTTTACTGATTGTAAACCAGCTGTATTGTATGCTGATCCCTGCTACTTTCAGTATGTACAGTATTAGCTGTAAAGCCTGGTACACACATACAATTTTGATTAGCCAATTTTAGCTCTGTTCATAAAATTCATTGTCTGTTGGCCCACTTACTGCACGGGGGTGGGAAAATTGGGGGTCAGTGATTGACCAATCAAAATTGTATGTGCGTATACATCTTTGATCTATGCCTATACTGATTGTAAATGATCTAAATAAAGGACAGGGGGCTCCGTCCAATATTTCGATGGGCAGGCCCGTTATCCGTAGCTTACACCGCTGCTAAGTTCATGTACATTTGGCCCCACCCATGGCCACGCCCACTCACCTCATGGCCACGCCCATTTTTTGCCACGGCGCGTCCCTCCCCGCCTGGTGCCCACAGGTGCCACTGATCTCCAAGGACCCTAGAAACGCCCCTGCCCCCAGGATTCTCCATTTTTACTTTCAACTGGGCCAATGAGAATCTTTCAGACAAATAGGAAGCACTGGTATCAAGTTTGGAGTTTTTAATTTTCATGCCACCTTCTAGTCGCTAAAAAATTAGCAAAGAGTACTAGTGAAACCTCAACAGAAAGGATTAACATTGGTTAGCTCACTGGAAATGTAGTGATAGAGTAGGAAGTTGTGGGCGGCAGAAGCATCTTTCAATTTGCTGACTTGACTTGCCAATGGACCAATGATTTGATCTCACCAGCAAGGATTCTCATTGGTTCAGATCAATAGACCAGTGGACATTCCAAAGAGAGATTTAACCACGATCTGTGCTGCGTGCGCTCTCCAGCCCACAGCACAGATCACTTTGAAGCCAGGGCGACCAGACTTCCCCCCTTTTTTCCCCACTAGGGGGATGTCCTGTTGGGGGGGTCTGATCGCCGCTGGCCATCGGCATTTTGCGGGGGGGGGGGGGGGGGCTCCTCAAAGTCCCCCTCCGCAGCCATTTCCGCATTTCCGCCCTCACGCTCCTTACCTCCCTCTCCCTCTTTCTACGTTATGCGCAGGACGGAATTCCGTTCTGTGCCTCCTAGGATAGGCTTCCGCCAATCAGAGGCCGGGGATCGCCGATCTGCCTTACAGCGCTGCTGCGCAGCAGCGCCGTATGATGTAAACAGCGGGAATTTCTTCCCCGCGTGTTTACATTTTGCCGGCGAGCCGCGATCGGCGGCTCTCCGGCTGTTCACGGAGACACCCTCCGTGAACTGACATGGAAAGGCCACTCGATCGAGCGGCCATTTCCATGGTAAACCACTTAAGACCTGCCGACGCCTATGGGCATTAGCTGGTCATTAAGTGGTTAAAGATGCATATGACAGGGTTACCCTCATACAATATTGCAGCAGTGTGGGACAGTGTGGATATTGCATGGGAGTCTTCAATAAAGTTTAACAATTTTCAAAAGATTACAACTGCGGCAGCTAGTTAGTTTTGGACTATGGCAGTGGGAGAGTAAGAAAACTTTTTTTTTTACTATTGGAAATGTAATTTGTATTTATTAATTATTAAAGTATTTTTAAAAATGCTAGGTGCATTTTTACTTTTACTTATTTGCCGGACTTAGTGGTACTAGAAGATTTTCCAGATGCATCAGATGACCTCATAGTTGCCTGGATACAGGCCAAACATAAACCAGAAATACAAAGAAAAGCACATATACACAGTGCTTCAAAGTCTCATTTATCTGTGTGCATAGATAAACAGCCAATTCCCATTGATCCAGACCATCCATGTCTGTGCAATCCAGTGGCCGCCTGTAGGTCACAAAAACAAATGCAAATCATACAATCATTGAAAAACTACTAAGCGCTAACACAAGAAACATATAAATAAGTATGAATACCAGCAACTCAAACAGTCACTCAAGAAGTTCCTTTAGAATTAAGTATGACTCAAATAGTCTTTCAATGAGCAATGGAGCGCTGCCTCCTACTTGTGAAATAGTATGTGTAATGGATAGCGAAGATACAGCCGCAACAGCAAGCGGCACGTGTCTGGCCGAACATAGCCCCCTATAGGGTCCCAGCATAAAGGGAGAGCATGCCCCGAGCGCGGGGGGGGGGGGGTTGGAAATGCCCCCCACCCCTCCCCGCTAAGCTCTCCCTTCTGCCGGTACCCTATAATTAAATTTAGGTGCCCAAAAGTACCTGAGGAGGAGGAGGGCAGGAAGAAGGAAGCCGGAGTTCTTGGGCGCTAGTACCATCTGGTAGATCATCTGGTACCATCATGTAGATGACGCGTACCCTCGTTCGCGTCATCGCGGTTCTTCTGCGCCCTCTTGACGCGACTTCAAATGTAAACAGGAAGTGCGTCAAGAGAGGGCGGAAGCACCAGATGGTACTAGTGCCCAAGAACTCCGGCTTCCCTCTTCCTGCCCTCCTCCTCCTCAGGTACTTTTAGGCACTTACATTTAATTATAGGGTACCGGCAGAAGGGAGAGCTTAGCGGGGAGTGGTGGGGGCATTTCCGACACCCCCCCCCGCGCTCGGGGCATGCTCTCCTTTTATGGGGGCCCCAAAGGGACATGTTCGGGTTGGGTTCGGGGTTCAGCTCGAACATGCCGAACATCAGGGGCATGTTCGGCCGAACCACACCGAACCCGAACATCCAGATGTTCGTCCAACACTACCAGCAGTCTCCGCCGAGCGGTTACACGCTGGTGCTTTGCCTGGTCCTTCTATTGATCATAGACTAAAGGCTACGCGCGCGCGCCAGGCGACAGGACCTTTATGCAACTAGAAGGGGAGTCAGCTGATCAGGCGATCAGCTGACTCCAGCTATGCTCCAGTTTGGCTGAGTGACTGGGGCAGCGCTGTGGAGCGCTTGCAGTATATATACAGGTCATTCAGTTGTTCCGTGTAGAAAATGCTATGTGTTAGCACTCAGACCTAGTCAGATCCCAAAGTGTGCTAGAACCAGCAGGAGCTGGGGATCCACACTTAGCCAGATTCTGTTTATAGCTTAAAATACTAATTGTAGTGTATTATTTGTTATGACCTTCTGCTAGCTTGACTACTCTTCTGTTTACTGATCCTGTACGTTTGCTTATCTGATATAGTTGCCGACTCTGCCTGAAACACTACTCTGATCTAGCTTTCTGTCTCTGTAACGTATCTGTCCGCTCGTTGCCAAATCTGCTTGTCTGACTCTCCTGTCCTCACCAGTGAGCCCAGTCACTGGTGAGGGATCCTCTGCTAGCATCACCTGCTCCTCAGGAGATTACTAGCTGCAGTACTATCTGAATCACCTGCTCCTCAGGTGGTCAGTAGCTGCAGTACAGTCTGAATCACCTGCTCCTCAGGAGATTACTAGCTGCAGTACTATCTGAATCACCTGCTCCTCAGGTGGTCAGTAGCTGCAGTACAGTCTGAATCACCTGCTCCTCAGGTGGTCAGTAGCTGCAGTACAGTCTGAATCACCAGCTCCTCAGGTGGTCAGTTGCTGCAGTACAGTCTTTATCACCTCAGGTGAATAGTCACTACAGTACTATCCTTTCTACCTGCCCCACAGGTGATAGTGGCTACAATACAGTCTGATTCACCCGCTCCTCGGGTGATCAGTACGCTTGTTTAAACATAATTCTACCCGATCCTCGGGTGAACTATCTCACTACTGTCTGTATCTCCGGCTTGCTGGAGTTTGCATTCCGGTGTTATATAGAGATATTCCTGTCTCCCAGCTCCTCTGGGAAAGCGAGTATCACTATCATTACTGTTGCACCAAACACCTACCTTACATTGGTTGTCCTGTTTCTGGCTATACCAGTATTATTGGTGATTCTGCAGATCACACATAATCAGGTATAGCATCTGTATTATTGGTGATACTGCAGATCACCAATAATCAGAGATATCTGTTCTCGCTGACACCAATCGTTACAGAACAGCAGACCAAAACATTATGGACGCACTGCGTGACCAAGTTGAAGTCCTGACCACCGCGGTAAACAATCTTACCGGGGTGATTAATACCCAACAGTCTCAGATTACACAACTGTCTGGGACTGTACAGGTACTTCAAACAGCCGTTGATGCAGTGCGATCCCCTCCAGTCACGGACCTTCGTATGTCCGTACCTGAAACGTTTTCTGGACATAGATCTGACCTATCTTTGGTGCTAACTGTGGGTTTTATAGGCGCCTATGGTGGCACTGTTTTTTGTGAAAGGGCTTCTGCTCCCTTTTTTCCTGCTTCAGTAAGGGGACGCATTAGTTTCAGTTCATACTATGTCTGCCTGATACTCCTCCCTCTCTCATCCCTCGTAGTGACATTTGCCAAGGCAACGGCTGATGCATCATTAAAGAATGGACTCGAACTACGTGGCTGCCACTGACCCAAACAAACTGATATCACAGTGACTGTCAGTGTGTTTCGACCAGTGGTAGCCATGCAGTTCTGTTCTATTTCCAAGTGACGTGTTGGCCATAGATTCAGAAATATGACTCTAGGAGGGAGGGAGGCAGGGAGAAGTAAGCATATAACCAGAAGAGACCTTCTTTCCACTCGGCACCTTCTGGTATGAAAACACTGCAGGGACAAAAAGTTAGCGTGCAGTTTCATCACCGATTATATCTACCCCCAGGCAGGGGCGTCGCTAGCCCTGTTTTAGGGGGGCACGTGCCCCCAATCTGTCCTGGGGTGCCACGGATCTCCGACCGGCCGCCCCCTCTGTCAAGACTCAGCGGCTCCCTCCAGCCGCCGTGTCACTGACAGTCTCAGACCTCAGGATCAGGCGGCGAGCCGGCGACCAATCGTGCGGGCGCTAGGACCCAGCGCCCGCACTGATATGCGGAAGTGACATCACTTCCGTATATCGAGCGGGTGCGTCCAGTGCCCGCTCGTACATCTGGTCGGGTCGCCGCTGATCCTGAGGTCTGCTGAGAGGTAGGGGCAGGGGGGAGCGGCGGCGGCGGCTAGAGGGGGGGCCTCCCTGTCACTCACTCACTCACTCACTCACTAAAGGGGCTCCCTGTCACTCACTCACTCACTCCCTAAAGGGGCTCCCTGGCACTCACTCACTCCCTAAAGGGGCTCCCTGGCACTCACTCACTCCCTAAAGGGGCTCCCTGTCACTCACTCACTCCCTAAAGGGGCTCCCTGGCACTCACTCACTCCCTAAAGGGGCTCCCTGGCACTCACTCACTCCCTAAAGGGGCTCCCTGTCACTCACTCACTCACTCCCTAAAGGGGCTCCCTGGCACTCACTCACTCACTCCCTAAAGGGGCTCCCTGGCACTCACTCACTCCCTAAAGGGGCTCCCTGGCACTCACTCACTCCCTAAAGGGGCTCCCTGGCACGCACCCACTCCCTAAAGGGGCTCCCTGGCACGCACTCACTCCCTAAAGGGGCTCCCTGTCACTCACTCACTCCCTAAAGGGCTCCCTGTCACTCACTCACTCCCTAAAGGGGCTCCCTGGCACTCACTCACTCCCTAAAGGGGCTCCCTGGCACTCACTCACTCCCTAAAGGGGCTCCCTGGCACGCACCCACTCCCTAAAGGGGCTCCCTGGCACGCACTCACTCCCTAAAGGGGCTCCCTGTCACTCACTCACTCCCTAAAGGGCTCCCTGTCACTCACTCCCTAAAGGGCTCCCTGTCACTCACTCACTCCCTAAAGGGGCTCCCTGTCACTCACTCACTCCCTAAAGGGGCTCCCTGTCACTCACTCACTCCCTAAAGGGGCTCCCTGTCACGCACTCACTCCCTAAAGGGGCTCCCTGTCACGCACTCACTCCCTAAAGGGGCTCCCTGGCACGCACTCACTCCCTAAAGGGGCTCCCTGGCACGCACTCACTCCCTAAAGGGGCTCTCTGTCACTCACTCACTGCCTAAAGGGGCTCCCTGTCACTCACTCACTCCCTAAAGGGGCTCCCTGTCACTCACTCACTCCCTAAAGGGGCTCCCCTGGCACTCACTCACTCCCTAAAGGGGCTTCCTGGCACTCACTCACTCCCTAAAGGGGCTCCCTGGCACGCACTCACTCCCTAAAGGGGCTCCCTGGCACTCATTCACTCCCTAAAGGGGCTCCCTGGCACTCATTCACTCCCTAAAGGGGCTCCCTGTCACTCACTCACTCCCTAAAGGGGCTCCCTGTCACTCACTCACTCCCTAAAGGGGCTCCCTGTCACTCACTCACTCAAGGGGCTCCCTGTCACTCACTCACTCCCTAAAGGGGCTCCCTGGCACGCACTCACTCCCTAAAGGGGCTCCCTGTCACTCACTCACTGCCTAAAGGGGCTCCCTGTCACTCACTCACTCCATAAAGGGCCTCCCTGTCACTCAATCACTCCCTAAAGGGGCTCCCTGGCACGCACTCACTCCCTAAAGGGCCTCTCTGTCACTCACTCACTAAAGGGGCTCCCTGGCACGCACTCACTCACTAAAGGGGCTCCCTGGCACTCACTCACTTCCTAAAGGGGCTCCCTGTCACTCACTCACTCCCTAAAGGGCCTCCCTGTCACTCACTCACTCCCTAAAGGGGCTCCCTGTCACTCACTCACTGCCTAAAGGGGCTCCCTGTCACTCACTCACTACCTAAAGGTGCTCCCTGTCACTCACTATCGGGGTCCCTGTCACTCACTACCTAACTGGAGGCGCCTGTCACTCACTAGCTAACCTGGGGGTCCCTGTCACTCACTACCTAACTTGGGGGGCTACCATATTAAGGGGGCATTCTGCCTATTTATGTGAAATGCTGTCTATTTATGTGCCTCATGACTGCTGAATTTGTCTTGTTGGGGGCCTCATGATTGCTGAATTTGTCTTGTTGGGGGCCTCATGATTTGTTGGGGGCCTCATGATTGCTGAATTTGTCTTGTTGGGGGCCTCATGATTTGTTGGGGGCCTCATGATTGCTGAATTTGTCTTGTTGGGGGCCTCATGATTTGTTGGAGGCCTCATGATTGCTGAATTTGTCTTGTTGGGGGCCTCATGATTTGTTGGGGGCCTCATGATTGCTGAATATGTCTTGTTGGGGGTCACATGATTGCTAACTGCGAGACTATGGGAAAAGCTGAATCCTTATCATATGAGACAATAGCATTAAACCTACTTTTTTAGCGTTTTAAAACAGAAAATAAAACTGGGAGGTTCTAAAAAATTGAATACATTTTTCAGGAGTAGGATGGATGAAATTGTTTATCTTCACAGTTTATTTTCAACTTGGATTTTCCATAATGTTCATGTATGAGTTAAAACGTTTGTACAGTATTTAGTTTAAATTGCTGTTGCCACTTTGCGATAGATAAGTGACTTTTGGGTTGCAGTTTGGGCACTCGGCCTCCAAAAGGTTCGCCACCACTGTCCTAATCTGATGTCCCACCATTGCTAGGTTCATGTAAATTTGTCTCCACCCGTTACCACACCTATATTCTGGTCCATGGCCCACCAATTTTTTGGTGCGGCGCGATAATCACGCCGCACAACGTGGTCGTCATATTTTTGGCACGCTAGCTGCAGTGTGCTGAATTCTGCTGCCTACAGTATGTACAGTATACGCTGTTCTCTAGTGCCTGCACTGTGTGCTGATTAACCTCCAGTGTGTACAGTGTAAGGTGTTACTCTGTGCCTTTACTGATTGTAAACCAGCTGTATTGTATGCTGATCCCTGCTACTTTCAGTATGTACAGTATTAGCTGTAAAGCCTGGTACACACATACAATTTTGATTAGCCAATTTTAGCTCTGTTCATAAAATTCATTGTCTGTTGGCCCACTTACTGCATGGGGGTGGGAAAATTGGGGGTCAGTGATTGACCAATCAAAATTGTATGTGCGTATACATCTTTGATCTATGCCTATACTGATTGTAAATGATCTAAATAAAGGACAGGGGGCTCCGTCCAATATTTCGATGGGCAGGCCCGTTATCCGTAGCTTACACCGCTGCTAAGTTCATGTACATTTGGCCCCACCCATGGCCACGCCCACTCACCTCATGGCCACGCCCATTTTTTGCCACGGCGCGTCCCTCCCCGCCTGGTGCCCACAGGTGCCACTGATCTCCAAGGACCCTAGAAACGCCCCTGCCCCCAGGATTCTCCATTTTTACTTTCAACTGGGCCAATGAGAATCTTTCAGACAAATAGGAAGCACTGGTATCAAGTTTGGAGTTTTTAATTTTCATGCCACCTTCTAGTCGCTAAAAAATTAGCAAAGAGTACTAGTGAAACCTCAACAGAAAGGATTAACATTGGTTAGCTCACTGGAAATGTAGTGATAGAGTAGGAAGTTGTGGGCGGCAGAAGCATCTTTCAATTTGCTGACTTGACTTGCCAATGGACCAATGATTTGATCTCACCAGCAAGGATTCTCATTGGTTCAGATCAATAGACCAGTGGACATTCCAAAGAGAGATTTAACCACGATCTGTGCTGCGTGCGCTCTCCAGCCCACAGCACAGATCACTTTGAAGCCAGGGCGACCAGACTTCCCCCCTTTTTTCCCCACTAGGGGGATGTCCTGTTGGGGGGGTCTGATCGCCGCTGGCCATCGGCATTTTGCGGGGGGGGGGGGGGGCTCCTCAAAGTCCCCCTCCGCAGCCATTTCCGCATTTCCGCCCTCACGCTCCTTACCTCCCTCTCCCTCTTTCTACGTTATGCGCAGGACGGAATTCCGTTCTGTGCCTCCTAGGATAGGCTTCCGCCAATCAGAGGCCGGGGATCGCCGATCTGCCTTACAGCGCTGCTGCGCAGCAGCGCCGTATGATGTAAACAGCGGGAATTTCTTCCCCGCGTGTTTACATTTTGCCGGCGAGCCGCGATCGGCGGCTCTCCGGCTGTTCACGGAGACACCCTCCGTGAACTGACATGGAAAGGCCACTCGATCGAGCGGCCATTTCCATGGTAAACCACTTAAGACCTGCCGACGCCTATGGGCATTAGCTGGTCATTAAGTGGTTAAAGATGCATATGACAGGGTTACCCTCATACAATATTGCAGCAGTGTGGGACAGTGTGGATATTGCATGGGAGTCTTCAATAAAGTTTAACAATTTTCAAAAGATTACAACTGCGGCAGCTAGTTAGTTTTGGACTATGGCAGTGGGAGAGTAAGAAAACTTTTTTTTTTACTATTGGAAATGTAATTTGTATTTATTAATTATTAAAGTATTTTTAAAAATGCTAGGTGCATTTTTACTTTTACTTATTTGCCGGACTTAGTGGTACTAGAAGATTTTCCAGATGCATCAGATGACCTCATAGTTGCCTGGATACAGGCCAAACATAAACCAGAAATACAAAGAAAAGCACATATACACAGTGCTTCAAAGTCTCATTTATCTGTGTGCATAGATAAACAGCCAATTCCCATTGATCCAGACCATCCATGTCTGTGCAATCCAGTGGCCGCCTGTAGGTCACAAAAACAAATGCAAATCATACAATCATTGAAAAACTACTAAGCGCTAACACAAGAAACATATAAATAAGTATGAATACCAGCAACTCAAACAGTCACTCAAGAAGTTCCTTTAGAATTAAGTATGACTCAAATAGTCTTTCAATGAGCAATGGAGCGCTGCCTCCTACTTGTGAAATAGTATGTGTAATGGATAGCGAAGATACAGCCGCAACAGCAAGCGGCACGTGTCTGGCCGAACATAGCCCCCTATAGGGTCCCAGCATAAAGGGAGAGCATGCCCCGAGCGCGGGGGGGGGGGGGGGGGGGTTGGAAATGCCCCCCACCCCTCCCCGCTAAGCTCTCCCTTCTGCCGGTACCCTATAATTAAATTTAGGTGCCCAAAAGTACCTGAGGAGGAGGAGGGCAGGAAGAAGGAAGCCGGAGTTCTTGGGCGCTAGTACCATCTGGTAGATCATCTGGTACCATCATGTAGATGACGCGTACCCTCGTTCGCGTCATCGCGGTTCTTCTGCGCCCTCTTGACGCGACTTCAAATGTAAACAGGAAGTGCGTCAAGAGAGGGCGGAAGCACCAGATGGTACTAGTGCCCAAGAACTCCGGCTTCCCTCTTCCTGCCCTCCTCCTCCTCAGGTACTTTTAGGCACTTACATTTAATTATAGGGTACCGGCAGAAGGGAGAGCTTAGCGGGGAGTGGTGGGGGCATTTCCGACACCCCCCCCCCCCCCCGCGCTCGGGGCATGCTCTCCTTTTATGGGGGCCCCAAAGGGACATGTTCGGGTTGGGTTCGGGGTTCAGCTCGAACATGCCGAACATCAGGGGCATGTTCGGCCGAACCACACCGAACCCGAACATCCAGATGTTCGTCCAACACTACCAGCAGTCTCCGCCGAGCGGTTACACGCTGGTGCTTTGCCTGGTCCTTCTATTGATCATAGACTAAAGGCTACGCGCGCGCGCGCGCCAGGCGACAGGACCTTTATGCAACTAGAAGGGGAGTCAGCTGATCAGGCGATCAGCTGACTCCAGCTATGCTCCAGATTGGCTGAGTGACTGGGGCAGCGCTGTGGAGCGCTTGCAGTATATATACAGGTCATTCAGTTGTTCCGTGTAGAAAATGCTATGTGTTAGCACTCAGACCTAGTCAGATCCCAAAGTGTGCTAGAACCAGCAGGAGCTGGGGATCCACACTTAGCCAGATTCTGTTTATAGCTTAAAATACTAATTGTAGTGTATTATTTGTTATGACCTTCTGCTAGCTTGACTACTCTTCTGTTTACTGATCCTGTACGTTTGCTTATCTGATATAGTTGCCGACTCTGCCTGAAACACTACTCTGATCTAGCTTTCTGTCTCTGTAACGTATCTGTCCGCTCGTTGCCAAATCTGCTTGTCTGACTCTCCTGTCCTCACCAGTGAGCCCAGTCACTGGTGAGGGATCCTCTGCTAGCATCACCTGCTCCTCAGGAGATTACTAGCTGCAGTACTATCTGAATCACCTGCTCCTCAGGTGGTCAGTAGCTGCAGTACAGTCTGAATCACCTGCTCCTCAGGAGATTACTAGCTGCAGTACTATCTGAATCACCTGCTCCTCAGGTGGTCAGTAGCTGCAGTACAGTCTGAATCACCTGCTCCTCAGGTGGTCAGTAGCTGCAGTACAGTCTGAATCACCAGCTCCTCAGGTGGTCAGTTGCTGCAGTACAGTCTTTATCACCTCAGGTGAATAGTCACTACAGTACTATCCTTTCTACCTGCCCCACAGGTGATAGTGGCTACAATACAGTCTGATTCACCCGCTCCTCGGGTGATCAGTACGCTTGTTTAAACATAATTCTACCCGATCCTCGGGTGAACTATCTCACTACTGTCTGTATCTCCGGCTTGCTGGAGTTTGCATTCCGGTGTTATATAGAGATATTCCTGTCTCCCAGCTCCTCTGGGAAAGCGAGTATCACTATCATTACTGTTGCACCAAACACCTACCTTACATTGGTTGTCCTGTTTCTGGCTATACCAGTATTATTGGTGATTCTGCAGATCACACATAATCAGGTATAGCATCTGTATTATTGGTGATACTGCAGATCACCAATAATCAGAGATATCTGTTCTCGCTGACACCAATCGTTACAGAACAGCAGACCAAAACATTATGGACGCACTGCGTGACCAAGTTGAAGTCCTGACCACCGCGGTAAACAATCTTACCGGGGTGATTAATACCCAACAGTCTCAGATTACACAACTGTCTGGGACTGTACAGGTACTTCAAACAGCCGTTGATGCAGTGCGATCCCCTCCAGTCACGGACCTTCGTATGTCCGTACCTGAAACGTTTTCTGGACATAGATCTGACTTTCAGAATTTCAGAAATCGTGTGTTGTCTTATTTTGAGTTGAGGCCCAATCTGTCAGGATCTGAGAACCAGAGGGTAACATTTATAAAGACCCTTCTGTCAGGAGATTCACAAACATGGGCATATAGTCTGCAGGCTGAGCATAAGGCCTTATCTACAGTTCAGGAGTTTTTTAAGGCCATGGCCATTATATACGATGATCCGGATACTGCTACCACCGCTGAGAGGAAACTAAAGACTCTCAGGCAGGGTCGTAATCCGGTGGAGGTTTATGCCGCAGAGTTTAGGAGGTGGGCTGTATCAGCTAGATGGGGAACATATGCATTGTTAGACTGTTTCCTGTCAGGATTATCTGATGCAGTTTCTGATTTGATGTTAGGGCATCCTGAACCTAAATCCCTAGACGAAGCGATTTCATTGGCAGTACGGGTTGATCGCCGCCTTCGTTATCAGAGACAGACCCGTGGGAGAAACGCTGTAAGATCTGTTTCCTACGCCTCTTCTCCACCCTCGTCACCTCAAGACGAACCGATGCAGCTCGGTCACTCTAGGTTAACGCAAGTGGAAAAGAATCGCAGAAGGTCAGAAAGACTCTGTCTATACTGTGCTGAGGAGGGTCATATTATTCAGAATTTTCCTAAGAAGTCGGGAAACGCTGCCGCCTAGGTGTAGTCAGAGGTAATACCCTAGGCGAGCCGTTTCTACCTCTAAACAATAACCGTTTGCTCCTCCCTTGCTCCATTACCTGAGGGTCGGGCCACGGCCACAGAAGCATTCGTGGACTCAGGCTCTGCAGCTAATTTTATAGACTATGACTGTGAAAAAATTGGGTATTCCTTTACTCCCGCTGGATCGTCAGATTCTGGTCACAGCGTTAGATGATTCTCTGTTACAGTGTAGACAGCCTCTTTCCCAGACTCCCTCGTTGTTATGTACTATAGGGGTGCTAGATAAGGAGAAACTACAGTTCTTTGTCCTGCAAATGGCAACTTCTACCATTATCCTCGGTATACCCTGGTTGCAACTACATTCCCCTCAGATTGACTGGGCTTCCGGTCAGCTACAGAGCTGGTCAACCCATTGTCAAAATCATTGTTTGGAGAGAGTTGCTGTTTGTGCCACCAAGGTTCAGGTGAAAGGGGTGCCAGTGCAGTACGCAGAGTTTTCTGACGTGTTTTGTCCCAAATCAGCAGACAAACTCCCACCTCATTGAAGTTTCGATTGTCCCATTGAGTTAAGATCAGGTTGTATGCCTCCTAGAGGTCATCTCTATAATTTGTCTGGGCCCGAGAAGCTGGCTATGCAGGAGTACATTAAGGAAAATTTGGCCAAGGGTTTCATCCGTCCTTCCAGATCCCCAGCGGGGGCTGGGTTCTTTTTTGTGCAGAAGAAGGACGGTGGGCTCAGACCTTGTATTGACTATCGGGGGTTAAATAAGATCACAGTGAAAAATCGCTATCCACTACCTTTGATAGACGATCTGTTTGCTCATGTGACCAATGCCAGTATTTTCTCTAAACTGGACCTTCGAGGGGCATACAACCTGGTACGGATTAGGGACGGTGACTAATGGAAGACGGGGTTCAACACGCCCAACGGGCACTACGAGTATCTGGTCATGCCCTTCGGGTTGTGTAATGTGCCTGCCGTCTTCCAAGAATTGATTAATGAAGTTTTTAGGGAGGTTATGGGAAAATTCGTGCTAGTGTATTTGGACGATAAAATGATCTTTACTCCCAATCTAACGGAACATCGTAAACATGTGAAGTTTGTGTTACGTAAATTAAGGCAGAACTCGTTGTACGCCAAGTTAGAGAAGTGTCTCTTCGAGGTCACTCAAGTCCCTTTTCTGGGATATATTATTTCCACTTCAGGCCTTTCCTTGGATCCTGAAAAAGTCTTTGCTGTGTTGGAGTGGCCGCAACCTGTAGGTTTGAAGGCACTCCAGAGATTTCTTGGCTTCGCCAATTACTACAGGAAGTTCATCAAAGGGTTTTCCTCTGTAGTATCACCTCTAACCAACCTTACCAAAAAAGGGGCTAACACTTACCATTGGTCGGCAGAGGCACAGGCTGCATTTGCTATGCTTAAAAAGCTATTTTGTTCTGCTCCAATTCTGAGACACGTGGATGTCACTTTCCTTTTCATCATTGAGGTGGATGCATCAGAGATTGGGGTTGGGGCTGTACTGTCTCGGCACTCTGGCTTACAAGGCAAACTCCATCCCTGTGCCTTCTTTTCTCGTAGGTTCTCTCCAGCTGAGAGGAACTTTGATATTGGCAATCGGGAGCTTCTGGCCATTAAGTTAGCCTTTGAAGAGTGGCGCCATTGGCTTGAAGGGGCAGAACATGCAATTACAGTTTATACTGATCATAAAAACTTGGAGTACATTGAAGGGGCCAAAAGACTCAGTCCCCGACAGGCCTGCTGGTCCCTGTTCTTTTCAAGGTTCAGATTCGTGATAACGTACACCCCAGGAAGTAAGAATGTCAAAGCAGATGCATTGTCTAGGTGCTTTGAACCTGAGACAGTTCAGCCTGCAACCCCTGAGACCATCTTACCTCAGAAACTGGTGGTAGCAGCCACGGAAACCTGGGAGGATTGGGTGGTTACTTTAGGGCCTTACCAACAGGATATCCCAGAAGGGAAGTCAGAGGGGTTCTCTTTGTGCCACTTTCGCTTACAACTCTTGCAACTATTCCATACCCATAAGAATGCTGGGCATCCCGGAGCTGCTCGAACGCAAGACCTATTGGCTAGATGTGTATGGTGGCCATCATTGGCACTTGATTGCAAGGAGTTTGTAAGGGAATGCTCTGTGTGTGCCAGAAGTAAGCCATCTCGTCAGGCACCGGTGGGTACACTTCAGTCTCTACCAGTGCCAAGTGAACCCTGGACTCACTTGTCTATGGACTTTGTGGGAGAACTCCCCAGCTCCGAGGGCAAGACGGTCATCTGGGTGGTAGTTGATAGGTTCAGTAAAATGGCTCATTTCGTATCTCTGAAAGGACTCCCTTCGGCCCAGGAATTGGCTGATCTCTTCATCCGGCACATTTTCCGGCTGCATGGCATTCCGGAGAATGTAGTGTCAGATAGGGGAGTCCAGTTTGTGTCAAAATTCTGGAGAGCCTTTTGCCATCAGCTCAATATGAACCTTTCATTTTCATCAGGCTACCACCCACAGACCAATGGACAGACTGAAAGGGTTAACCAGTCACTGGAACAATTTCTTAGATGTTATGTGGCAGATGCGCAATCAGATTGGGTAAAGTTCCTGCCATTTGCGGAGTTTGCGCATAATAATCTGAAGAGTTCTTCTTCAGGATTTTCTCCATTTCAAGTGGTCTCGGGGAGATCTCCTAAGTTTTCACCTTTGCCAGTGGCATCTTCTCCCTTTCCGGCCCTAGAAGATTGGCAAAGAGCTTTAAGGGAGATTTGGGTCTTAGTAAAGAGAAATCTGGGGAAAGCCTTCCAGGCTCAGAAAAAACAGGCAGATAAGAGACGGTTTGAAGAGTGGAAGTTTTCCCCAGGAGATAAAGTGTGGGTGTCTACTCGACATCTAGCGTTGAAACAACCATCACCCAAGTTAGGGCCCAGATTCATAGGCCCATACCCTGTGTCCAAAAAGATTAATGATGTGACATATGCGATTGATCTCCCAGCCAGCATGAGAGGTGTGAGATCATTCCATGTCCATTGGAAGGGGTATGGCCTAGAGGAGAGAACTTGGGTGCCGGATTGTCGCATGCATGCGGAGGAGTTAAATAAAGAGTTTCATGAGTTACACCCGGAGAAACTGGGTTGGAAGTGTCCGGGGTCCACTCCTCAGGGAGGGGGGGGGGGGGGTACTGTAATGGATAGCGGAAATACGGCCGCAACAGCAAGCGGCATGGCGGATATCTCCGCGTCGCAGCCAGCGGTCACACGCTGGTGGTTTGCCTGGTCCTTCTATTGATCATAGACTAAGGGCTACGCGCGCGCACGCCAGACGACAGGACCTTTATGCAACTAGAAGGGGAGTCAGCTGATCAGGCGATCAGCTGACTCCAGCTATGCTCCGGATTGGCTGAGTGACAGGGGCGGCGCTGTGGAGTGCTTGCAGTATATATAGGACAGGTCATTCAGTTGTTCCGCGTCTGCTGTTGCAAATGCTACGTGTTAGCACTCAGACCTAGTCAGACCCCAAAGTGTGCTAGAACCAGCAGGGGCTGGGGATCAACACTTAGCCAGATTCTGTTGATAGCTTAAAATACTAATTGTAGTGTATTATTTGTTATGACCTTCTGCTAGCTTGACTACTCTTCTGTTTACTGATCCTGTACCTTTGCCTATCTGATATAGTTGCCGACTCTGCCTGAAACACTACTCTGATCTAGCGTTCTGTCTCTGTACCATATCTGTCCGCTTGTTGCCAAATCTGCTTGTCTGACTCTCCTGTCCTCACCAGTGAGCCCAGTCACTGGTGAGGGATCCTCTGCTAGCATCACCTGCTCCTCAGGAGATTACTAGCTGTAGTACTATCTGAATCACCTGCTCCTCAGGTGGTCAGTAGCTGCAGTACAGTCTGAATCACCTGCTCCTCAGGAGATTACTAGCTGCAGTACTATCTGAATCACCTGCTCCTCAGGTGGTCAGTAGCTGCAGTACAGTCTGAATCACCTGCTCCTCAGGAGATTACTAGCTGCAGTACTATCTGAATCACCTGCTCCTCAGGTGGTCAGTAGCTGCAGTACAGTCTGAATCACCTGCTCCTCAGGTGGTCAGTAGCTGCAGTACAGTCTGAATCACCTGCTCCTCAGGTGGTCAGTTGCTGCAGTACAGTCTTTATCACCTGCTCCTCAGGTGAATAGTCACTACAGTACTATCCTTTCTACCTGCCCCTCAGGTGATAGTGGCTACAATACAGTCTGATTCTTCCGCTCCTCGGGTGATCAGTACGCTTGTTTAAACATAATTCTACCCGCTCCTTGGGTGAACTATCTCACTACTGTCTGTATCTCCGGCTTGCTGGAGTTTGCATTCCTGTGTTATATAGAGATATTCCTATCTCCCATCTCCTCTGGGAAAGCGAGTATCTCTATCATTACTGTTGCACCAAACACCTACCTTACATTGGTTGTCCTGTTTCTGGCTATACCAGTATTATTGGTGATTCTGCAAATCACACATAGGCCCATATGCAATTTACTTTTTCTCCTGAGTTTTCTCCTGGGTGATATTTTTAAACTTGTCAATAAAATACATTTTAATCCACCACAAAGCAAGAGAATGCTCAAAATACATTTGATAGTACTTTTCCAACTACTTTTTGGTATTTTTTTAGTTGAAAAGTACTGGATAGTTATTTTAATCTGAAGATTAAAAATTATCTCCTAGGAGAAAACTCAGGTGAAAAAGTGAATTGCATATGGCCCATAATCAGGTATAGCATCTGTATTATTGGTGATAATGCAGATCACCAATAATCAGAGATATCTGTTCTCGCTGACACCAATCGTTACAGTATGTAACAGATAATAAATAGGATAAAGTGCTCAATTTTCATCTGGTAAAGTTGCAAGCTGGTATACTTGAAGACACTGGGGTACCACCCCTGGGCCCATATGCAATTCACTTTTTCACCTGAGTTTCCTCCTAGGAGATAATTTTTTATCTTCACTTTAAATAACTTTCCAGCACTTTGCAACTAAAAAAGTACCAAAAAAGTAGGTGAAAAAGTACTGTCAAACTTATTTTGAGTATTTTCTTGGTTTCTGGTGGCTTAAAATGCATTTTATTGACAAGTTTAAACATATCATCTAGGAGAAAACTCAGGAGAAAAAGTTAATTGCATATGGGCCCTAGTGTTTAATGACTTACCAGATCCTGCGGCCTACTGGGCCTGACTATGGCCTCTGGGATGTTGGGCATACAACGCCGAGTAAAAATTTCACTCGGAGGTTCCATGGAGGTACTGTGACCTGGTAACTTGCCAAGGACCTGCAGAGGACATTGCCAGAGAGGCGTTGGGGTGGCTAACATCATAGAGCCCATAGTCGGGGCCCAGTAGGCTACAGGATCTGGTAAGTCTTCAAACAGGGGGGGGGTACCCCAGTGTCTTGAAGTATACCAGCTTGCAATTACACTATTGCCCCTGAACCTTACCAGATGAAAATTGAGTGCTTTAGCCTATTTATTCTCTTTTACATACTATTTCACAGTAAGAGACCCTATTTAAACCATAAGAGAACAAGGTCCCTAGCCTATCAATCCAAAAAACTTCACATTGCTTAAGCTTTGTGACATGGTCACCACCTCTCCTGAGTTTAGGAACATGATCTATGATCGTACATTTGAAATAACTGTCTCTTCAGTGTCATGGCACAGGAAGATCTCTCCACTTACCTTGCACAGAGCTCCTATGTTCTGCAATGCAATCAAGCACTTTCTGTGTTGTTTCGCATGTGTAATACGACCTGCACAGGCATTGCAGTAAGTGCACCACATCGGAGCTCTGGCATGTGAGAAAGTGTCTGATCCTTTACTTTTTTACCCCCATGATTATACTTAAACCGTTGACCCTTAATCAAGTGCGGGCAATCACTACAAGGTAACCAAGTGAAACTACCAAGGCAAGGTGTACCCAATAAGGCAATATGACCCCTCCGCTCTGGTGGAAAATCAGATCTCACCAACTTGTTTCCAATAGTAGAATTCTTGCTATATGCCATGACAGGGGCAAAAAAGCAATCTCAGGATAACTGTTGCTCAAGATATGCCAGTGTTTCTTGATACAAGACTGTATCTTCTTCAACTAGCCATGATACTAACACAGAAGCACATGCCAAGCTGCTAGTGGGTCCTCTCTCAGCCCCCAAGCTTGGCCAGAGCTGCGAGAGCGATGGTCGCGTGGAGGGATGAGCAGTGGGTGGAGCCTGGTCACATGCAAGCCATCTGACATCACTACACATTTCAGTGTTTACCATGCCTTTATCAGGTGACGGTGGGTCTTTTATAGTCAGACCAAAGACTAATTGGTAAGGGTGCGGGTATGTGCAATTCTAAACACAACACCCCATGATGACAGCGTGATAAATTTTACCTTAGATTTTTGTAAATGGATTAAAAATAAAAGAATTGAGAAAGCACACGTTCAAAAGTATTCACAGCCTTTGCAATGAAACTCAAAATTGATCTCAGGTGCATCCTGTTTCATGTGATCCTCCTTGAGATGTTTCTGCAGCTTAGATGGAGTCCACCTGCTGCAATTGTCTTTGATTGGACATGATTTGGAAAGGTACTTGTATAAGGAAATAGAAGGGGACACTGAGAGCCCAATATAGTGCAGTATGTTTAGTATCAATGGTATTTGAGAGGACGATGTATAAGTAGTTATACTCAAAAGTGTGGGTTACCACACAGGCAACCACTGTAGAAGCAGGTGGGGAGATTAGGACCTGACCCTGCTCAGGTTAATAAGTCGCTCTCTGTAGATTGGAAAAGGATGGACGTGACAATGAAACACAAGCTCTGAACAGAGGTGCCAAAGCAGGATAAAAACCTTCTAAACATCATTTAAAAAGGGAGGTGGTGGTGGACTTACCACTCGAGAAGACAGACACTAAATCTGTTGGTTTTAAATCAACATTGACATTTATTAAGCTATTCCACAATGCAATGCATTTTGCAGGTTCAATCCTGCTCCATCAGTAAATATTTGGAGCAAAAATTAGTTAGGGTCTGGTAACAAGCCAAGCTCCTCTGCTTGTGCCTGAGGGCCTGAAGTACCAGGACCCGTAGCGGGAGATCCAGGAGCTGGAGGGGAATGGCGAGGGACCGTATAGCCTGCAGGGGGTATGTATAGATACTTTTTTTTTTCCTCTCAGGTTTCCATTGAGATTATTAAGGGTTAAGTTCAGAGTGAAGTGCATGCCTACACTCAAACATTGAACATATGGGGCCATATGCAATTCAGTTTTTCACCTGAGTTTTCTCCTTGGTGATATTTTGAAACTTGTCAATAAAATGCGTTTTAAACCCCCAGCAAGCAAAAAAATACTCAAAATAATTTTGATAGTACCTTTTCTCCTACTTTGTGGTACTTTTTCCTTTGCAAATTGCTGAAAACGTATTCTAAACTGAAGATGAAAAATTATCTCCTAGGAGAAAAGTCAGGTGAAAAAGTGAATTGCATATGGCCCATGGACTTAAAAGTGGAGTGTGTACCAGCAGTCAGACGATAAAGCATGGAAGACTTCAATTCTGAAAAAAAATGATCTTGAAGAAGCTCAATAAGGTCCTTGCTTAAAAAGTTAACCTGATATAAATGGGAGGAAAATATTTTTACTTACTTAGGGATTCCTTCAAGCCCCTGTAGTCCAACTGCTCCCTTGTTGCCTGTCCAGTCCCCTCCATTGTGCCCCTGTGAAGTCCGCGATCCAGCTGGGTTGCGGGCCACCACGCATGCGCTGTTGCTGGCTGCATGCCTCCTTCATCCGTGGCCAGGAGTATTCTATGCGCACGAGCCGAGTTATGGATTTTCCAGGGCTGACAGTGGCATATCCGAGTGAGAACAGCGAAGGAACAGAGGGACTACAGGGAGCTGGAAGAAGAGCTAGATAAGTAAAATGCCTTTTATCCATTCATCTCAGGTGCACGTTAAATAGATTAGGTAGGGCTTGAACCTCTGTTGTACGGTTAGTTCTGTGAATGCTTATAGTAAGGAGACCCCTTGCTACCTGTTTTTATGTAACAAAGGCTAATAACACTCACAGATTCTGCCACTTTCCCACTTCAAAATAATAACAAAAATTGTCATTTCTCTTCTTGTTAAGAGGATTAACCACTTCTTGAATGAATAGGAGGTTGATAAAAGTCACTGATTGAAATGCTGTCACAGACAGCAATAACAGCCCAGCAGTGATTCTAATATTTTCTACTCTGTGCAGAGCTGAAATAAAAGTTTAGGGTATACATAGAAGGAGACAATGGCAAACACTGCATAACATGTTGGTGTTTTAAAATAAAAGATAATAATAATAGTTCTGTATGTGATTGTTAGATTCTAGGAGTAGATAGATGGTACAAAGTGAAGGAAAAAGCACTGGCACCAAAAATGCAGCAGGGAGGATTTAAACCACAAATGGTCTTACCTGCAGTGTGCTCCACAAACAGTCAATTACAGTCCAAAGAAACAGAAGATGATGGGCATCTACTGCGTAAAAACCCTTTATTGTGGTGGGTAGACACAGTGGTTACAGCAGTGGGGGGAAAACAAAGATGTCTGACAGCTGTTTCGCAAAGATAGACCCCGCTTCTTCAGAGACAATTGTGTCTTGAAACCACTGTGTCTACCCACCACAATAAAGGGTTTTTACGCAGTAGATGCCCATCATCTTCTGTTTCTTTGGACAGTAAATAGATGGTGATTAATAGATTTTAGTGGCAGGCAAGTAGTAATTCTAGGTGTAGGGAGCAGAAGATAGGGCTGGTGCACACCAGAGCAGTTCTGGAGTGTTTTTTAAAACGCTTGCAGCGGGAAAACCGCTTGGCTAATGAAAGTGAATGGGATGGTGCACACCAGAGCGGTTAGTTTTTTTCACAAACGCAAACTCGGGGGCTGCAGCATTTTTTTTAGATTTCTGAGGCGTTTCTTCCTCAATGTTAAAGTATAGGAAAGTGGAAAACCGCTCTGAAAAATGCTAGATCAAAGCTGTTTTCCAGGCGTTTTTGTTACAGAAAATGTTCAGTAACAGCTTTACTGTAACAATATTTGAAATCTGCTACACAAAAACGCTCCAAAAAACGCTAGGCATGTTTAGAAAACCTCTCTAATCATGCCTAAAATCGCTCTGAAATCTGCTTCAAAAACCTCTAGCGTTTTGCAGATCTGCTAGAGGTTTTTGGTGTGCACTAGGCCATAGGCAGTAGGAGATTAGAATTTGCATGCACTGCTTGATGTGCAGTGGTAGATAGCTGGTGACAAACAGTGACAGCTGGGTGACAAACAGTGGGTAACTAATGGCCCATACTCACGAGGGACTTTTGTCGCCTCAACACGCGGCGTGCGCGTGTTGCGGCGACAGGTCGCCCGTGAGTATGGGCCGTTGCACGCGCGCGCACCCCGAACTGTCGCCCGTCGCTCTTGTCGCCATGCGATTGAAAGTTTCAATCGCATGGCAACAGTCGCCGCCGCACCTCCGCCGCAACTGTCGCTAGTCCGCGTGAGTACGCGGACTAGCGACAGCAACCTCCATAGAGGTAAATGGAGCTTCCGGCGGGGGGAGGAGGAACGTCGGCGACAGCTTCCATCTCGCCGCTGATCCCTCTTCCGCGTGTGTACGCGGAGGGACCTGGAGAGAAGCTGTCGCCGGCCTGTCGCTAGCACGCTCACGTGTGCTGGCGACAGGCCACTTCTGCAGCCCGTGAGTACGGGCCATAAGGGTCACAAACAGCTGTCGGATGATGAAAAGTATCAGTAGTAGGTGGTTATGACCAGTGACAGTAAGGAGTGAAGTAGTGACAGCAGGGGGGTGACAAATAGTAAAA
This sequence comes from Hyperolius riggenbachi, assembly GCF_040937935.1. Lineage (NCBI taxonomy): Eukaryota > Metazoa > Chordata > Amphibia > Anura > Hyperoliidae > Hyperolius > Hyperolius riggenbachi. The sequence goes on along the minus strand of NC_090653.1, from coordinate 198,301,121 downwards.
GCTGGGGGTTGATTTACAGTGAAAGCTTGGGGCTGTGACAGCAGAAGATCATGAAAAGTGGCAGAGTTGATGAGCAGTGACAACTGTGTGTCGAAGAGCAATGACAACAGTGGATAATGAGCAGTAGCAGATGGGGATTGACAAACAGTGGCAAATGGGGGTTGACAAGCACTGGCAGGTCTGAGTTCATTAGCAGACAGCTGGGGATTAACGAGCAGTGGCAGGTGGGCATTGATGAGCAGTGACAGCAGGCAGTAATAAGTACGAAAGCTGGACATTGACAATACAGTGGCAAGTGGGTGTTGAAGAGTCACGCTTAGAGAGTAACTCGCTGCACACAGTACCGGTAGTAAGGGTAATATTGCTGTGTGATGTCTGTGCACTAATACCACAAGTTTGTGCTTCAACCCCCTATCGCCCTGATTTAACAAGATGGAAGACTGCAAATGTGGGTTGAGATTGGATAGGTCAGGGCTGGAGCCCCATGCTCATAGGTTCTACATTTCCGGATGCAGATTATTGGTTTCCTGGCCATGAATTAGTGCTATAGTAGAAAATCACCCCTTATAGTACAAACACTGTCACGTAATCAGCAAACGTGCTTGACCCATTCTGTATCTTACTGATTATGGGTAATGTGACTTTATGGAATTATCTTCTAATTCCGTAAAGAATTCTGTCAAACTGTAGAACCCGACTGCCACGGAAGAGCCGTGAGAAAGTAAAATGCAATCGCAATTGGTTTCCTGAACCGATTGTTGTTGCATTGCCAGATCAACATTTGATGTCTAGGGGGTTTTCTTTTGGAAATCTAGCTTGCATAGCTGCTAGAGGAAGTCTGTTCATGAAGCCTTTTGCCTGTGACTTGTTAATTAGCCAGAGGTGTGAAACCCTAGCTGGAGTCCTGGTGTAAAACTCAAAGGTTGTTCTAGCTGGTCATGCTTAGATGATAATTAACACACCAAAAGGTGGCTTCCATCCAGAGGAAGCCAAAAGAAGCTAGCTCCACAGGGTACACTGAAGAGTTCAGACACAGAGGCATCCCTGGGAACATATTTAAATGCATGTGGTTTATGATTTCTGTCTGTTAAATGAAAACTGTGTAGAGCACAGCTATGAAATTCATATAGTCTTATTCGTTAAAATCTGCCCAATGTGCTGATATAAAATTCATACCAATAACCCGTCCAGTTATTGGTGTACGGCCCTTCTCGGGCACAGGACAGCCTAATGCACTCATGCAAGATGTCATATTAATCGGTATTTTCTGACAATTGTGAATCCACTGTCCGCCTAAATATGACATTTATCGTTCATAAGTTACAGTGTTTTACAATTTAAGCTCAAAATTCCCCTAGGAGGAGGTGAGCTGTCATTGGTGGGTAATTCAGAGGGGGCAGGCGTTTCCACACCCCCAAACCAGCTTCATCAAAAGCACATTGCCAGCAGACGGACTTCAGTCCTCCATCCTAACATCATCTGGATTACTAGACCTGCTGCTGGGCAGAGGACCACCAAGCAGCCATCTTGGAACTGTAACATCGGCTTGGATTACAAAATATGCCTAAAGGGCTATGATTCTGAAACCAAGGACTTTGCATTTCTTTTCCCAGAAGGACATATTTCCATGGACTTAAGCATTTTCTTCCCTTATTTTTGTTTTCCATACTGTGTCTCTATAATTGTGTCTGTGTCTCTATAATTGTTGATTTTAACGATTTTCTGTATATATTAATTAATTATTTATATGCATTTATAATAAACGACGCTAACGTCATTTATTTGTCTCTATAATTGTTGATTTTAATGATTTTCTGTATATATTAATTATTTATATGCATTCTGAAGAGTCACTACTATTGTGGATAGCTAGATAAAATAGAGTGTGTTTAACCGTTTTCTATTTGCAGGTCTAGAGTCAGCCAATCAGTGGGTTCCTCTGTAACATGGTAACAGAGGTGGTGGCAGTTATATTCTGAAATAGTGTGTGAATTGTATTACTGTAAGTCACAGGCTCCCTTCTAGTCGGTCTGCTGCCAAAATCCCAGTGGTTTCTGTGCACCGATTGTGACCACAGATTGCATGGTCTGTGTGCTGAAACCGATTGGAAGGCATTGTGCGGTCCTGCCACTAGGGGGCTTGTGACACCGACCAGTAGAGAAAGCAAATACAAATCAATATGCAGGACAGATTAATGCAGAAAACACTCTGAAGGTGGCATAACAGAAATGCATTATTCAGAGAGATGATTTACCATGGAGTAGATGCCCTGTATGTTAGTATTAATCGTCTTTGCATGTTTAGAGGTTGAAGGTTTAGTACACATTTAACAGATTGAATATGCTATTGTCTTCCATTTAACTTCACAGCATTCTAGTTAAGTAAACTGTTGATCAAAATTAATCTGGCTTTACTTCACAAAGTGCTTGAACAGAAAGAATATTAAACCATTTCAGCTTGACGGTAATACATTATCTTTTTTTTTCGCTTTTAAGACTCTTGATCCCAATGGCAGATTTAACATCCATAACAGTTTTCAGATAACATTATGTTTTAGCACTAACGTATTCTCGGAGGCATATGTATGTATGATGGATTTTAAATTATAAACTATGAGGGTGTCTATTTAAAATTTTACCCATAACAAGTATGGAAAAAGTTGTTTCGCTCACTTTGATTACTATTAGCAAGAAGTTTTAAATCAGGATGATACCATTTATTGGCTAACTAAAAATTAATAAAAATAAACAAGCTTTCGGCCTTGCAGCCTTCGTCGGGCTTATATCCTGTTAGTTTGCAGGCTGGTGGTACAGACAGCTATATACATGCAACATCAAAAGGGAAAACAGATATTTTTTTCAAGTACCACCAGCCTGAAAACTAACAGGATATAAGCCCGACGAAGGCTGCAAGGCCGAAAGCTTGCTTATTTTTATTCATTTTTAGTTAGCCAATAAATGGTATCATCCTGATTTAAAACTTCTCGCTTTTACTGATGACTAACCTGGTACAATACCCTACTGCTACTGATTATTATTACAAACAATAAAATTGTTGTGGAAAGAAGAAAATAAACCACACCTTTCAATTCTAAGGTTATCATTCTATTAGGGCATAATAAAAATAATATAATCCTTTGCAGGTTGAAACATTATTTGCATTATTATTTACATAATTTTTTTTTTATAAATTTAGATTTTAATTTAACAGATTCCACTGTGTTGTTTTGTTATGTTAATCAATTAAAGTGAACACAAGGTGAAATTGAAAAAAAACAAACCTCAGATACTTACCTAGGTAGAGGGAAGCCTCTGGATACTCTAGAGCAGTGGTCCTCAAACTAAGGCCAGCGGGCCGAATGTGGCCCCCTGAGGCTTTTTTACTGGCCCCCCAAAATACAAAATGTATTACTTATAGATGCGGTCAGCTACATCTTTAAATATTGTTGGTCAGCAGATAGAATAGCAGTGCTGGCACCACCCATCCACATGGAAGCCAGAAAGCAGTAATTTGCTGGTTTCCAATAAAATTCCACATCAGGTGACACGGCTGTCCAATTGGACTGCAGGTTGTCACCTGGGTATGCTTCACTTTCTGGCCCGCAAACACTTCTACATCATTTATGTATATGTGTTAGTGCACATAGGTTGTGGAATACGTGCTCTGAGAGGCAGAACCTTTATGACAAACGAGGAGGGATCAGCTGACCAGGTTGGTCAGCTGATCTCAGAGCAAGTGGCTATTGGTTGATCAGGGATGGGTGGCGCCGGAAAGCTATATGTAGTTACTTAGCAAAGAAATGAACAGCGCTACTTAAAAACAGATGAGTGCTTACCTGCAAAAAAGTGCACACCCCACTCATGGGATTCAAATACACAATGAGCATACACATGACCTGTCTACCACTTGGAGGATGTTAGTTTCCACTAACAATTTGCAATTTGTTAGGTACTTGTCCCTCCCACTGTCGAAGAAGTCTTTCCTCCATGGGAGGGGACCTAACACTAACTAAATTCTACCTATGCATATGCATAGCCTGGGCGCGCTACCAGTAAAATTGAGAATTGCGCAAAAAAAGTGGGATCAGCGCATCACCAGGCCGCCTCTGAATGGCCTCAGCTCAGAGATGCGCTGAGCCCCCCCAGAAACTGCAAACGCACCTTGAACCCAAACAGAGGCTCTGCATATACACCAAAGGAAAACTATTAAGTGGGAGCAGCTGACCAGAAATAAATCAATCAAACATAGCAAAGAAATGAACAGCGCTACTTAAAAACAGATGAGTGCTTACCTGCAAAAAAGTGCACACCCCACTCATGGGATTCAAATACACAATGAGCATACACATGACCTGTCTACCACTTGGAGGATGTTAGTATTGAGCTGAGGCCATTCAGAGGCGGCCTGGTGATGCGCTGATCCCACTTTTTTTGCGCAATTCTCAATTTTACTGGTAGCGCGCCCAGGCTATGCATATGCATAGGTAGAATTTAGTTAGTGTTAGGTCCCCTCCCATGGAGGAAAGACTTCTTCGACAGTGGGAGGGACAAGTACCTAACAAATTGCAAATTGTTAGTGGAAACTAACATCCTCCAAGTGGTAGACAGGTCATGTGTATGCTCATTGTGTATTTGAATCCCATGAGTGGGGTGTGCACTTTTTTGCAGGTAAGCACTCATCTGTTTTTAAGTAGCGCTGTTCATTTCTTTGCTATGTTTGATTGATTTATTTCTGGTCAGCTGCTCCCACTTAATAGTTTTCCTTTGGTGTATATGCAGAGCCTCTGTTTGGGTTCAAGGTGCGTTTGCAGTTTCTGGGGGGGCTCAGCGCATCTCTGAGCTGAGGCAATTCAGAGGCGGCCTGGTGATGCGCTGATCCCACTTTTTTTGCGTATATATAGTTACTGCTGGTCAGTCTCAGGTTGTCTGCCATTGCAAACACTTACGTGAAAGCACTCAGACCATAGTCAGATCCCACAGTGTGTTAGAACCAGGAGGACCTGGGAATTCACACTGAGCCAGATTACTTCTGTATGATTATTGTGTTATACTTCAGACTAGTTCCATGGTGTTGAAACCACTTACCTTACACCCAAGACTAGGGATACTGTGTTATCATTGTGTTATACTTCAGACTAGTTCTAGGGTGTTGAGACCACGGACCTCACACCCAAGACTAGGGATACTGTGTACCATCATATTATACTTCAGACTAGTTCCAGGGTGTTGAGACCACGGACCTCACACCCAAGACTAGGCATTGTTTGATATCTGTTATGACCTATTGCATTCCTGACTATTCCTCCGCTTTCTGATTCGGTACCTACGCACATCTGATTACCTGTTGCCAACCCTGCCTGCCCCTGGTTATCGAATCAGCCTTCTGTCTTTGTACTTTATCTGCCCCTGTGTTGCCGACCTGGCTTGCCCGACCTTGAGAGCTATCCCTCTCCATTGAGAGATTAGTCTCCAGACCTGTTTGTGACGCCCACCTTCCAGGTGTCACTCAGCCACAAGGCCTTCCTGCTATTCAGCCTGGGGCTCCACCCCTTTGGACGTCTCAGGCTGCTGGAAGGTCTTTGTACTTTCCAGAGGGAGGTATTTCTCATACTGCCAAGTACCACCTGCTCCTCGGGTGGGCCCACTCAAAGTCATTACTGTTGCACCAAACACTCACACTATATAGGTGTCCAGAGGTTAGTTATACTTGTATTATTGGTGATTCTGCAGATCATCAATAATCAGGTATATATCTGTATTCTTGGTGATACTGCAGATCACCAATAATCAGATTCTCTCTGTGTGCTGACACCGATCGTTACAGAACGGCAGACCAAAAGCAAATGGACGCACTTAACAGCCGTCTTGATGCACTCACCACCTCGGTGGAAAATTTCATCCAAGTGCTGGACAGTCATCAGACCCAGATCAACGCTTTGTCTGGGTCTGCACAAATCCTTCAGACGGCTGTGAATATAGTGCGATCTGCTCCAGGTACAGACTTACGTATGCCTGTGCCCGAAAGGTTTTCTGGTCACAGATCTGACTTTCAGAATTTTAGAAATCGAGTGTTGTCGTATTTTGAGTTGAGGCCTAATTCATCAGGAACCGTGGCACAGAGAATTACGGTTATTAAGACTCTGTTGTCAGGGGATTCCCAGACCTGGGCATATAGTCTCCAGACAGGGCATGAGGCCCTAACCTCAGTTGAGGAATTTTTTAAAGCAATGGCTATAATTTATGATGATCCGGACATTGCCTCTACCGCTGAGCGGAAGCTCAAGACTTTGCGGCAAGGCAAGGATCCGGTTGAAATTTACGCAGCTGAGTTCAGGAAATGGGCAGTATCAGCTAGATGGGGGTCATTCGCACTTCTGGACTGTTTTTTGTCAGGGTTGTCTGATGCGGTCTCTGATCTAATGTTTGGACATTCTGAGCCGAAGTCTATTGATGAGGCCATTTCATTAGCAGTCAGGGTTGATCGTCGCCTACGCTACCAGAGACAGACTCGGAGTAGAAACAATGTGAGATATGTTTCCTACGCCTCTCTTCCACCCGTTTCACCTCCGCCGGAGCCAATGCAGATTGGTTGGTCAAAATTGTCCCGGGTGGAGCAGAATCACAGAAAGACAGAACAGCTCTGTTTATACTGTGCAGAGGAGGGTCACAGAGTGCAGAATTGTCCCAAGAAGTCGGGAAACGCTGCCGCCTAGGTGTAGTCGGAGGTAATACCCTAGGCGTGCAGTCTTTACCCCTAAACGATAAACGTTTGCTCCTCCCTTGTTCTATATCTTGGGGAGATCAAACAGTTGCTACTGAGGCCTTCCTAGACTCTGGCTCAGCAGCCAACTTTATGGATTACGAATTTGCGAAGAAATGGGGATTCCTATTTTCCCTTTGAATCAACAGATTCTGGTCACTGCAGTGGACGACTCTCCTCTGCAGAGTAAATACCCTCTGACTCAGACCCCAGAGTTAAGGGTCACGGTGGGGGTGTTACATAAAGAGAGTCTACAATTTCTGGTTTTGCGGATGACAACTTCCACGATCATTCTTGGCATGCCATGGTTACAGCTTCACTCCCCTCAGATCAATTGCGCTTCAGGTCAGCTAACGAGCTGGTCTACCCATTTCCATCATCATTGTTTAGCGAAGGTAACCTTGGGTAACACCAAGATTCAGGTGGAAGGGTTGCCAAGCCAGTATTCAGAATTTGCTGACGTGTTTTGTCCCAAATCAGCGGATAAACTTCCACCCCACCGTCCCTTTGATTGTCCCATCGATCTCAGGTCTGGTTGTATGCCACCTAGAGGTCACCTCTATAATTTATCTGGGCCAGAGAAATTGGCTATGCAAGAATACATCCGAGAAAATTTGGCTAAAGGTTTTATTCGTCCCTCTCGGTCACCAGCAGGGGCAGGATTCTTTTTTGTGAAAAAGAAGGATGGAGGCCTCCGTCCCTGCATTGATTATAGGGGCTTAAATAAGATTACAGTAAAACATCGTTATCCTTTGCCTTTAATTGACGATTTGTTTACCCAGGTCACCAATGCAAAGATTTTCTCAAAGCTGGATTTGAGGGGTGCATACAACCTTGTGCGCATCAGGGACGGTGATGAATGGAAGACGGCCTTTAACACACCCGACGGGCATTACGAGTACCTAGTGATGCCCTTTGGGTTGTGTAACGCCCCGGCCGTCTTCCAGGAGCTGATTAACGAGGTGTTCAGAGAGGTGTTGGGCAGATTCGTCTTGGTGTATCAGACGATATACTGATTTTTTCATCCAACCTCTCAGAACATAGGAAACATGTTGGGTTTGTGTTACGGAAGTTGAGACAGAATCTGCTGTATGCTAAATTGGAAAAATGCATTTTCGAAGTGACCTCTGTCGCCTTTCTGGGGTACATAATCTCGACCTCTGGCCTCTCTATGGACCCTGGAAAGATTTCTGCTGTCTTGGAGTGGCCTCAGCCTGTAGGACTGAAGGCACTCCAGAGGTTCCTGGGGTTCCCCTACTACTACAGGAGGGTCATAAAGGGGTACTCTACGGTGATCTCGCCTCTCACCAGTCTCACCAAGAAAGGGGCAGATACTCACCACTGGTCCACAGAAGCCCATGCTGCTTTTTCCACTGTAAAGAAACTGTTCTGTTCTGCACCCATATTGAGACATGTAGATGTCACCTTTCCCTTTATCGTGGAGGTTGATGCCTCAGAGGTAGGGGTGGGGGTTGTATTGTCTCAGCGTTCTGGTTTGCAGGGAAAACTCCACCCATGTGCCTATTTTTCCCGTAGGTTTTCACCCGCAGAGAAAAACTACGATATCGGCAACCGGGAACTTCTAGCCATCAAGTTGGCTTTTGAGGAATGGCGACATTGGCTAGAGGGGGCAGAACACACCATTACAGTTTACACGGATCACAAAAATTTAGAGTACATTGAGGGCGCTAAGAGACTTAGCCCCCGACAGGCCCGGTGGTCGTTATTCTTTTCGAGATTCAGATTTGTAATTACGTATACCCCTGGTAGTAAGAACATCAAGGCTGATGCCTTATCCAGGTGTTTTGAGCCCGAGAAAGCACAGCCCTCAGCCCCTGAGACCATTCTACCTCAAAAGGTGGTCCTGGCAGCCACTGAGACCTGGAAAGACTGGACTGTCACTCTAAGTCCATTCCAACAGGATGTTCCAGATGGGAAGCCTGAGGGGGTCCTGTTTGTACCATTGCCTTTTCGCCTACAACTGTTGCAGCTGTTTCATTCCCACAAGAATGCTGGGCATCCTGGGGCCACCAGAACTCAGCATCTGCTTGCTAGATGTGCTTGGTGGCCGTCATTGGCAACAGACTGTAAGGTGTTTATAAGAGAGTGTGCAGTGTGTGCTAGGAGCAAACCCTCCCATCAGGCACCTGTTGGAACATTGCAGCCATTGCCAGTTCCGAGTGAACCTTGGACCCATTTGTCCATGGATTTTGTGGGTGAACTCCTCAGGTCTGAGGGCATGATGGTCATTTGGGTGGTAGTTGATCGATTCAGTAAGATGGCTCATTTTGTCCCCCTGAAAGGACTCCCCTCGGCCCAGGAATTGGCTGATCTCTTCATCCAGCACATTTTCCGCCTGCATGGCATTCCGGAAAATGCAGTGTCAGATCGGGGAGTCCAATTCATATCTAAGTTTTGGAGGGCATTCTGCCATCAGTTAGACATGGATCTTTCCTTTTAATCAGGCTACCACCCACAGACCAATGGCCAGACTGAAAGAGTCAACCAGTCCCTGGAACAGTTTCTGAGATGTTATGTTGCAGATGCACAAACCGACTGGGTAAAGTTTTTGCCGTTTTCAGAATTTGCACACAACAATCTGAAAAGTTCCTCTTCAGGATTTTCCCCATTTCAGGTGGTGTCGGGAAGGTCACCTAAGTTTGCCCCATTGCCAGTGGCTTCTACTCCGTTTCCAGCCCTGGAGGATTGGCAGAGGGCCTTGAAGCAAATTTGGGGAATGGTTAAAAGAAATTTGTGGAAAGCTTTTAAGAACCTGAAGAAACAGGCTGACAAGAGACGTTCCATAGAATGGGAATTCTCTCCAGGGGATTTGGTCTGGGTGTCCACACGACATTTGGCTCTAAAACAACTGTCACCCAAACTGGGCCCTAGATTCACAGGTCCCTTTCCAGTGACCAGAAAAATTAATAATGTCACTTATGCTATTGATCTCCCTACCAACATGTGAGGTGTGAGATCATTCCATGTGTCCTTGCTCAAGCCGGCGGTGCACGTGGATTCCGCTCCCCCCCCCCCCCCCCCCCCCGTGTTGATTGATGACCAACCTGAGTATGAGATAGAAAAGATTCTGGACTCCCGGCTTGTGCAGAACTCCGTGCAGTATCTGGTTCACTGGAAGGGATATGGCATAGAGGAGAGAGCTTGGGTGCCAGATTGTCGCATGCACGCAGAGGAATTAAAGAAGGAATTCCATGACTCGCATCCTGGAAAGCCTGGTTGGGAAGTGTCCGGAGTCCACTCCTCAGGGGGGGGGGGGGTACTGTAATAGATTGCGGAAAAGCCGCCGCGTGGACTGACAGCAAGGCGGCTGATTCTGCGTCCAGCTCGGCGGTTTGCACGCAGCAGCGTGCCTCTGATGTGGCTGGGTCTGTTAGTGCACATAGGTTGAGGAATACGTGTGCGCGCGCTGAGAGGCAGAACCTTTATGACAAACGAGGAGGGATCAGCTGGCCAGGTTGGTCAGCTGATCTCAGAGCAAGTGGCTATTGGTTGATCGGGGATGGGTGGCGCCGGAGAGCGCCGCTCTATATATAGTTACTGCTGGTCAGTCTCAGGTTGTCTGCCATTGCAAACACTTACGTGAAAGCACTCAGACCATAGTCAGATCCCACAGTGTGTTAGAACCAGGAGGACCTGGGAATTCACACTGAGCCACATTACTTCTGTATGATTATTGTGTTATACTTCAGACTAGTTCCAGGGTGTTGAGACCACAGACCTCACACCCAAGACTAGGGATACTGTGTTATCATTGTGTTATACTTCAGACTAGTTCCAGGGTGTTGAGACCACGGACCTCACACCCAAGACTAGGGATACTGTATTATCATTGTGTTATACTTCAGACTAGTTCCAGGGTGTTGAGACCACGGACCTCACACCCAAGACTAGGGATACTGTGTACCATCATATTATACTTCAGACTAGTTCCAGGGTGTTGAGACCACGGACCTCACACCCAAGACTAGGCATTGTTTGATATCTGTTATGACCTATTGCATTCCTGACTATCCCTCCGCTTTCTGATTCGGTACCTACCCACATCTGATTACCTGTTGCCAACCCTGCCTGCCCCTGGTTACCAAATCAGCCTTCTGTCTTTGTACTTTATCTGCCCATGTGTTGCCGACCTGGCTTGCCCGACCTTGAGAGCTATCCCTCTCCATTGAGAGATTAGTCTCCAGACCTGTTTGTGACGCCCACCTTCCAGGTGTCACTCAGCCACAAGGCCTTCCTGCTATTCAGCCTGGGGCTCCACCCCTTTGGACGTCTCAGGCTGCTGAAAGGTCTTTGTACTTTCCAGAGGGAGGTATTTCCCATACTGCCAAGGACCACCTGCTCCTCGGGTGGTCCCACTTAAAGTCATTACTGTTGCACCAAACACTCACACTATATAGGTGTCCAGAGGTTAGTTATACTTGTATAATTGGTGATTCTGCAGATCATCAATAATCAGGTATATATCTGTATTCTTGGTGATACTGCAGACCACCAATAATCAGATTCTCTCTGTGTGCTGACACCGATCGTTACACTACCTTAATTAAAACCCACATATTTTATTTGCCCATTTGTCCCAGTTATAACACATTTTAAATTATGTCCCTATCACAATGTATGGCACCAATATTTTATTTGGAAATAAATGTGCATTTTTAGAGTTTTGCTTCCATCACTATTTACAAGCTTATAATAGTAATATTCCCTCTTCATGCATATTAAAAAAGTTCAGACCCTTAGGTCACTATTTATGTTTTGTTTTTTTATTGTCATTTTTTTATTATTAAAACATTTATTTGGGTATTTTTTGGAGTGTGTGGGGGGTAAACAGTTTAATTTTAAATGCAATAAATTGTATTGATTTTTTTTTTAGAATGTATGTAGAATGTATGCTTCGGGTTTCCTCTAACCTTCCTGACAGCCACACGCTCTATGCTGCATCCCTCTGGCGGTGAATCCATGCCATGTGCAGAGCTGGGACAAGGTCCTCCAGCACTCAAAGCTGAGACACCAAAGTGCGCCCCACCATCCCTCCCACCCCAGCCATCACACACTGATTGCTATTAGACTAAGGGGTGCCCCAGGGTCCCCAATCCCCCAATACCTTAATCTCTAGTTATCTGGCTTGCAGTCACTGCCATGTATCCCCTTTATTTCTCTCTGCTTCAAACACAATAGGGGAATGATTGCTGAGTGAGTTGTGCGCTCCCTCCTACACTGCGCCCTGAGGCTGGAGCCTCTCTCGCCTCTGCCTTGACCTGGCCCTGGTGAAATGATCGGGGGTTGGATGTATGGAAGCACAGAGCATGCAGCTGGAGGGAAGAACAGAAGGGACATGACACATCGCTGGAGCAGGTAAGTAGTACACTACTCTGCAATGGGGAGGAGGGTGCAGAGGGGAAAGGTGTGTGTATGTGTGGGTGTTTTATCAGCCACATGGGGGGATTTGGATCCAAGGAGGGGGTGCATGTTAATTTTGCAGGGGGGGGGTCCCATTGCTGCACCCAGACTCAAACTCACAATGTTTTAACCGGAAACATTATCATCCGTCGGATGGGAAGGCAGTGTGCTGTTCTTTTACTGTTTACAATGATGCACATTTGAAGCTCTTGAGGGCCACATACAATGGCAAAGAGGGCTACATTCAGCCTGGGGGCCTTGTGTTTGACACGTGTGGTTTAGAGCTTTAGTTGAGCTTTTTATTAGATTGTAAACCAAATCACGAGCCTAGCTTTTTTTTTAATCTTTTTAAATTACAAAAAAACACATATAAGTAGATAGCTACTTGTTCTACTTAGATAACATATGTATTGTACTGTCCACATTGTGATATCAGTGAATATTACACAGTAAATAAAGAGAAAACTGTTCCTGGCATTTTCCATCTTAACTCCCTCTGACTGAAGCCAATCCTGATGTAATTTCTCTCCTAGAAACTGCACTAGCTAGCTAGTGTCATAGCTATAGTCATAGCTAGCTTACTTTGAAAACAAATGTGAGCACAGCATAGATTATGTTTCAGCAGTTCATTAAACTGCCCTCAGCCAATCAGTGAGTAGTGGGTAAAATGAATTTTATGGCTGACAGATAATGCTTTGTATTAATGTTTTTTGTTTTATTTGTTCTTTGTATGTTTCCATATTCTTTCACAATTGATAACCCCTGTGTGGGGTTTTCTAAAGAATGTGTTGTTAATATCTGATAGAACTATCAATAAAAATGTTTTGAAACAAAAAACAAAACAAAAACAACCCCCCCCCCCCCCTTTAAAAAAAAAACGTTTACACTGTTTTTGCACCTTTGCTGATTCCACCTATGTGTTAATGAAGATATAAATAAAGAAGCATTTAAAAAAAAAATTCATTAGCTGCTTCCATGATACAACACAAATCACAAAAAGCTGGAACATGAACAAAATGGACATGCTACTTGTAGAACTTTCACATAGAGGTAAATTACAAAAAGAACAAAAAAAAGTGATTATGTGTGGGGAAACGCGGCATGGAATATGTTTACTTTGTTTTTGTTTTTTTCTTGAAATTATGATTTCTTTAAAAATAGTACATCACAGATATCTGTGTTACAAGCCCTACTGCATAGAGCCAAATCAATCCATGCCATGCACTGATGAGGATCAAGCAATCCGAAACAGTCTGTATGCATGTTGGATTATTATGGCTCTGTACAAATTAACAAGCTGACACATCATTGCATTCCAGCGGTTCTGGAGGTGTGTTTAGCTTCTAAGGGTACAATGGTTAATTTGTATATATTCAGCAGTGATGCCCTGGGAGACATCTCAAGCTCACTCCAACCTGAATTATCGCAAATTCTTTCTGTTTTAAGAAAGCAAACTTTTGTTTTTCTTAACATCTTAGTAAGGGGGCTTTTAGGACCATTGTAGTCCCTTACACACTCCAATGAGTTCTGGGTCACCATGAGCTTGCTGGTTAGTTTGTATCTCTCGGTGTTACAAGCCCTACTGCATAGAGCCAAATTAATCCATGCCATGCACTGATGAGGATCAAACAATCCGAAACAGTCTGTATGCATGTTGGATTATTATGGCTCTGTACAAATTAACAAGTTGACACATCATTTCATTCCAGTGGTTCTGGAGGTGTGTTTAGCTTCTAAGGGTACAATGGTTACTTTGCATATATTCAGCAGTGATGCCTGGGAGACATCTCAAGCTCAATCCAACCTGAATTATCGCAAATTCTTTCTGTTTTAAGAAAGCAAACTTCTGTTTTTCTTAACATCTTAGTAAGGGGGCTTTTAGGACCATTGTAGTCCCTTACACACTCCAATGAGTTCTGGGTCACCATGAGCTTGCTGGTTAGTCTGTATCTACAGATATCTGTGAAAGCTATGTTAAAAAGACTCTGAAGCCTCCTTAAAATCATGTTTTTATTTTAGAAACCTCTTAAGCATGTTTGCCCTAACTAAAACGCTGCACCCCCATGGCTGAAAACTAAATTAATCACCCCAAACTCGCTGGGGCGGATTGCGGGGCTCCTTTCATGAGAGGCAGAGCTTTTGGCTGCAGCTCTGCCTCTAGACCAGGGGTCCCCAAACATTTTGGGCTGAGGGCCGGGTCAACATACTTCAGACCGCTGGGGGGCCGGAGTAAACATAAAATGATGTAGAAGTCTTTGCGGACCAGACAGTGAAGCATACCCAGGTGACAATCTGCAAGCCAATTGGACACCAGTGTCACCTGATGTGGAAACCAGCAAAATTTCTGCTTTCTGGCTTCCATGTGCTGCACTGCTATTCCATATGTGGACCACCAATATTTAAAGATGTAGCTGACTGCATTTATAAGCAATACATTTTCTGTGTGGGGGGCCAGTAAGAAAGCCTTAGGGGGCCACATTCGGCCCGCGGGCCTTAGTTTGAGGACCACTGCTCTAGACGCATCCATCTGCGGCGGATCTCCGCCTCTCCCCGCCCCTCTCAATCTTCTTTCACTGAGAGGGGCGGGAGAGAGGTGGAGATACGCGCGGATTGATGCGCATGAAGGCAGAGCTGTAGCTGAAAGCTCTGCCTCCTTAGGGCAGCAAAATCCACGACCAAGAAAGTCGTGGATTTTGCCAGGGGTCGTGGATTTTGCCAGGGGTGTTAGGGGTGAGTAATTTAGTTTTCAGCAGCGGGGATGCAGCGTTTTAGTTAGGGCAAACATGATTAAGAGGTTTTTAAAATAAAAAGATGATTTTAAGGAGGCTTCAGAGTATATTTAAATAAGCAAATCTACATGCTCCTATTGTTTAATTGGTTTATCTTCTCTTAAGGGCTCTTTCCCACTAAGACGTTGATCTTGATATTAGACGTTAGATGCGTGCGACGTTGAGGTTGTATAATGTGCCCCTAACGCAACGCATGTGAGCTTTGAAGTTGGACGTTATATAGAGCCGCGTTATGCGTCTCTTGATGCGTCCGTGATGCATACTTTTTGACGCATACTATCGGACGAAAACGGTGCATGCGGCAAAAGACTGTGGAACCACGTGATCGGAATAATCCGCATCACGTGGTCCCGCCAGTGACGTCCGCACAGTGCAGTGAATATTAATTAGCCATGTGGCTACTCACAATACACATTACTGAGCATGTGCAAACAGTCTAACGCAGCTAAAACCGCCTATAACGCACAGCATGCTGCACTTTCATTGAACGTGCAGCGTTATACTGTAACGCAACGTGGGCACTGTGAACAGCCCATTGATTTTCCATTGCTGTGAGTTGGGATGCGTTACAGGCTGCTCTAACATGCGCCTGTAACGTCCCACTGTGAAAGCAGCCTTAATGTTATGAATGTTTAATTTTTTTTCTACAGCATGTTTTTAACACATTGGGTTTATTTAGATAAGAAACAGTACAAAAATTTGAAGCAGTACATTTTGGCACGCGGCCCTGAGTGCCGAAGCTGGGCGCCGTCATAGATGCTAAGCTGCGTGTCGGTAATTCAGGGCTTCGGCTTTGCTAGACCCTAAATTACAACTCCCCCCTAGTTACTACAACTCAAAGGGAGAATAATATATAAAGCCGCCGGGGAGTTTAGCGGCAGCAGGGTGAGCTGTCATTCTGCTTGCCCTGCAGCGAACCGCCCAGCGCCGGGATGAGATGTGCTCACAAGAAATAACCATTTAACACTATGGAACATTATATACACTGTGCATTGCACAGTGACACAGTACAGTGTGCTTCTTGATAGTATTAGCACCAGTAAGCATATAACAAATATAAAGCATATAATAAATAAAGATACGGTAAAATCAATACAGGTACATCCAAAACACAACCTACTGATTACATGGCTGTCGAAAGGGACACCTAGTACAAATTGCATAGAATAAGAAACATATATAGATCAAGTATCATCATTGGCTTTATTGGTGTGAGAGAACGCGGAAAAGCTGCCGCGTGTACTGACAGCAAGGCGGCTGATTCCGCGTCCAACGCGCCGGTCTGCACGCGGAAGCGTGCATCTAGTGACATGGCAGAACGCGGAAAAGCCGCCGCATGTACTGACAGCAAGGCGGCTGGTTCCGCATCCAGCGCGGCGGTTTGCACGCAGCAGAGTGCGGCTGGTGTGGCTGAGCCTGCTAGTTCACACAGGTTTAGGAATACGCGCGCGCGCGCGCACTGAAAGGCAGAACGTTTATGATGATTTAGGGGGGATCAGCTGACCAGGCCGGTCAGCTGACCTCAGAGCTGGTAACCATTGGTTGATCACTTTAGGGTGGCATAAGAGAGCACTGCTCTATATATGGTTACTGCTGGCCACTCTCAAATTGTCTGCTGTTGCGATCACTACGTGGAAGCACTCAGACCTTAGTCAGATCCAATAGTGTGTTTGAACCAGGAGGACCTGGGAATTCACACTGAGCCAGATTACTTGTGTTATTATTCTGTTATACTTCAGACTAGTTCCAGGGTGTAGAGACCACGGACCTCACACCCAAGACTAGGGAACTTGTGTTATCATTCTGTTATACATCAGACTAGTTCCAGGGTGTAGAGACCACAGACCTCACACCCAAGACTAGGGAACTTGTGTTATCATTCTGTTATACATCAGACTAGTTCCAGGGTGTAGAGACCATGGACCTCACACCCAAGACTAGGCATTGTTTGATATTTGTTATGACCTATTGCTTTCCTGACTATCCCTCTGCTTTCTGATTTAGTACCACGCATATCTGATATCACGTTGCCAAACCCTGCCTGACTTGGATACCGAATCAGCCTTCTGTCTTTATACTTTATCTGTCTGTGTGTTGCCGACCTGGCTTGCCCGACCTCGAGAGCTATCTCTCTCCACTTAAGAGATAGTCTCCCAGATCAGTCAGTGACATCCACCTTCAGGTGTCACTCACTCTTTGGTCCTTCCTACCTTCAGCCTGACTCCACCCCTTGGAGAGTCTCAGGCTGCTGGAAGGTTTCTGTACTCTCCATAGCAGTGTCTTCTGTACTGCTTAGGGTCACCTGTTCATCAGGTGGGTTGCTCAAAGTCATACTGTTACACCAAACACTCACCATATATATATCTAGAGGTGTTCAGAGGTTAGCACTATATCTGTACTATTGGTGATTCTGCAGATCATCCATAATCAGGTATAGATCTGTATTCTTAGTGATACTGCAGATCACCAATAATCAGATTCTCTCTGTGTGCTGACACCGATCGTTACAATTGGACACTAAGATTTGGTATGCAGTAAGCTCGTCCAGTCTGCCCATGGTATGTAGAATTTATGGTGGGCACCTCTACCTAGGAATATGACCTTGAGAAATGGTAATATACTATCCACATAGGAACTATAGGTTGAATCCAATATTTGGTCAGAGGTTTACGCGCTTTATTCAAAACAATAAGAATAAATTGCTTCTTAAATTTCGTACTAATTTTGTCAGAATGGATATTTTTTGTCCAAAGACAGACTTTTGGGTCTTTAGATACAGAAAATCCCATGTGATTGTGCAAAAACTTGATAATTTGAACTCAATATATTGTTGTCAAGGCCACGTTAAGTATATTAAAGTACCCTGTTTTTAATTTAATATTACATTTCTAAAGAATCATTTTTTTCTTTGCTACTATACAATTATATATTTAAATTTACTATAAAGAACAACACAGTAATACATTCATTTTGTTCTCCAGGTCCAGGACATAGCCCCCAATGGCGTGGGGGCAGGAAGATTCCTCGTTATTGTCCTTGGTTGCTCTAGGATTCTTTCTATGGATGTGTTTTCTACCACCAGGAATAGGGTAGGAGATGTCATTGGTTACCTAGAAAAGATACATTGCTTATTCGTTTTAATGTGAAGCTTCATTTTTGTTTTGAAAAAAAAATAAAATTCTAAACAGTTTTATAAATTGTATGTGTGTAATGATTGTAACATAGTTTACTTAAGCAGATTGCCGTTTTCTTTCCTTGGGAATGTTCACACTTGATACGCCAATATTGGGAAACAGTAATCTGGGATTATGCCATTTCTTTAGGTATACATTTTCCTTACATAGTTAGATTGGTTGAAAATAGGCACCCATCTATCGATTTCTGCCAGAAAATATGGTACAACATGAGCCTGCACCCTTACATACCCCAGTTGATCCAGAGAACGGTGAAAAACCCTAACCAGGCTTGGGCCAACTTGCCTTAAGAGGAAAAAAATTACCTTTCATACTCCTGATGGCAATCAGATAAAATCTCGACATCAACACCGCCAGGAATCACCTAGTAATTATAGCCATGAATGTCTTTCAATGCAAGGAAAGCATCCAAGTCCCCTTTAAACACAGATATACAATTTGTCATAACTACTTCCTATGGAAAGATATTCCACATTTCAACCACTTATACTGTAATGAACCCCTTCCCGAATAGGTGGCAATTTTTTTTTTCCTCCATACGTTGATTATGTCTCCTAGTCCTTTCCACAGGCATAAGTACAATAAGCTCAGCTACCAAGCATTTCTATTGCTATCTGAGGTGTTTATACATGTTAATTAGATCTCCTCTAAGGTGTGTTTTCTCCACACTAAATAAGTCCAGTTTATGGAACCTTTCTGGTAAGTGAGACCTTCCATTTCTCTGATCACCTTTGTGGCTCGTCTCAGCACTTGTTCCGAAACATACAATGTCCCTCCTGTAATGCAGTGCCCAGAACTGTATTCCATATTCTATGTGCGGCCTTTTTCTTGTACCGCTTTTACAGGAGCAGTATTATGCTCCAGTATTATTTTGGCTATAAAGCCTTCGTCAGACTGATTCCTGTATACTAACAAAATTTAGAACACAGCTTATATACACTGGTCATTACAAATGAGATACATTATTCTGCAATAAAAATCATTGGATGCCTTAAAGCGGTATAAAACTCTGACATAATATTCAATAAAAACATGTTTTCCTACTTTTTATATCCAATACAGTTATCATATTTGCATTTGTGCATATGTATTATTATTCATTTGGAAATGACTAGTTCCCAAAGTACATTTTTTTTGCTCTTAGAGCTGCCTTTGCATTTTACTCATAACTGGTGTATTTATATTGTAATGTACCCAGTAATGATTTCTGAGCAGCTGATCTCCCAGTGCCCATACACTTCTGCTCACATGGCCACAAGTGATCGTCTCCTTACTGTAATAAGGATTACAATTTTGTGTGCAATATGATGGGTTTTTAAATCCCGCTATCCCATTATTTTTATTTTTTTATTTTATTTTTTTATTTCTTGTACCATAAATCTTTTTTAATTTTAGTGCTGGTTAGAGGGGCTTTAAATTCTACAATTTGCTTTAGCCCTCAACAAGCATTGTATTTAGCCTGACCAAGTTATGTTTGAATGATTTACGATGTCTCCTCATCACACTGAGTCTGTGGAATGTAATGGTTAACCAAACAAGTGGTCTTATCTTTTGGTCATAAATTACCTAGCATTTCTGTGGGATCCTACTGATGTTGTAATTAGGCACCTCAATGACTTTTATTGCAGAACAATGTATCTTCCTTTTAATGTCCAGTGTATATAAGCTGTGTTCTAAATTGTGTCAGTATACAGGAATCAGTCTGACGAAGGCTTCATAGCCGAAAGCTTACTGCTTTTCTTCTAAGTTAGCCAATAAATGGTATCATCCTGACTCAAAATGTCTTGCTTTTACTAATGGCTAGCACGGTACAACACCCTACTGCTTCTGGGATAGGGTCATTGACTGCAAATTTGTCAAATATAAGTATTTGCAATAAACAATAGTGAAAATGTCTGCTAGCATTAGAGTTACTAGACATATTCTGGAAGTATTGAACAATTTGGAATGGAAAGATGGCTACATTCTGTGTGTTGCTGATGTTAGTTGTCTCTATACTGTAATAGATCACAGGAAAGGATTGACTGCAGATAGATTCTTTCTGGAAAGGCTTACAGACATTCCCATGCGTCAGATATAATTCATTGAACATGCCAAATATTGTATTTTAATACATAGGTATTTTACTTTTGATTCTTGATTTTATTTGCAGTACAGTTAGTCCCCAACTTATGAACGCCCGACTTACGAACAACCCGTCGATATGAAAGGCATGGATTATGTGTTTCCATGGAAACAAGTCAAAAAACTATTTTTCAAATTGGACTTGTAGTTTTTGAGAAAATCGATTTTAAAAAAATCAAAGAAAAAATGGCTTTTAAACTTGTATAAGCAGGTACAGAGGGCAGAGGTGACTCAGAGGGGGACACTGGAGGCACAGGGGGACACAGAGGAGGTACAGGGGACAGAGATGGCACAATATTCCGACTTAAGAACAGATTCAGGTTAAGAACAAGCCTACAGTCCCTATCTCGTTCGTTAACCGGGGACTACCTGTATATCGGAACAGCAATGGGCACAGATTTGCTAATTTGTTTGTGATGTATTGGGAACAATTGGACATATCATATTCAAGGTGATAAGTAGCTTGCATATGTGAGCTACTTATCACCTTGCCATTGCACCCCCCCCCCATTGTTCCTGACAGTGGACCAATGGGAATCCCCAGCAGGAACTTCAAAGATGCTTTGCCGAGGCCCTGAGATACAGTAATTACAGCTAGAGATACTGTAAATACAGTATCAGGAGTTGCGGGGAGAGGCAGTGGGTGTCTAGCAGGGGCAGGTTAATTACTAAGGGGAGAACGGTGCAGACACAGGGGGCTTTGGCAATGTGCAGTGGCCCGACAGAGAGCTCTGGGGGTCTTCTTATTGAGGGAGACCCGCAAATGCAGTGGTGTAGCACATGGGGTAGATGGTTTAGACCTGCTCTTTGCAGGTCTAAGCTAACGCTCATGTCTGACAAGAAGCATCGCAGCCCAGTAGCATTAAATCAGTAATGGGATAGAGCGTAAAGAAGTTGTGTAAAGGTGAGTTGTGTAACAGGGTATGTCCTAATGTTTCTTCCATGGATTGGGGGGAGGAAATTAACAAGTGCGGACCACGTGCCCTTGAAAATATATATAGACGGTATATTTTTGGAATATAGTATGCACTTTTTCTCCCGTCTTATATTCCAAATACAGGGAGTTCCCGAGTTACGAATGCCTGCGGATACGAACCACCAACCTGCTGCGATATCGGAGACTCCCTGTATTGTCTCCATGTCCTCCTCTGCTCCATGTCTTCCTCCACTCCCCCATGTTCTCTTCCGCTCCCACTGAATAGATAAAAGCAGCCGCGACATGTCTCTCACCTAATCTATCGGAGCCCATGGCAATAAGAGACCTCTCCCTCACTGCTCTCCTAGTGCCAGCTTCTGCTGATGACTCGATCAGCAGAAGCCAACACTAGGGGAGCCGTGCGGGAGAAGAGATGTTTCTGATCGCCGTGGGCTCTGATGGATTGTGGCATTATACAGTTTCTACACTCAGAATAAGTACAATTAACCCCCCTGGCGGTATAATTCCCGCGGCTGCGGGAGGGTTTTTTCACCTTTTTTTTTTTTTTTTTAGCATGTAGCTAGCCTAGCGCTAGCTACATGCTTCCCCCCTCCCCGCGGCGTCCGCCCGTCCCCTCCGATCGCCGCCGGCGCCCCTTCCCCTAAGGAAATCCCGTTCTGAATGGAATTTCCTTGAGGGATTCCGCGTCGCCATGGCGACGAACGGAGTGACGTCACCGACGTCATGGACGTCGTGACGTCACAGGGAGTCCCGATCCACCCCATAGCGCAGCCTGGCGGCGATTGGCCAGGCTGCGCAAGGGGTATGCGGGGGGGGGGGCTGTATCCACGGCGGGTAGCGGCGCATCGGCGGCAGGCGGCGGCGATCAGACCAAACACGCAGCTAGCAAAGTGCTAGCTGCGTGTTTGAAGAAAAAATTATGTAAATTGGCCCAGCAGGGCCTGAGCGCCACCCTCCGGCGGCTTACCCCGTGTCACACACGGGGTTACCGCCAAGGAGGTTAAGTAGAATCCTGCAGCATCAAAAGGAGAAGAACCTTCAGCTCAGTTGTGATGACATGACACAGGTACTGTTTGCACTGTGCTTGTATATAAAGACGTTGCTTGCTTATGAATTCATAATTTCACAAAAATGTTTGCTTGTCTTGCAGTGTTCTTAATTAGTTAACTACTAAGGGTTTTTTCCCCTTAAGGACAAGAGCAATTTTCACCTTTCAGCCCTCTTCCCTTACATTCGCCAATAACTTAGTCACTACTTATCACAACAAAATGCTGGTTTTTGCCACCAATTAGGCTTTCTTTGGGTGGTACGTTTTGGTAACAAAGATTTCATCCCAAATACATTTTAACAGGAATAATAAAAGAAATGGAAAACATTCATTAAAATAAAATGTTCTACTGTAGGTAAAACCCGCAGATTTTATTTGCCCATTTGTACAATTGTTGTTATTACAATGGTTAACCACTTTACCCCCGCGCGTACGTATTTCTCCGCCCCTTTTTCCATCCTTTAAAAACCAGGGACGGAGAAACACGTACTTTCCGCGTTCCCGACGCTGCCCGCGCTCCCGCTCGTAAACACGCCGCCCGCCGCTAGTAAACACGCCGCCGCCCGCTCGCCCAGAGATCAATGAACGGGAAAATCCATTCCCGTTCGTTGATCTAAGCCCCGCAATGATCAGCTGCTCTCCTATGGGCAGCGCGATCATTGTGAGAAAAAACTCACGTGTCCAGCCTCCTTATTCTTCCTCCAAGCTTCCGGAAGGAAGCTTGGAGGTCGCATTAAAACAAAAAGTTACTGTGGCCATCTTGTGGCCAAATAGTAAACTACACCCTACACATTTTTCACATACAAATAAATGACTTTTACACATAAAATTAACTCATTACCTCCCACACTCCCCATTTTTTTTTTTTTTGTAATTAAAAAAAAATTAAAAAATTTACAATTAAAAAAAATACATAAATAGTTACCTTAGGGACTGAACTTTTTAAATATTTATGTCAAGAGGGTATAACACTGTTACTTTATAAACTATGGGCTTGTAATTAGGGATGGACGCAAAACTGAAAAAAATGCACCTTTATTTCCAAATAAAATATTGGCGCCAAACATTGTGATAGGGACATAATTTAAACGGTTTTATAACCGGGACAAAAGGGCAAATACGTTTCATGGGTTTTAATTACAGTAGCATGCATTATTTAAAAACTATAATGGCCGAAAACTGAAAAATAATTATTTTTTTCCCCACATTTTTCCTATTTTCCCATTAAAACACATTTAGAAAAAAAATAATTCTTGGCATAATGTCCCACCTAAAGAAAGCCTAATTGGTGGCGAAAAAAACAAGATATAGTTCATTTCATTGCGATAAGTAATAATAAAGTTATAGACGAATGAATGGAAGGAGCGCTGAAAGGTGAAAATTGCTCTGGTGCTCAGGGGGTAAAACCCCTCAGTGGTGAAGTGGTTAAAATATTTCCATAGTACAATGTATGGCGACAATATTTTATATAGATATAAAGTTTATTTTCTTCCATTTTGTGTCTATTACTAATTACAAGCCCATATTTGCAAAAATAACAGTAATATACCCTCATGACATCTCATTAACTTCAGCGTTCATTGACACAGGCACTTAGATCGGTGAATATGAACTGTGTGTTCCCATTCACAGATCTCCATATTAACGGGTGTCAATGATAACTCACGCGGGAGCAAGCAGGAAGTGCGCACAGCGGCAATGTGGTGGTAGACGAATATCTACGTCACTGGGACTTCAGATGAAGTCCCGCAGGGTTTTGATATACTGCCCAAAATGCAGTAAGTAGTTGAACCAAGTTACTTGCAATCTAGGGTTTTGTTGTAGTCATGTTTCTTTTAATTTATAAGCTGCAATTTCTCCTTATCTCTTTCTTTTGGTGACCTACCATTTGAAGAATCTAGAATGGAATGTCAGTCACAGAACAAAATCTATTTTTTGATTGTACAATTTAAATACTCTTTAATTTGAATTGCTTCCTATACTATTCCCACATAGAAGGACTGGAGTAGTGTAATTCATAAAAATGTTTCCAGTTCATGTCTGAATTCAGTTCCCCAGGTCCCAAAATCCTTAAAGTAAATATCCAACAGCTTTCTTTTTTTGTGAATATATAATCAAAACCATATCTCCTTTTATTTATCTGCTGCTGATAGTTACCTCTAAACGTAAAACCTTAAAGACTAAAGGCATTCCTTTTTTTTAAGAAATGCAACCCTAGAGGACTCTGTTCATTCCTTATGTCTCTTATGTGTTCCTGTATACGTGTGCTTAGTTCCCCTTGCCTTCATCTGATATAACTACACCCACAGGGACACTTTATTTCATATACAATTCTTCTGCTAGTACAGTTCACAAAATTATTAATATTAAACATTTTTTTCTTCTGTATTTGTGAACATTTTACTTTCACCAACACATTGGCAAACACTGCAGTAGCCGCATCTGCAAATTCCCTTTGTTTTATGACAATTTGTATTTTAAGGCTGTATTCACTTTTAAATACCAGTTTAGCCAGATTCCTGCAAAGTATGGAAGCAAGTTATTATTTTTATTTCTTTATTTATATAGTGCCAACATCTTAATGTAGCACAGTGTATAATACAAAACAAATAGTGAGGAGCACAAATACATGAGTAGTTTAAAACTCGCACAATCAGGAGATCCAGCAGTACAAAATACATACATTGTTGATGTGTGGTTTGAGACATGCCAATACTGGTGCATGTCCATATGATAAATTACATAAGAATAAGAAACATTCAGAGCTAACAATCTAGAGGGTAGTAGGTTGGAGACATTAGGAAAGGAGACACAGGAGTTAATAAATGAGGCAGTAAACCTCCAATGCTACCTATAATACATTATAGGCTTATCTGAACAGGTGTGTTTTGAAGTTTGCCCCCTGTAAATCTAACAACTATTGCATTTTAGTACACATTAGTTATTTTTCAAAATAGTTTTAATTACCCCCAATGTTGGTTTAGACCACCTCATCTTCAGTCTTATTCTTCCATGTGTTTTTCTGTACACTTAACCTGTCCAATTATCAATGTATGTTTTTTTATTACTAGAATCTTAGTATTCTCTTTCCTTGAAGCAGCTTGTTAACATGTAGAGAACATGATTGCGTAGTGGATAGCACTCTCAGCTTGCAGCGCCGGGTCCCTGGTTAGAATCCCAGTCAGGTCACTATCTACATGGAATTTTGTATGTTGTCCCTGTGTCTGTGTGGGTTCCTCCAGGCACTCCAATTTCCTCCCACATCCCAAAAACATACAAATAAGTTGATTGCCTTCCTCCTAAATTAACCTTAGACCACAATGTACATATGACCATGGTAAAGATTAGATTTTGAGCTCCTCTTGAGAGACAGTAAGGGGCAACACTAAATACGTCAGCCTCCGTTTGAAATCACTTATATGATTATTACAGGGAGTGCAGAATTATTAGGCAAGTTGTATTTTTGAGGAATAATTTTATTATTGAACAACAACCATGTTCTCAATGAACCCAAAAAACTCATTAATATCAAAGCTGAATATTTTTGAAAGTAGTTTTTAGTTTGTTTTTAGTTTTAGCTATTTTAGGGAGATATCTGTGTGTGCAGGTGACTATTACTGTGCATAATTATTAGGCAACTTAACAAAAAACAAATATATACCCATTTCAATTATTTATTTTTACCAGTGAAACCAATATAACATCTCAACATTCACAAATATACATTTCTGACATTCAAAAACAAAACAAAAACAAATCAGTGACCAATATAGCCACCTTTGTTTGCAAGGACACTCAAAAGCATGCTATCCATGGATTCTGTCAGTGTTTTGATCTGTTAACCATCACCATTGCGTGCAGCAGCAACCACAGCCTCCCAAACACTGTTCAGAGAGGTGTACTGTTTTCCCTCCTTGTAAATCTCACATTTTATGATGGACCACAGGTTCTCAATGGGGTTCAGATCAGGTGAACTAGGAGGCCATGTCATTAGTTTTTCTTCTTTTATACCCTTTCTTGCCAGCCACGCTGTGGAGTACTTGGACGCGTGTGATGGAGCATTGTCCTGCATGAAAATCATGTTTTTCTTGAAGGATGCAGACTTCTTCCTGCACCACTGCTTGAAGAAGGTGTCTTCCAGAAACTGGCAGTAGGACTGGGAGTTGAGCTTGACTCCATCCTCAACCTGAAAATGCCCCACAAGCTCATCTTTGATGATACCAGCCCAAACCAGTACTCCACCTCCACCTTGCTGGTGTCTGAGTCGGACTGGAGCTCTCTGCCCTTTACCAATCCAACCACGGGCCCATCCATCTGGCCCATCAAGACTCAATCTCATTTCATCAGTCCATAAAACCTTAGAAAAATTAGTCTTGAGATATTTCTTGGCCCAGTCTTGACGTTTCAGCTTGTGTGTCTTGTTTAGTGGTGGTCGTCTTTCAGCCTTTCTTACCTTGGCCATGTCTCTGAGTATTGCACACCTTGTGCTTTTGGACACTCCAGTGATGTTGCAGCTCTGAAATATGGCCAAACTGGTGGCATCTTGGCAGCTGCACGCTTGACTTTTCTCAGTGCATGGGCAATTATTTTGCGCCTTGGTTTTTCCACACGCTTCTTGCGACCCTGTTGACTATTTTGAATGAAACGCTTGATTGTTCAATGATCACGCTTCAGAAGCTTTGCAATTTTAAGAGTGCTGCATCCCTTTGCAAGATATCTCACTATTTTTGACTTTTCTGAGCCTGTCAAGTCCTTCTTTTGACCCATTTTGCCAAAGGAAAGGAAGTTGCCTAATAGTTATGCACACCTGATATAGGGTGTTGATGTCATTAGACCACACCCCTTCTCATTACAGAGATGCACATCACCTAGTATGCTTAATTGGTAGTAGGCTTTCGAGCCTATACAGCTTGGAGTAAGACAACATGCATAAAGAGGATGATGTGGTCAAAATACTTATTTGCCTAATTATTCTGCACTCCCTGTATGTGCAATTAATCCTAGTTCCCCTGCTGTTTCTTTTACGTGGATGGAAATCATAACTTGACCTTTACCTTTTTTTTTTCTTTTACAATTTAACTTCCAGGAAGCATAGTATTTCTACTGTTCACATGTACTCACATAGAAATATTCAGCTAATTCTGATTTTGGTGCCTTCCAACCCATAAGGATATTGTCCACAGTGTAGTGAGTGAGCAAGTTTTTCTGGTAAACCTGCATGCCCCTCACTTTAAGCTTCTATCCTACTACATAGAGGCATGAATAGAATAGGGATAATACTGTCCCCATAGGCACACCTCTAACACCCCTGTCATTAAATTTAAACAATTATTGTTAAGAACAAACTTCAATAATTCTACAAAAAAGGTCATTAAAGGCGTCCATCTGAAAATGGCGCCTGAGAATAATGTCGCACAGTGTTGCCGCTAATCCGTTTGCCGCTTATCGCTATTTAACGTTAAAGCCTTATTGTTGTTTAGCGTTAAAGCCTTATTGTTATTTAGCGTTAACACACAGAACCCTCTCTGTACCTATCCCTAACCCCTAAACCCCCCTGGTGGTGCCTAACCCTAACCACCCCCTTGGTGGTGCCTAACCCTAACCACCCCCTGGTGGTGCCTAACCTTAACCACCCCCCTGGTGGTGCCTAACCCTAACCACCCCCTGGTGGTGCCTAACCCTAACCACCCCCCTGGTGGTGCCTAACCCTAAGACCCCCCCTGGTGGTACCTAACCCTAACCACTCCCCTGGTGGTGCCTAACCCTAACCACCCCCCTGGTGGTGCCTAACCCTAACCACTCCCCCTGGTGGTGCCTAACCCTAACCACTCCCCTGGTGGTGCCTAACCCTAACCACCCCCCTGGTGGTGCCTAACCCTAACCACTCCCCTGGTGGTGCCTAACCACCCCCCTGGTGGTGCCTAACCACCACCCTGGTGGTGCCTAACCCTAACCACCCCCTGGTGGTGCCTAACCCTAACCACCCCCTGGTGGTGCCTAACCCTAACCACCCCCCTGGGGGTGTATATTGTACTGTAACTATACCTAACCCTACTCTCACACAGAACCCTCCCTGTACCTATCCCTAACCCCTAGACCCCCCTGGTGGTGCCTAAACCTAACCACCCCCCTGGTGGTGCCTAACCATAAGACCCCCCCCCCCAGTGGTGCCTAACCCTAACCTTGACAGTGTTACATTAAATCCATTCATCGTTTTGCAGTTAAATAACGTCTGCAGTTTGGCTTATGTAGGGCGCTATTGATAAATAACGTTACTGTGTGCCACTATTGATAAATAACGTTAGTGTGTGCCGTTTTTCTTCTTTTTTCCCTGTGCGCCATTATTATGCAGTACTAACGATAAATAGCGATAAGCGTATCTTTTTAATGCGGCGCCATTTTTATGCATAGGCTCTGTGCGCCATTATTCACTGATCCCCATTAAAGGGAACCTAAACTGAGAGGGATAAGGATGTTTCCTTTTAAACCATACCAGTTGCCTGGCAGCTCTGCTGATCTCTTTCACTACAGTAGTGGTTGAAGACCTGAAACAAGCATGCAGCTAATCCAGTCTGACATCAGTAAGAGCACCTGATCTGCATGCTCGTTCAGGTGCTGTGGCTAAAAGTATTAGAGACACAGGTTTTAGCAGGAGAGTCGGGCAACTAGTATTATTTTACAAGGAAAAATCCATATCCTTTTCAGTTTAGGTTCCCTTTAAGAACCTCTGCTTCCATATAGGAATGTTCCAAGTAGTTTTCACAAATATGTATGCCTACTTTTTTGAGAATTATGGTAAATAACCATTCAACATATAATCCTAACAATAGCTGATCCAAGACTCCTACAGTTTCCTGCACACAAAAATCCAAATGATAACCACTCTACTATTTTTAATTTTATATCAATATACTGAGCTATTTATTTATTGGACAGTCATCAACTGATACAGTAGGGCGACCTAGAGGGGGCATGCCATTTTTTTTTCACTTCAGCTATATACAAATGGTCTTCTTAATTAAATTGTTTTCCTTAAACGTTCACCTCAGATACAAACTTCAATAATTGAATAATAAGAAGCTGTTATATAGAGCTATACAAGAAATGAAAAAAAAAATATAAGAAATATAGTATTTTTTTAACCAAATAGAAGTTTACTAAAATGATAACTTGGTCCTAAAATACAGTGGACTTGTAACCAAAAAGCATCATACACAGCAACACATATGTGGTATTACATTGGGAGCAAGTAGGGACAAGTGGAGCCAGTTCATCAACACTGACCGTGTGTAAAATGCAAGTATATTTTACATTCACAATTAAGGATTGACTAATCTCGTCCAACAATTACAAGTACAGATCCTCGGGTTCTGCATCACATACCCACATTAATAGTTAAAGAGCAACTCCAGCCTAAACAAACATACTGTCATTGAGTTACATTAGTTATGTTAATTAAAATAGATAGGTAATATTATCTCTTACCCACCCTGTTTTAAAAGAACAGGCAAATGTTTGATTTCATGAGGGCAGCCATCTTTTTGGTTGAAAGGAGGTGACAGGGAGCATGAGACACAGTTCCAACTGTCCAGTGTGCTGATCACCCCTGCCAGTTGCTAGGCAATGTAAATAACAACATAGGAAATCCCATCATGCTTTGCACAACATTAGGGAAAAACTGCCCGGCAGTTTTCTTTGATGGGTGGAGCTTAGCTAAAAATGCAGCTAAAAATGATGCTTTGGTAAGAAAAACAAAGTTCTGATGCTGTGAAACTGTTAAAGGGGAACCGAAGTAAGAGGTATACGGAGGCAGCCATATTTATTTCCTTTTAATCAATACCAGTTGCCTGGCAGCCCTGCTGATCCTCTGCCTCTAATACTATTAGCCGTAGCCCCTGAACAAGCATGCAGCAGATCAGGTGTTTTAGACTTTAAAGTCAGCTCTGACAAGACTAGCTGCATGCTTGTTTCTGGTGTTATTCAGATACTACTGCAGAGAAATAGACCAGCAGGGCTGCCAGGCAACTGGTATTGATTAAAAGGAAATAAATATGGCAGCCTCCGTAAACCTCTTACTTCAGTTCCCCTTTAAAGAAACACCAAGCCTTTTCAGTTCTGCTGAGTGGATTTTTAGTCCGGAGGTTCACTTTAACCATTGACTGTTAGATAAAATACAATGCAATCTCCTGCTTTGCAGCAAAGAGAGTTTCGTGGATGAATTCTTTGGTGCTAGCTTGTGTATCTTCATTGTGTATAATGTTTAAGAGACAGTAAATATATTATTATTAAGCCTACATCTTCCAGCATTCTGTAATTGCAAATGTTCATGTTTGTGCTAAAAGAAAATTCTATCACACACAAAGTTGCACACGATTGATGATTATGCATATTGTCTAAAAGGATATTTCATTGGTAATAATTGGTTGCAGACCTGTTTCCACATATTGTATCCATGGGTGATTGTACCTCATGACCAATAAATATTACTCTAGCTCTTCAATTTTCATGTTTTATTATTTTTTATTTTATTTTATTTTAAACTAGTAAAAAGGCCCGCCCGTTAAAAAATGGGTGCTAGTTCACAGCCGCTACCCCCCGCAATGCGCGCACATACGCTTGCTCGTTCTCCACCACTGTCTGAAGTATATGCACACAGGGAGCTGCTTGCTTGCCAGTTGGAAAACGCTGTCATTTCCCACAATGCAATGAGAACCTCTGTGATCCACACACAGCAAACTGCCAGATCCGGCCCTGTGTCCTAACTGCCCTGGCTGCGCACATGCTCATTACAAAAAAGCCAGGGACAAACAACCATTCAATTGATGATGCAGAGACACTTGCATTTTATTGTATAGGCTATTTTGTTTTAATATACAAATATTATATATCAGTTTAACCTCCCTGGTGGTTCATTTCTTTTTGGATTTATGGGTCTAAAAGCGGTATATTTTTTTCAAGAATTTTAGGCCTCCAATTCTTAAAGAGGAACTCCAGTGAAAATGATGTAGTAAAAAAAAGTGCTTCATTTTTTACCATAATTATGGATAAATGATTTAGTCAGTGTTTGCTCATTGTAAAATCTTTCCTCTCCCAGATTCACATTCTGACATGTATTACATGATGACTTTTTTACTGTGGGCAGGTTATGTAGCTGCTCCTAGCTGTTTTGGCTGTTAGAGACAGCTGTAAGCTAATTCCTGTCTGTGAACATTGTTACATTGTGGCAGTTTGCCCAGAGTACCGCTTCTTGTGGGAGGGGTTTCAGCACAAAATCAGTCATACAGCGCCCCCTGATGGTCTGTTTGTGAAAATCATTATATTTCTCATGTAAAAGGGGGTATCAGCTACTGATTCGGATAAAGTTCAATTCTAGGTTGGAGTTTCTCTTTAAGTCATAACTCACCAAAATGGGTACATATTATTTTGGCGCCGATCAGTTCGGGGCAGTGAGAGCCGAATGATGGCTCTCACCGCTGCCACTAAACTCTGAGGCGGTGTTAAATACATTTCTATACTGAAATCTATTGGAAATCTGTTCCTAGTAAAAAATGTTCCTAAACACTTTAGATAGATCAGAAATCTATCTGATGATCTATCTGCTGCTAATCTAACGAGTGTATGGCCACCTTTAGACAGATTGGCAGAAATACTTAGCTCAGAAGCAGTTGGGAACCAAATGGCTATATTGTTAACATCCTGTGCTTTCAAATGAGCTTATTTGCCATCTCTGCGATGGCAGTCATATGACACAGGAGAGATCAAATTACAACTTGTGATTAGAGACAAATGTGGAGGAATTAGACAGGCTAAACTCTCTACATACATACAGGCTGCATTTCTCTATGTTTTCTTCTGTTCTGTGCAAGAGATAGGGTCCAGATGGGGGAATTAGACAGGCTAAACTCTCTACATACATACAGGCTGCATTTCTTGGGTGCATATTGTTTCGGCGCCGCTCAGTTCGGCACGGTGAGAGCCGAATGACAGCTCTTACCGCTGCCGCTAAACCCCGAGGTGGCGTTAAAAACTATTCCCCTTCCGAGTTGTCGCAACTCGGAGGGAGATGTAATTTGGGGACTGGCCACCAGGGCCCCAAATTACCGCTACGTGCCCCGCGCAGCATAGCATTGCTGCTATGGGGCGCCCAGTTTCGGTGCTCGGCTCTGAGAGCCGCACGCCGAAATAAGCTGATCCGGCATTTCTCTATGTTTACCTTCTGTCCCGTCTGAGCTACGTTCGGGCTTACCACCAGGGAGGTTAATGATTTCAAACTACTGAAAATGCTTTCAGTAGCAGAATCACAGAATTACCATATATACGTGCGCATAGGCCAAACCGCGCATAAGCCTGCACTCTCACGTTTGGCCTAAAAAAATGCTAAAATCTGTGACCCGCCAATTAGCGAAACTTCCAATGTTCTGCCATAGCCCCCGATGCAGTGCGCGTGTTGGATTATGCTAGATGTATTTCACATCCAGCACCAGTCCCCACATCTCCCCAGCAGCTTCTGAATTGGCCACTAGAGCTCCAAGCTCACTGTCGTGTGACTGCAGTGAGCCTGGACCTCTAGTGACCAGTTCAGAAGTTGCCTTGAATGCAAGCTGGAGCGAGAACAGGTAGATATACATGCTGCAGCACCAACGCCAGCTCTGCATACGGGGGTCCTGGTGATATCACCTGTGGATAAGCCAACCCCTCACCTTACACCCAAAATTTGGGAGTCAAAAAGTTGGCTTATCTGTGGTGATATACGGTATATAAGTATGTGCACACTTTCTAACCTTACAATAATCTTAACTTTTTAATTATAGCAATTAAAATAAAAGCTCAAGTCCACACAGTGATATATCAGTAGTGGCAGAAACTAACTGCATTTTCCTGTGTGGTGTGTACAGCCAGGAAACTATTCACCACAGTCACTATACATCTACTAACCTTGTCAATCTAATACAACTCTCCCTGTATCTCTCCAGAATAGCAAACCCCCATTCCCTTTAAAACAATTTGCCCCATGGCAAATTTAGATGGTAGGTTCACAAAAACTCTTTAGGCTAATCTGCCATGAACTTGAGTTTGAAAACTTTGCCTGCTTTCCCCTGGTCAGTGCTCCAACTGATAGAAATGCTGGGACTGTGTGCTCCTGTACAGAGCATGGGCAATGCACACCCCTAGCATAAGCAATCCCTACGATGAAAAGTTACTGGATAACACTTTTATTTTGTTTTTCTATCAGTGTCTTGCTGGGTGGGGAGGTGAAGCTTCTTTTAAAGCATGGGTTTCTATTTGAAGTTTATTTTCTTAAAAATATATATACAAATTGATTGAAAGTGTGATGTTCCTAATTCTATTGCAGGTTATCTCCCAAACATGCACCAGAAATTGTTGATGACTTTAAGGACAATATCACCTTCTTCACTAGAATCCTTGACAGACTTTTGGATGGATATGATAACAGACTTAGACCAGGACTAGGAGGTAAAAAACAAATTAGGATTTTTACTGTGTTGCAGTAAATAGAGATAATGGCCTTGCTGGGTTTTGTTTTCACCATTACCATTGCAAAGATCAAATAGTCAATAATAATAAGTGCAATAAGTCAATATGACAACCTTCTCACTGTTGCTGCTAAGATAGTGTGTGTGATGTGATGCAAAATCATGCAAGAGACATGAAATGTTACAACCAATGTGGCTATATTATGAGATTTTCCGAATATATTCCAGCCTCACGTCATCAGTAAATATTACATAGGAAGATGTTGACTCTTGCTCTTTATAATAATAATTAATAATTAGTGTGAGTATTGCGTTAACAAGAAGTCTTATCTATTAGTCATAAATCAGCTAACAACCTCTCACTCCTGTTTCTTTTAAGGCATCTTAAAGACATGTATTTATGCTTCCCAAAAAATTCTGTGTATCCCCTTTTGATGTTGCATGTACATAGCTCTCTGTTCCAAAAGCTTGTAAGCAAACAGGATTGAAGTCGGATGAAGGCTGCAAAGCTGAAAGCTTACTATTACTATTATCTTGCTGCAGCTCAATATCACCAAACTCTCTCATCAGCCCTAGAGAAAGCTGCTCCATCAATATTTCGCCGCAACCGACCCCCTAACCCCCAGCCCTGGCGCACTACCCATACTCGCATCCTCCAGAGGAAAACACGCGCCACTGAACGGAAATGGAGAAAAACTAGACTTAACCAGGATTTCCTACAGTACAAGACCAACCTGCTGCAGTTCCACACTGCCCTTGCTCATGCGAAGCAGGAATACTTTACCAAGCTCATCGGAGCACAAGCTTCCAACCCCCGGCGTCTTTTTGCCACCTTCAACTCCCTGCTTAAACCCACCCCCACCCCCACCCTCCGTTTCCTCCCTCTCTGCCACAGATTTAGCCACCCACTTCACCAACAAAATTGTCTCCATCCGCCAGGAAATATCCAATCTCCAATCTTCACCTCCCACCCCCTCCCAACCAGCTCCTCCTCCACCCTATCCTCCCCTCACATCCTTCACTCCTACTACCACCGAGGAAGTCAACCACCTACTGCAGACTTCCCATACCACTACTTCGACCCTTGACCCCATCCCTTCTGATTTACTCCAGCCTCACTTCACGGAATTGGCCCCAGTCCTCACTACCCTGTTCAACCTCTCCCTATACACAGGCACCTTCCCCTCAGACTTCAAGCAGGCCACTGTACTACCCCTGCTCAAGAAACCCTCACTCGACCCCTCGCTACCCTCCAACTACCGTCCTATCTCCCTCCTCCCCTTTGCCTCAAAAGTCCTTGAGCGTCTGGTTCACAAACGCCTGACCCAGTACCTCAATGCCAACTCACTGCTAGACCCACTCCAATCTGGATTTCGGCCTGCCCACTCAACCGAAACTGCTCTTACCAAAGTGGTCACCGACCTTGCCTTAGCTAAAGCTGAAGGTAAATACTCCATTCTCCTCCTCCTTGACCTGTCAGCAGCTTTTGACACAGTAGATCATCCCCTCCAGTCCCTCCAGTCCCTCCAGTGCTTGGGCATTCACGATCTCGCCCTGTCCTGGCTTTCATCCTACCTTTCCAACCGCTCCTTCATGACCGCCTTCAATGAGTCCTCGTCCACCCCCAACCACCTCTCGGTGGGAGTCCCCCAAGGTTCGATCCTTGGCCCCCTACTGTTCACCCTATACACATCCTCCATTGGCAAGGTTATCTCCTCCATGGGTTTTTTTAACTATCATCTGTATGCAGATGACACCCAGATCTACCTCCACACCCCTGACATATCCACCACGACCATGGACAAGGTCTCCACCTGCCTATCAGCCATCTCCTCCTGGATGTCCGCTAGGTTCCTGAAACTAAATCTAGACAAAACGGAATTTATGATCTTCCCACTCCGGCCATCCACGAACCTCCCAGATGTGCATGTCACTGTTAACCACACTACCATTCGCCCTACCTCTCAAGCCCGCTGTCTGGGTGTCACCCTGGACTCCGCACTCTCCTTTACTTCCCACATCCAAAACCTCACAAAGTCCTGCAACTTCCACCTTCGTAACATCTGTAAGATTCGCCCTTTCCTGACCTCTGCCACCACCAAACTTCTCATCCATGCCCTCATAATTTCCCGCCTTGACTACTGCAATGCCCTGCTGTCTGGTCTCCCTATGACCCGAACAGCCCCACTGCAGTCCATGATGAATGCGGCAGCCAGAATTATCCACTGCTCCCATCGCTCCACCACGGCAGATCCCCTCCTAGAATCCCTCCACTGGCTTCCTATCCAGTCCAGAATCAGATTCAAGATACTGTGTCTGACCGACAAATCTGTCCACAAAACCTGTCCAACCTACATTTCCGATCTTACTCAGAGGTACACACCTAGCCGCTCACTCCGCTCTTCCAATGAACTTCGCCTAACCGCCCCCAGCATCACCCAGTCCCATGCACGCCTCCAGGACTTCTCAAGAGCTGCTCCAACACTATGGAACTCCCTACCTCCACCCATTAGGGCAGCCCCCTCCTTCAACTTCTTCAAGAAAGCCCTCAAAACTCACCTTTTCACTCTGGCCTACTACCCCTCACAAGTGCTCTAAACCTACAGCTGAACTCTGGTCCCCTACCATTCGTGTCCTTACCTCTCCCTCTAGATTGTAAGCCTTTGGGCAGGGTCCTCCTCCTTTTGTGTCCTACCTGATCTTGCACCTCCATTACTGTGAACCCATGCTACGCATCTGAGTGAACCTAACTTGCCTAATCTCCATGCTCCATCCGGTGACTGACTAAGCATTACCTGGTACTCATACTATGGTGTGTGATCTGGTTTTCTTGTATTCCTGTATTGTCATATTGCTGTATGTCACCCCTAAATATTGTCTGTAACCTAAATTAATGTTCAGCGCTGCGTAATATGTTGGCGCTTTATAAATACAATAAATAAATAAATAAATATTACTCGTTTAACCTTTTGGGGACTGCCTCTATGAGATCCTACGCCGCACTTGTGGCTGTTCTAGCCTGATGTGGTGTAGGCTCTACGACGCCCGCCATTTCTGTTCCCGACACGATTGTGCACACCCGAGAGGGGAGATTGAGCTGTTATATGACAGCTGACATCTACCCTCAGTGATCAGAAGCCATCATCATTATTATCGCTGGCGGATCATAGTGATCACTGTGACAGCTACGGCGGTAGGGGGGAAGAAGAAGATCCACTCACCTCCCAGACATTCCCACGACGATCGGCGCTCCCCTCCACTCTGGCCAGCATTCCCGCTCACTCTGATGTCAGTGCCGGCTCCCGGCTTGATGACCACATCAAGCCGCGACCCTAACTGAGAGTCAGTACGAGCGGGGTTGCCGACTGGAGCGGATGGGTCTACTGCGGCTCATCGCTGGAGCCTGGGAGGTGAGTAAAGGCTGCCAGCTACAGGGGGACACCTGGCCACACGGGGACACACAGCCCATCAAGCCCTAAGAGGGATCCGGCTGCCTGACCCCCCCAAACACGCTCCCCCCCATGCAAAAACGCCTGGTCCTTGAGGGGGATTAGGCGGCTGGTTAGCCGATAAATGGTATCATCCTGATTCAAAACTTCTTGATAATAATATAAATAATATTTTATGGATATTTTACAAAATCACAAATATGAGTTGTTAATGTGATAAAAAATATGAAATTCATAATTTTAACTGGTTATTTTACATAACAACCAAACCCTCTCAGGTGAAATGATAACTGATGATATTTAGGAACCACAGTTTCGTTAGGGCTTGCAAAGTAAAAAAAACACGACGGTTTTGTTCATTAAAAGGATGTTCCGTTCTTGCCGTTTGCAAACAAACAACCTTCTGAATGTCAGAACATGGCAAACCATCCTTGCTTATCTAGCTGCTTAGCGACCCATTTATCTTGCAGCTGCTTTTCATTGGAAGGCATTTTTCCCTGGCAATTACACCTCTTGGACCCTTGACCACCTGTGTCTGATGCCACACGCAACACAGACAGGATGAAAGTTGTGTATAGACGGGTTCAAACCTGCATTAAATGTAATATTTATCACACTAACCAGAGAGTGATGGATATTATTCATAATAACATGTTATTGTGATTAATTCTTTAAAACATTAATTATTTATCAAATTAAGTGCTGGTTATTATGCGCAATGCCCAGTGATCATGCATGTTAACTGGATTTATTAAATGAACAGTAAAATATATAAAGCCAGCTTTAACCCTAATCTGAGTTTTGCTCTAGTTTTTCAATAACCAATTTGCTGAATACCTGAACTACCCTCTCTGTTACTAAAGTTTACTTTAGCTTTCTGACCAATAACAGATTTCTTCACTTCTGGGTTCATGTAGAGGATTTATTTCCTTGCAGGATCCATCTACACTTTGATGAAATGTGCTAGTGATTTTTGATTACTGCAAACCATTCAATACATTTCCAAATATTTTTCTTGTTTGTTTTTTAACACTGTGGTCGGGCATGTTTATAATTTTAATTTATTGGCAGAGGACTGATGGCCACACAGATCTGTTAGGCTGCTTTCACAGTGGGACGTTACACAGGCGCACGTTAGAGCAGCCTGTAACGCAGCCCACCGCACAGTAAAGAAAAATCAATGAACTGTTCACAGTGCCCACGTAGCGTTACATTGTAACGCTAGACGTCAAGAGAAAGTACTGCATGCAGTACGTTATACGCGGCTAAGCCGCGTTAGACTGCTTGCACATGCTCAGTAATGTTGGGGGTGAGGGAAGAGCGGCCAGGCACATGGCTAATTAATATTTACTGCACTTTGTGACGTGCAGTGTTTACTTCCTGGTAGTGTTGGGCGAACACCTAGATGTTCGGGTTCGCGAACGTTCGCCGAACATCGCCACGATGTTCGGGTGTTCGCGCCGAACTCCGAACATAATGGAAGTCAATGGGGACCCGAACTTTCGTGCTTTGTAAAGCTTCCTTACATGCTACATACCCTAAATTAGCAGGGTATGTGCACCTTGGGAGTGGGTACAAGAGGAAAAAAAAATATTTGAAAAAGTTATAAGCTTATAGTTTTTGAAAAAATTGATTGTAAAGTTTCAAAGGAAAAACTGTCTTTTAAATGTGGAAAATGTCATGTTTCTTTGCACAGGTAACATGCTTTTTTTCGCCATGCAGTCATAAATGTAATACAGAGAAGAGGTTCCAGGAAAAGAGACCGGTAACGCTAACCCAGCACCAGCAGCAGCACACGTGATGGAACAGGAGGAGGCGCAGGAGGAGAAGGCCACGCTTTGAGACACAACAACCCAGGCCTTGCATGAGGACAAGAAGCGTGCGGATAGCATGCTTTGTACCGCCATGCAGTCATAAATGTAATAAAGATAAGTGGTTCAATAAACAGGGACCACGCGGCAACGCTAACCCAGCAGCAGCAGACGTGATGGAACAGGAGCAGGCGCAGGAGGAGAAGGCCATGCTTTTTGAGACACAACAACCCAGGCCTTGCATGAGGACAAAAAGCGTGCAGATAGCATGCTTTGTACCGCCATGCAGTCCTAAACGTAATAAAGATAAGAGGTTCCATAAACAGGGACCGGCAACGCTAACCCAGCAGCAGCAGCAGCACACGTGATGGAACAGGAGCAGGCGCAGGAGGAGAAGGCCATGCTTTTTAAGACACAACAACCCAGGCCTTGCATGAGGACAAAAAGCGTGCGGATATAGCAGCAATGCTTTTTGCCGCCATGCAGTCATAAATGTAATACAGATGAGAGGTTCAATAAACAGGGATCGGAAACGCTAAACCATCCCAGATGTTCATTGGTCATGTTACTTGGTTGGGGTCCTGGAGTGTTGCGTAGTCATTTCCAATCCAGGATTGATTCATTTTAATTTGAGTCAGACGGTCTGCATTTTCTGTGGAGAGGCGGATACGCCGATCTGTGACGATGCCTCCGGCAGCACTGAAACAGCGTTCCGACATAACGCTGGCTGCCGGGCAAGCCAGCACCTCTATTGCGTACATTGCCAGTTCGTGCCAGGTGTCTTGCTTCGATACCCAATAGTTGAAGGGTGCAGATGGATTGTTCGACACAGCTACGCCATCTGACATGTAGTCCTTGACCATCTTCTCCAGGCGATCGGTGTTGGAGGTGGATCTGCACGCTTGCTGTTCAGTGGGCTGCTGCTGCATGGGTGTCAGAAAATTTTCCCACTCCAAGGACACTGCCGATACCATTCCCTTTTGGGCACTAGCTGCGGCTTGCGTTGTTTGCTGCCCTCCTGGTCGTCCTGGGTTTGCGGAAGTCAGTCTGTCGGCGTACAACTGGCTAGAGGAGGGGGAGGATGTCAATCTCCTCTCTAAAGTCTCCACAAGGGCCTGCTGGTATTCTTCCATTTTGACCTGTCTGACTCTTTCTTCAAGCAGTTTTGGAACATTGTGTTTGTACCAGAAGGGTATAAACCCAGTAATTGGTGTTGTCCAGAATGCGCACAATGCGTGGGTCGCGTTCAATGCAGTCTAGCATGAATTGAGCCATGTGTGCCAGAGTCCTACCAGAATCCTCATCATCCTCTTGTGAGCGTTGTGATAGTTGTTGTGATGCATCATAGTCGTCACCTTCCTCCTGGTCTGCTTCTGCTGACCATTCGCGCTGAATTGTGGAAGTCCAACGTGCACCGCTCTGGCCCTCGTCAGTGGTGGCATGAAATTCCTGCTCCAACTCCAGCTGTTCCTCCTCCTCTTCTTCGTCATAGCTGCTGGGGCCAGCGTTTCCTGAGGCGGATGGCCTGATGTTGGTACCATCACGCTGATCGTTTTCTCCTTCAGATTCCCCCAGTTGCATCATGAGAGCTGTTTCCTTGATTTTCAACATTGACCTCTTCAGTAAACACAGCAGTGGTATGGTAATGCTGACTAAAGAGTTGTCACTGCTCACAAGCAACATGGATTGCTCAAAATTTTGGAGGACTTGGCAGAGGTCCAACATGTTGG
This sequence comes from Hyperolius riggenbachi, assembly GCF_040937935.1. NCBI lineage: Eukaryota > Metazoa > Chordata > Amphibia > Anura > Hyperoliidae > Hyperolius > Hyperolius riggenbachi. Next base: position 198,260,364 of record NC_090653.1, on the reverse strand, counting down.
CCCAATCGGATCCACAGAAGCTTGGCAGCTGTCCGGATGCGCCTCGGTACTGCGCCGTCATGTACTGGACCACTGCACTCTTCTGCTCACAAAAGCGGGCTAGCATGTGCAGCGTAGAATTCCAGCGCGTAGGGACATCACACAGCAAGCGATGGTGGGGGAGATTGAAGCGCTCCTGCATCTTGGCGAGTGCCCCCGAAGCAGTACTGGAATTTCTACAATGTTTGGCCACTCGACGCACCTTCAACAGAAGATCGGCCACGCCTGGGTATGTCCTCAGGAACCGCTGAACTACTAGGTTCATCACGTGCGCCAGGCAAGGGATGTGTGTCAGCTTAGCCAACCTTAAAGCGCGAATGAGATTACTCCCATTATCACACACAACCATGCCCGGTTTCAGGTCCAGCGGTGCCAGCCACAAATCCGTCTGTTCCTTTGTTCCCCTCCAAATTTCCTCCCCTGTGTGCTGCTTATCCCCAAGGCAGATCAGCTTCAGCAACGCTTGCTGACGCATGCCAACAGCTGTGCTGCACTGCTTCCACGATCCTACTGCTGCTGGTGCTGGGTTAGCGTTTCCGGATGAGGTACAGCTTTGAGATGCGTTGGAGGAGAAGGAGTCAGAGAGGTAGGTGCTGCTGTTGTTATCCAGTGGGAGGGACGGCGGTGCAGCTGTTTGCGGCGTGGGCAACACCCGCGCCGTAGCAGGTGAGGAATCGCTGCCAGGCTCCACAAGGTTCACCCAGTGCGCGGTAAGGGAGATGTATCGACCCTGGCCGAACGCACTCGTCCAGGTGTCAGTGGTGAGGTGAACCTTGCAGGCAACGGCATTCTTCAAGCTTCGGGTTATTTTGCTGACCACGTGCTCATGCAACTCAGGCACTGCAGAGCGCGCAAAGTGGTAGCGGCTGGGAACCACGTAACGTGGGATGGCCACTGACATCATGCCCTTGAAGCTGTTTGTCCTCCACCACTCGATATGGCAGCATTTCGCAGGCCAGAAGCTTGGCTATGCTGGCTGTTACTGCCACGGCCTGGGGGTCATTTGCTGGCAATTTCCTCTTGCGCTCAAACATCTCCGACACAGACAACTGAACCGTAGCGCTGCACACGGAAGGGCTGTTGGTTGTTGTGTTTGATGAACACTGGGAAACCTCAAGAGCACTACTCCGGAAAGTGACAGTGTCAGCGTCGTCTGATGTTTGTGAATGTTGTGAACCACGCAATGGCTGGGCTACTGCTGCGGCGGGTCTGGTGGTGAGTCTGGTGAACCCAAGGGAGGCAGTGTTGCTGGTACCGTCCTGCCGCGTTTGCCCACAGAGTGGGATGTTTGGATAGCATGTGGCGGCTCATGCTGGTGGTGGAGAGGTTGTTAATACTTTTCCCCCTGCTCAGGCGGGTCTTGCACACCTTGCAAATCGCCATGGTAACATCCTCAGTGCAGTCTTCAAAGAAAGCCCAGACTTTGGAGCACCTGCCTTGCTGGCGATTTTTGTTTGCTCCTCTTTTGCCTCTCACTTGAACTTCCACGCTTGTGGTGCCTGAAATTGCGCGCCGCCTACCTTGTGCACAAGGCGAACTCATGCAGCAGTGGGTTCTTCAACAGACTCATCTGTGCTGCTGCTACGACGCCGATGTTCTCGTTCACAAACAAAATCTGGGTCTATGTCCACATTGTCCATACCCTCCTCTTCCATCTCCTCAAACTCGTCATATGTCATTGTGGGGGGCCGCCGCCGTGGAGTAGAGCTCCCCAGAACAACCTCTGCGCAGCTCACTCCAACGTCGTCTTCCAGAGCTTCTCAGCCGACCTCATGCAATTGCAACCCCTCCTGCCCAACTTGCTCTGGGATTTGGGTTTCAAAGTCCTTGGACTCGCCTTGTATTTCAGTGCCCGGTGCATTTCCCACAGTTAATGGTTGTGAATCCGAGCACAACATTTCTGGCTGTTCCTCCATTGACCTTTCAAAGGTGGAAGTTTGTTGGCCTGGAAAAAAGCTCCTGCGAATACCCCATTGTGTCCTAAGGTAATTCATCGGACTGGTTATCTGGCAGTTGTGTGCGTGGTGTCGCTGCCGGTTGTGTCAGCTTTGTGCCCACTGGCTCCTTGTAACTGGCTGAGGACTCGGACCTCGTGCGTGATGTGCTGGTGCTGCTTAACCCACTGCTGGACGCTTGAGAGGTCATCCAAGTAATTATCTGGTCCTGTTCTTTTGGATCTGTGAGGGTTGTTGTCCTGGACAACATGGTGCGGTATTGAGTGGGTTTTCTTGGTGCTCCCCTGTGGCCTGTACATGAACCGTCAGGGGAAACACCTCTTCCCTTGCCCCTCCCTCTTTCACCGGATTTCTTCCTCATTTCACTTATCCTTAAAGTACACGCTGACTGGCAGCAGTACAGTGGCAGTACAGAAATGCTATACAGTGGTGGGTGAGCGGTGTACCACTATTGCCAGCAGCGACACAGAGCACAATGCTATACAGTGGCGGGTGAGCGGTGTACTACTGTTCCCAGCAGACACAGAGTGGCAGTAAACAATGCTATATAGTCTGGCTGAGCGGTGTACACAGAGTGGCAGTACACACAATGCTATTTAGTCTGGCTGAGCGGTGTACACAGAGTGGCAGTACACACAATGCTATATAGTGTGGCTGAGCCGTGTACACAGAGTGGCAGTACACACAATGCTATATAGTGTGGCTGAGCCGTGTACACAGAGTGGCAGTACACACAATGCTATATAGTCTGGCTGAGCGGTGTACACAGAGTGGCAGTAAACAATGCTATATAGTGTGGCTGAGCCGTGTACACAGAGTGGCAGTAAACAATGCTATATAGTCTGGCTGAGCGGTGTACACAGAGTGGCAGTATACACAATGCTATATAGTCTGGCTGAGCGGTGTACACAGAGTGGCAGTACACACAATGCTATATAGTCTGGCTGAGCGGTGTACACAGAGTGGCAGTAAACAATGCTATATAGTGTGGCTGAGCCGTGTACACAGAGTGGCAGTAAACAATGCTATATAGTCTGGCTGAGCGGTGTACACAGAGTGGCAGTACACACAATGCTATATAGTCTGGCTGAGCGGTGTACACAGAGTGGCAGTACACACAATGCTATATAGTGTGGCTGAGCCGTGTACACAGAGTGGCAGTACACACAATGCTATATAGTGTGGCTGAGCCGTGTACACAGAGTGGCAGTACACACAATGCTATATAGTCTGGCTGAGCGGTGTACACAGAGTGGCAGTAAACAATGCTATATAGTGTGGCTGAACCGTGTACACAGAGTGGCAGTAAACAATGCTATATAGTCTGGCTGAGCGGTGTACACAGAGTGGCAGTACATACAATGCTATATAGTCTGGCTGAGCCGTGTACACAGAGTGGCAGTACACACAATGCTATATAGTTTGGCTGAGCGGTGTACACAGAGTGGCAGTACACACAATGCTATTTAGTCTGGCTGAGCGGTGTACACAGAGTGGCAGTAAACAATGCTATATAGTCTGGCTGAGCGGTGTACACAGAGTGGCAGTAAACAATGCTATATAGTCTGGCTGAGCGGTGTACACAGAGTGGCAGTACACACAATGCTATATAGTCTGGCTGAGCGGTGTACACAGAGTGGCAGTACACACAATGCTATATAGTCTGGCTGAGCCGTGTACACAGAGTGGCAGTAAACAATGCTATATAGTCTGGCTGAGCGGTGTACACAGAGTGGCAGTACACACAATGCTATATAGTCTGGCTGAGCCGTGTACACAGAGTGGCAGTACACACAATGCTATATAGTCTGGCTGAGCGGTGTACACAGAGTGGCAGTACACACAATGCTATATAGTCTGGCTGAGCGGTGTACACAGAGTGGCAGTAAACAATGCTATATAGTCTGGCTGAGCGAGGTACACAGTGGCAGTACACACAATGCTATATAGTCTGGCTGAGCGGTGTACACAGAGTGGCAGTAAACAATGCTATATAGTCTGGCTGAGCGAGGTACACAGTGGCAGTACACACAATGCTAAATAGTCTGGCTGAGCCGTGTACACCGAGTGGCAGTAAACAATGCTATATATAGTGTGGCTAAGCGAGGTACACAGTGGCAGTAAACAATGCTATATATAGTGTGGCTGAGCGAGCGGTGTACTACTGTTCCCAGCAGCGACACACAATGACTGGGGGGGGACCCTGGCTAGCGTGGCTGGAGAGCGAACTACCCTGCCTGCCTACCCAAAGCTAAACCCACAGAGAAATGGCGGAGATATGACGTGGTTCGGGTATTTATTTACCCAAACCACGTGACCGTTCGGCCAATCAGAGCACGTTCGGGTCCGAACCACGTGACCCGTTCGGCCAATCACAGCGCTAGCCGAACGTTCGGGGAACGTTCGGCCATGCGCTCTTAGTTCGGCCATATGGCTGAACAGTTTGGCCGAGCACCATCAGGTGTTCGGCCGAACTCGAACATCACCCGAACAGGGTGATGTTCTGCAGAACCCGAACAGTGGCGAACACTGTTCGCCCAACACTACTTCCTGGAGTGGCCGCTTTGTGCTGTGATTGGCTGGCAGGACCACGTGATGCCGCATGCGTCACAAAGTATGCATCACGGACACCAGAGTCAGCTGCACAACGCGGCTCGCTCTGACGTCCACATCCAACACCACCAGGCGTTGCATTAGCGGCACGTTATGCGACCATAACGTCCCCTAAAACGCAACGTCCTGGTGGGAAAGTAGCCTAAAGCACTGATTGGTAAAAAGCTAATGATCAGATTTTTGCTGAACTTTTATCACTCCAAGGCTTAACAATTAATGCACTTCACCATTTGGAGGATTAATAAATTATTTTCTGGATAAGGTGTCTGTTGATCAGAGGATGGCCACCCTAATGCTGAGATGCAATGCTGAAAAGTTGTACTATGAAAAACAAATTCATCAAGATCTACAGAGTGGGTTACTGCCTACTGAGTTCTGTTGAGTTCTTTGAAGTATGGGGAAAAGTGAGGGAACATTTTAATAGGTTTAAGACAGTTATTTAAGACAGACATGATTAGGGATGGTCAGTGAGATGGAAATAATTCTGAGTTGAGGCAGGATTATGCAAATTTTAAATGCAAATTAATGCAGTTTAAAAATGGATCAACCAAATCCGACTCGGATCGGATGTAAAATCACAAATACTAAAGAACCAAATATCAATTTCAGAGCCCTGGAATTGACTTTTCAAATAGAAACAAAAAAAATGTATTACAGTAATCCTCAACTGACATAATTATGCAATTTTTTCAAGTGCTATTCACCCAGTTGTTTTGTTTTTTGCTTTCTGACATTTTAGGGTGACACTCTAGAACAAGAATGCAGTCATTAGAGGCAGAGTACTTGAACAACCTGTGCTTTTCAGAAAGAAATCAGAAATACTTCCTGCCACATTTATTCTTCAGGTCAAAGGACAACTGAAGTGAGAAGAATATGGAGGCTGCCATATTTATTTATTTCCTTTTAAACAATACCAGTTGCCTGACAGCCCTGCTGATCTATTTGGCTGCAGCAGTGTTTGAATAACACCAGAAACAAGCATGCAGCTACTCTTGTCAGATCTGACAATGATGTCAGAAACACCTGGGCCCAGATGCAATTAACTTTTTCTCCTGAGTTTTCCCTTAGGTGATATTTCATAGCTTGTCATAAAATGCCTTTTAAAGGGACACTTAAGTAAAAAAAAACGAGTTTTACTCACCTGGGGCTTCCAATAGCCCGCTGCAGCTGTCCGGTGCCCTTTGCCATCTCCCTCCGATCCTCCTGGCCCCGCCGGCAGCCACTTCCTGTTTCGGTGACAGGAGCTGACAGGCTGGGGACGCGAGTGATTCTTCACGTTCCTGGCCACAATAGCGCCATCTATGCTGCTATAGCATATATCATATACCATATGTATGAGGATCGGAGGGAGACGGCGAGGGCACCGGACAGCTGCAGGGGGCTATTGGAAGCCCTGGGTGAGTAAAACTCATTTTTTTGTTTGACTTAGGTGTCCCTTTAAGCCACCAGCAAGCAAGAAAATACTCAAAATAAATTTGATAGTACCTTTTTACTAACTTTTGGGTACTTTTTCAATGGTAAAATGCTGAAAAGTTAGTTTATAGAGAAGATGAAAATAATCTCCTAGGAGATAACGCAGGTGAAAAATGTAATTGCATATGAACCCTGGGCCCATATGTCATTCACTTCTTGGGCTTGGGCTAAGTTTTCACCAAGGTGATATTTTTACAATTTGTCAATAAAATGTCTTTTAAATCACAAACAGGCAAGAGAATATTCAGAATAATTTTAACAGCACTGTAAAGGATAGCGGAGATACCGCCGCATGGGCAAGGGGCATGGCGGCTATCTCCGCGTATCAGCCGGCGGCCCCTGCTGCGCAGCTACATGCTGCTGCTTCGTCTGGTCCTTCTAGTGCACATAGATTGAGAGTTACGCCAGGCAACAGGACCTTTATGCAAGTAAAAGGGGAGTCAGCTGATCAGCCGGTCAGCTGACTCCAGTAGTGCTCCGGATTGGCTGAGTGACTGGGGCGCCATTGAGCGCTTTGAGTATATATAGGACCTGCCTGTCAGTTGCTGGTTGTCTGCTGTTGCAAATGCTAACGTGTTAGCGCTCAGACCCTAGTCAGATCCTACAGTGTGCTAGAACCAGCTGGAGCTGGGGATCCACACTTAGCCAGTTTCCGTTGATAGCTTAAAGTACTAATTGCATTGTGTTATCTGTGTACTATATCTTAGACTAGATCCCAGGTGTTGAAACCAAGGACTTCACACCTAGACTAGGATATTGCTATATTGCTATTGTGTATCTGTTATGACCTTCTGCTTCCTTGACTACTCTCCTGTTTGCTGATTCGGTACCTCTGTCTATCTGTTGCCGACCCTGCCTGTACCTAACCTTGAATCAGCCTTCTGTCTTTGTACTTTATCTGTCCGTACGTTGCCTACCATGCTAGTCTGACCTTCCTGTCCTCGCTAGTGGGCCTAGCCCTTAGTGAGGAATCTCTAGAGCTGTCACCTACTCCTTAGGTGATCAGCCCTTGCAGCACTGTCTGTAACACTTGCTCCTCAAGTGTCCGCTAGCTGCAGTAGAGTCTAATCACCTGCTCCTCAGGTGAAGAAAACCTGTATACTGAGGTCATTGCTATCGCCTCTTAAAATATTATTTGCCCGGCTGTCATTCTGCATTCTTGGCTCTATTACATTCTGGCCATCTACAGATACAGATGTAGTGACCTGACTGAATTCCATGGCTGCATTGCCGTTGCGAATGTGTAACTGAGGCATTAATAAAGTCAAAAGTTGGCATGGCAATCAGGTAAATGGCATTTTTTAAAATGGTAATATAGATTGCAGCTTAAATATTATAGCCGCTTCATTTTTCTTTTAAGGTTGACACATATACCCATGTATAGCTCCTTACACCTTGTAAAGTACCTTGATAGCTGGAGACCGATGTGCTGAGGGCAGCAACTCCAACTGGGAACCCTGGAGTGGATACAGGGACCTCCAGTTGGCACGGGGTTGGATAGTTTGCAGAACTGGCGGTGTGGCAACTAGAGGTGTGACCAGATAGGAACTGTAGCACTCCCACAGGCTGAGTCTGTCACTGCAATGACTCAGGCATCAGACAAACTTGAATACTGGTTCCACAGCAGAACAGAAACTCAGGCAGACTGGAAATGGCAACAAAGCGGATCCTTGGACAACCACAGGTTTGGCAACAGAGTGGGTAGTCAGACAGGCGAAGGTCAGCAGCAAAGCGGGTAGTCGTACGTAGCAGAGGTCGGTATCAAAGCGGGAAGTCAGATAAGCCAGGTTCGGTAACATCAGATCAGGGCAGAAACTAGTCAAGGCATGGGAGTAACATGTAATAAATATTTGTTGGTTGCTATAGGCAACAACACTACACCTTTGTTCGGCACAATATCACAGAAAGTGTGATAACTTGACACTCATCACAGCAACAGCACAGGAGATAGAACTGCTTAGACGTCGTCAAAGTTTCCTGAGTTTATTTAGTAAACAGATATACAGATGTGTTCAGCAATCTTATCTTCGTTACATGTTACCTCAGCAAAGCAATCGGTCTGTCTTAAGCATTGATGCTTGTGAATGATAACCAGGCTGTATCTTATAATCTATGATACTTTGCACTTAGGCCTATATACAGCAGCAGTTGCAGAAAGTTAGTAATAAAAGTAAAAGTGAAATGAAAGTTAGAAGTCAGAAGTGGCTCTCTGGAGCCCGTTGGCTGTTTTATACTAGCCTATAAAGAGTTAAATGTGACATCATCCAGCAGGGATGGATCCATAATCTATCGCCTGCTATTGGCTGATAAGAACACGTGATAGCATGACAAGCACAGTCTTTACTGCACATGCACTGGAAAATGCCATTTTCCAAGGACCTGTCCCCTTGTTCTTAGGAGAACATTGTTTAACCTGCTGGGCGGTCTGGACGAGCTCAGCTCGTCCAGTACCGCCGGAGCCTGCCGCTCAGGCCCTGCTGGGCCGATTTGGCTGAAATAAAAAGCAGCACACGCAGCCGGCACTTTGCCAGCCGCGTGTGCTGCCTGATCGCCGCCGCTCTGCGGCGATCCGCCGCGAGCAGCGGCGAAAGAGGGTCCCCCCAGCCGCCTGAGCCCAGCGTAGCCGGAACAAAAAGTTCCGGCCAGCGCTAAGGGCTGGATCGGAGGCGGCTGACGTCAGGACGTCGGCTGACGTCGATGACGTCACTCCGCTCGTCGCTATGGCGACGATGTAAGCAAAACAAGGAAGGCCGCTCATTGCGGCCTTCCTTGTTTATTCTGGGCGCCGGAGGCGATCGGAAGAACGCCTCCGGAGCGCCCTCTAGTGGGCTTTCATGCAGCCAACTTTCAGTTGGCTGCATGAAATAGTTTTTTTTTTATTAAAAAAAACCCCTCCCGCAGCCTGCCTGGCGATCTTAATAGAACGCCAGGCAGGTTAATGTACTTGTGAGAATATTTTAATAACAATGGCTCATGTTTATGTTGTTTGTCATCAGCTGGTCTGGCCTACACACTGAATATCTCTGCTACAGCCTTGGGAGTCACAGCACAATGTTCTACTGAACATCAGAACTGTCTTTATTTCTCTCTAAGAGAAATTCTCCTTAAAGAGTCCTTTTACTAAAACCAGTTAGGTAAAGTGACGGAGGCCTCCAAATTCAAGCATATCATACTTAAATTCTAACATAACACACTCATAGAGCAAGCTGCAATACTACAGCACCAGACTTAGGGCGTTTGGGTGCTAACGATGTAACACGCTACTCAGATACAAACGCAAAATTACGCACATACGCACACTGGGCAATCACGCACGTCACTGAAGCATGTACAAACAGTTGCCCTTTACGTGCACATGGGCAAAATCACTCACAACAATGCTTTATGGCACTACCATTAAAGCCCCACAACGTGCGTAAGTGCACAACGCCAGGCCCCCAGCCGCAGGGACCCGATGAGATGCACCCAAACGCCTTCCGACATCCGTCCGTACCAGACTCCTCGCCTGGACAGGTAACCAACCATGACACACCTATTGCCTCTATACCATTTGCCCTCCAAAACCCATATAGTTTTGTTGTAGTCACATTTTAAACAGGTGCTCTGGATGAGAATGGAATAGTATAAGTCCATTGAGCCTACACCAGAGTTTTTATTAATTTGTGCTGCACCTATTTCTGAAAATGACTGCAGTTTTTTTTAAGATAGGTTCACACTTTGCTCATCTGTGGTGCATTGCATTCCATCATTAAAACAGACACGCGCTATGCTGGGGTAGTGCAGTGTAGGGTGTACTGGTAACTTACGCACACTCCTTGTAACTAAAGGGTGCTTCACTCGTCCCGCCCTGAGCCCCGTCGGGTCCATTGGCTTTATAGGATTTGACAGGCAGCCTTTTGAGCCAATCAAAGTGCCGGGATCACAAGGAGTTACAAGGAGCACGCGTAAGTTACCAGTGCACGCTATGCTGCACTACCGCAACATGGCGTGCGCTGAGCTTGCACTCCTCTCATTAACTTTAGCTGCGCAGCTTGATGATGATTGTTGATGATTGTTTTCACTGGTGTATTTTTTCAAATACTTTTGGTAGGGTGCCAGCAAATATTTTCATGTTACTTTGAGTCTTTTTTTATTTTTAATTATGCTTTTTGCTTGACAGGAGCAAAATAAGTGTGTTGTAAATATTAATGACAAACAAGACAATGGCACAATCATACCTTCTCAATGTACTCATGTCATGTGTTTATTAAAAAAAATACCATGATGGTATTGTAATCTACGGTATTTAAAATCTTATAACTGCATGTTACTTATTTCGAATACTATCATCCACAACAGTTTGACTAGTATACTAGTAATTTTTTTCAGAGATATTGGTGCTAAGAAACCTAGCTGTACCAAGATGTACCAAGAATTTCTGCCCAAATAATATAGGCTTATGTGCTCCTATCCCCCTCCCCCCCCCCCAAAAAAAAAATGAAAAACCCAACCAGGAGCCATTTCTGTGTAGTTTCTATGCCCTTCTTTTTTAAAGGACATCCAAGGTGACATGCATGTGACATGATGAGATAGATATGTGTATGTACAGTGCCAAACACACACATAACTATGCTGTGCTCCTTTTTCTCTTTCTCTGTCTGAAATAGTTAAAAATCAGGTATGCAAGTGACAGTTTCTGTCTGGGTCAGGACTAGGTCAGACTGTAGCATAACCCTTAGTGATGAGGAATTGCAGCCATAAAACAATTTCCTGGTATTAAAAGGCTTCTGAGAGCAGGAAAGAGATAAAAAGGGTCAATAGTTCATAGATTTTAGCTCTGGCATACCTAAATGCGTGTCATTGAGAAGAGGTCATGGAACAGTAGAAACATAAACAGTAGGTTTGAATATAAAATACAAACGTGGGATAGCTCAAGAAGTCATTTTTAGAAGGAGGGGACAGATACAATTGTTTATCTCATTCGTTTATTTTCACCTCAAATGTCCTTTTAAGTATTTTCCATGCTTACTCTAGGGCATGTACATAAATTTGTGAAGGTTTTTTTTAAATTCACTGCAGTTTTTGTAGAACGTTACTAGGTCACATTTTGAGTAAGGTTATATTTAAATGCTGCCTGATTTTTCTGTTGTGTTATTTACAGTATTTTGCATTTTTACTCCAGGGTAATGCACTTTTCTAAATGTATTGGGACTTTTTTATGCTGTGTAATTTGTTTATAGCCTTGTTTGAAGCACACCACAACTTTAACACAATTTACCAAAATTAATGTACATTCATTCAAAATATTTATAACTTTATAAAACTTGTTGCGGCAAATTTGTATTTAGTTAAATTAGTATCCTGTTATTTATGATCCTGTGAATAATTAAAGGGGTTCTCTGGTGGTGGTAAAAAAACAAAACCCAAAACTTACCTGGGGCTTCCATCGGCCCCCTGCAGCTATCATGTCCCGCGCCATCCTCCTACAATCCCTGGTTCCCCGCCGCCGGTCCCAGTCTAATATTTGTTTAACTAGACGAATACTGCTCGCTCCCGTGTGCGTCATCGGGAGCTTACTGCGCAGGCGCAGTACAAAGTTTTCTTGTACTGCTCTTGCGCAGTAAGCTCCCGATGATGTGCTTGGGAGCGAGCACCCACGCGCGGCCATGCTGCGCAGCCACAGTCTAATTAGACGCGTGATTAGACTGGTGGCCGAAACGGAGGATCGTAGGAGGACGGCGTAAGACATGACAGCTGCAGGGGGTCAATAGAAGCCCCAGGTAAGTGCCCCAGAGAGGGAAGCCTCTGGATCCTAACAAGGCTTCCCCTGTCCTCCTTCATCTCTCAGTTAAAGCCTGAACAACGTGGAGGTAAATAATTACCTTCCCCGGCTCTTCTGCACAGTAGAGCAGACCCGATCGGGCTTGGCTATTTCTGCCCTGTGCCTGTGGTGGAGCCGGGGGAGGTAAATATTGCAGGCGCCACTGCGCCTGCACCACAACTGACACAGGCTGTCGGCTGTGGTTTCAGGGGAGCCAGCAATGGAACGGAAGGACACAGGAGGACAGGGTGAGCCTCAAATCCCTCTCCCAAGGTAAGTGTCCCCCAGGTTGGATTTTTTTTTCAGTTACAATGTCTCTTTAAACTGGCTGGTTCACAATGCAATTAAGTGCTGGTGATTTAAAAATCTTGCTAATGCAATGCTATGGGTGATTTTAATAAAATCACACCGCTCAAGTGAGAACACACACATAGCATTACATTAGCAAGAGCTTTTAAAATCCCAAGTGCTTAGAAAAAACTCTTGCAGGGTGAACCAGCCCTAAAACTACTTTGTGAATTGAGCCCTTTGATCTCTATTACACAGAGCTAATGGGTGCATACCTTAGCGAAAAGCTGAAGTGAAAATAAACTTATGAGAGAATGAATTGTGTGTATTTTACAAATGGTAAATAGAACATTAGTAACATAGAGCTGAGTGTCATTTTTTTTGGGAGGGGGAAGGGGGGTTAAAGGGCTGCATATTTGAGGTCTAGTGCACACCAAAATCGGGATTGCAATCACTTGCGCTTAGCGAAAGCGATTTTGTGAAGCGATTTTCAGAGCGAAAAACACTCATTCATTACAGCTGAATTGCTCCAAAAAATTCTACATGCAGCGCATATGTGAAAACTGCTGTGGGAATACCTTCATAGGGTTTCAGTAGCCAATCATTTTTCTAAGCGCTGGCAATCTGAAAAGCTTGGTATGCAACTGCCCTAAGGCCTGGAACTCACTTCAAATTGCTATCGCTAATCGAAATCGCTAGCGTTTTGTATGAGCGTTTTGTAAGCAATTTCATGAGCGTTTTCTGGCAATTTGGTTAGCGATTTTAAAAAGTGTTTTGCCAGCGAATGTGTAGCGATTAGCGTTTTTAATTTTGATTGGTCCTTTCAATTAATTTTAATTTTTTTACAGTGTGCAGTCATTTCAAAACGCTAGCAAAATCGATCTGTGTAGGTTTTGATGAGCGATTATGCCAGCGTTTATATACTTTACATTTCAGAAACGCTAACACTAAATGCTAAAAATGCTGCATGTTCTGCGTTTGCGATTTTGGTGATCGCAATCGCTCCAGTGGAATTTGGCTTATCCAGTAACATTAGATGAGCATTTAGGGAAATCGCTAGCGTTTTGAATCGCTCCCTAAATGCTCACAAAATCGCTCTAGTGGGTTCCAGCCCTCAGACTGCATTCTGAACAGCAGCTGTGACAATCTGATGTAAAAATCTGTTGAGCTGCAAAACCAAACAAAAATAATGACTCTTTGAAGTTTCCAGCTCTAAAATGTTATCAGCAGCCTTTTGTTTGCTAGAAAATAGGGTTTTGCCTTCTATTTATTTTCAAGAAACTGGGCGTTATTCGACTGGCTGTTTGACAAGCACATTTGCATAGATAACAACTCTATGTTTTTTTTTATGCTTGGTTCCCAGAAAAACAGAAAGGTACGTCAGACAATTTCTTAGTAGGACTAGTGCTATCTGTACCTATGTCTATCTCATCATGTCACTTTAGGTACGATTTTTTTTCAGTACAGCAGTACAGTACAACACAGCTGACTAGAACAAGCTTCACATCTAAAAATGGTAGTTGAAACCACAACAGCGCTGCTTAAAGGGAACCTAAACTGAGAAGGATATGGATTTTTCCTTTTAGGCCTCTTTCACAGTGGGACGGTGCGTTTGATGTGACGTTAAAGTCACAACAACGTGCCCCTAACACAGCGCATGTAGGTTATGAAATTGGATGTTATTTTGTACTACGTTATGTGTCTCTTGGTGCACCGTTTTCGTTGCATACCTATGGAACGCAAACAGCGCATGCGTTACATTTAAAAAAAAAATGACTGAGCATGTGCATCACACATAATGCAGCAAATGTATTGCTAAACGCACAGCATGCAGAACTTTATAAATATTGCTACACGTTACACACAACGCAACATGTGCACTGTGAATGTCGCACAGACTTTGCATTGCTGTGCGTTAGTCTGCGTTGGAACATTTTCTAACATGCTACTTTAACGTCGCACTGTGAGGCCTGGAACCCACTGAAAACCGCAAACGCAAAACGCAACCGCTAGCGTTTTGTCTGAGCGGTTTGCAAGCGGATTCATGCGCGTTTTTGGTCGTGTTTTGCAACATTGTATTTTTTTCCCCAGCGGGTGCCTAGCGTTTTGCGTTTTGCGTTTTTATCCTGATTGGTCCTGTGAATTATTTTTCATTTTGTTACAGTGTGCTGAACCGCAAAACGCTAGCAAAACCGCTCAGTTTAGGTTTTGCTGAGCGTTTCCGCTAGCGGTTCAATACTTTACATTGAAGCGCTAACGCTCCCAAAATGCTGCATGTCCTGCGTTTGCGTTTCTGAGAAACGCAAACGCTCCTGTGGAAGTTGCCCCATCCATTAACATTAGCCCAGCATTTTGGCAAACTGCTAGCGTATCGCAGTGCTGCCAAAACGCTGCCAAAAGCGCTCCTGTGGGTTCCAGCCCTGAAAGAGGCCTTAAAATAATACCAGTTGCCTGACTCTCCTGCTGATCTTGTGTCTCTAATACTTTTAGCCACAGTCCCTCAACAAGCATGCAGATCAGATGCTCTGGCTGAAGTCAGAATGGATTAGCTGTATGCTTGTTTCAGGTGTGTGATTCAGCCACTGCTGCAGCCAAAGAGAGCAGCAGGACTGACAAGCAACTGGTATTGTTTAAAAGGAAACATCCACATCCCTTCAGTTTAGGCTTTAAGAAACACTATCAAACCAAGTGTTCTAAAATGACAATGTAAAAAATAATGTCTAAGTAACTGTGTAAACATTTTCCTACTTTTCTTGTTAAATATCAGAGGAAAAAGCTTTAATTCATTGTGTGTAGATTTTAATTACGTTTGGAATGTCTCATTTGCAAAGGTATGAATCTCTGCAGTCTGACCCGCTAAGAACAGTGTGATATTGAAGCAGAGTTATATGAAAAGTCTGTCAGGTGTCAGGTTTCACACACACAATTGCAAATGTTTATGATGCACATGAGATACATTTCCTCTGCAGAGAGCTCAATCAGAGACAGGCATATAATCTATTCTTACGTATTCTGTTTGGTTTTCGTTTATATGTGTGATTACGTTTTTATTTTCAGATTCAGTTACAGAAGTTAGGACTGAAATATATGTCACCAGCTTTGGCCCAGTTTCAGACACAGACATGGTAAGTATCATTTTTGTCATGTGTCTCAATTATGAGAATATAATTTCTACAGGCATGTGATTGTTTTATTTTTACAAGCCTGAAAGTGTAATATATATATATATATATATATATATATATATATATATATATATATATATATATTTTAGTATTTATATAGCGCTGACATATTACGCAGCGCTGTACAGTGTATATATATATATCTTGTCACTAACTGTCCCTCAAAGGAGCTCACAATCTAATCCCTACCATTGCCATATGTCTATATTATGTAGTATAAGTACTGTAGTCTAGGGCCAATTTTTTTTTTTAGGGGGAGCCAATTAACTTCTCCGTATGTTTTTGGAATGTGGGAGGAAACCGGAGTGCCCGGAGGAAACCCACGCAGACACGGAGAGAACATACAAACTCTTTGCAGATAGTGCCCTGGCTGGGACTCGATATATATACAGTGGTGTGAAAAACTATTTGCCCCCTTCCTGATTTCTTATTCTTTTGCATGTTTGTCACACTTAAATGTTTCTGCTCATCAAAAACCGTCAACTATTAGTCAAAGATAACATAATTGAACACAAAATGCAGTTTTAAATGATGGTTTTTATTATTTAGTGAGAAAAAAACCCTCCAAATCTACATGGCCCTGTGAGAAAAAGTGATTGCCCCCCCTTGTTAAAAAATAACTTAACCTCCCTGGCGGTAACCCCGTGTGTGACACGGGGTAAGCCGCCGGAGGGTGCCGCTCAGGCCCTGCTGGGCCGATTTTCATAATTTTTTTTTTGCTGGACGCAGCTAGCACTTTGCTAGCTGCGCCAGCACTCTGATCGCCGCCGGCCCCTGCCCGATCGCCGCTATCTGCTGCGGCGCGGCCCCCCCCCCCCCAGACCCCAGCGCTGCCTGGCCAATCAGTGCCAGGCAGCGCCGAGGGGTGGCCCGGGACTCCCAATGACGTCCCGACGTCAGTGACGTCGGTGACGTCATCCCGCCCCGTCGCCATGGCGACGGGGGAAGCCCTCCAGGAAATCCCGTTCTATGAACGGGATTTCCTGATCGGAGATCGCCGAAGGCGATCGAAGCGGGCGGGGGGATGCCGCTCAGCAGCGGCTATCATGTAGCGAGCCCTCGGCTCGCTACATGATTAAAAAAAAAATTTTTTTTAAAAAAACTGCTGCGCTCCCTCCTGGCGGTATTTTTCATACCGCCAAGGAGGTTAACTGTGGTTTATCACACCTGAGTTCAATTTCTGTAGTCACCCCCAGGCCTGATTACTGCCACACATGTTTCAATCAAGATATCATTTAAATAGGAGCTATCTGACACAGAGAGGTAGACCAAAAGCACCTCAAAAGCTAGACATCATGCCAAGATCCAAAGAAATTCAGGAACAAATGAGAACAAAAGTACTGTAATTGAGATCTATCAGTCTGGTAAAGGTTATAAAGCCATTTCTAAAGCTTTGGGACTCCAGCGAACCACAGTGAGAGCCATTATCCACAAATGGCAAAAACATGGAACAGTGATGAACCTTCCCAGGAGTGGCTGGCCGACCAAAATTACCCCAATAGCGCAGAGAAAACTCATCCGAGAGGCCACAAAAGACCCCAGGACAACATCTAAAGAACTGCAGGCCTCACTTGCCTCAATTAAGGTAATTGTTCACGACTCCAACATAAGAAAGAGACTGGGCAAAAACGGTCTGCATGGCAGATATCCAAGGCGCAAACCACTTTTAAGCAAAAAGAACATTAAGGCTTGTCTCAATTTTGCTAAAAAAAAACATCTCAATAATTGGCAAGACTTTTGGGAAAATACCTTGTGGACCGACGAGACAAAAGTTGAACTTTTTAGAAGGTGCGTGTCCCGTTACATCTGGCGTAGAAGTAACACAGCATTTCAGCAAAAGCACATCATACCAACAGTAAAATATGGTGGTGGTAGTGTGATGGTCTGGGGTTGTTTTGCTGCTTCAGGACCTGGAAGGCTTGCTGTGATAGATGGAACCATGAATTCTACTGTCTACCAAAAAATCCTGAACGAGAATGTCCGGCCATCTGTTCGTCAACTCAAGCTGAAGCGATCTTGGGTGCTGCAGCAGGACAATGACCCAAAACACACCAGCAAATCCACCTCTGAATGGCTGAAGAAAAACAAAATGAAGACTTTGGAGTGGCCTAGTCAAAGTCCTGACCTGAATCCTATTGAGATGTTGTGGCATGACCTTAAAAAGGCGGTTCATGCTAGAAAACCCTCAAATAAAGCTGAATTACAACAATTCTGCAAAGATGAGTGGGCCAAAATTCCTCCAGAGCGCTGTAAAAGACTCCTTGCAAGTTATCGCAAACGCTTGATTGCAGTTATTGCTGCTAAGGGTGGCACAACCAGTTATTAGGTTCAGGGGGCAATTTCTTTTTCACACAGGGCCATGTAGGTTTTGAGTTTTTTTTCTCACTAAATAATAAAAAACATAATTTAAAAATGCATTTTGTGTTCAATTATGTTATCTTTGACTAATAGTTAACGGTTTTTGATGAGCAGAAACATTTAAAGGGATACTGTAGGGGGGTCGGGGGAAAATGAGCTGAACTTACCCGGGGCTTCTAATAGTCCCCCGCAGACATCCTGTGTTGGCGCAGCCACTCCCCAATGCTTCGGCCCCGCCTCTGGTTCACTTCTGGAATTTCTGACTTTAAAGTCAGAAAACCACTGCGCCTGCGTTGCCGTGTCCTCGCTCCCGCTAATGTCACCAGGCGTGTACTGCGCAGACACAGACCATACTGGGCCTGCGCTGTGCGCTCTTGATGACATCAGCGGGATCGAGGACACGGCAACGCAGGCGCAGTGGTTTTCTGACTTTAAAGTCAGAAATTCCAGAAATGAACCGGAGGCGGGACCGGAGCATCGGTGAGTGGCTGCACGGGCACAGGATGTCTGCGGGGGACCATTAGAAGCCCCGGGTAAGTTCAGCTCATTTTCCCCC
Organism: Hyperolius riggenbachi; assembly: GCF_040937935.1. Classification (NCBI taxonomy): domain Eukaryota; kingdom Metazoa; phylum Chordata; class Amphibia; order Anura; family Hyperoliidae; genus Hyperolius; species Hyperolius riggenbachi. The sequence goes on along the minus strand of NC_090653.1, from coordinate 198,242,097 downwards.
GACCCCCCTACAGTATCCCTTTAAGTGTGACAAACATGCAAAAGAATAAGAAATCAGGAAGGGGGCAAATAGTTTTTCACACCACTGTATATATTCAAAATCAATTCCTCTGCAAACCCCTGTGTCTCCTTCCCTAATGTCTCCAACCCACTAACTAACCTCTAGATTGTAAGCTCGCAAGGGCAGGGACCTCCTCCATACAATGTACAGTATGTATTTGTATTGCTGGATGTCCTGATGCCTCATGTATCTATGCTCCTTGCTATCTGTTTTGTTCTATGTGCAGCACTACGGAAGATGTGTCACTAAGCTGCTTTTTCTACGACTAAGGACCCGGTAGGGTCAGAAACGCGTCAGCTTGCATGCTGCCCTATTTTTGCTATTTTATGATGGTTCAATAAAAAGGATTTGGTTTTATTCCATGTGATGTGTGTGGAGAAATCTTTTGAACATTTCTACTGCTTTTACGTATGGATGTCTGCATGTATCATTAGATAGTTTACAAAGCCAGTGTGCTCAGAGTGAGCTATGAGCAGGACCGAATATACACTTCAGGAGCTTGTAGGCACAGAGATTCTAGTGCCCTAGGCGCTGCCCCTGAACACAGGCCACAAACCCAATCCCGGCCCTTATTTTCTTATATCACATAAAGAGCTAAATGTACATGAACCAAGCAGCGTTGTAATTCAAAGAGTGTGCCTGCTCAGCAAAATCTTGCATAAGGCCCCTTCTACTTTAATAATAACAAAAATTATCATAATTATATATATGGCCATAGTTACCTTACAAAACAGGCTACACACAATCTGAGACAGAGCTACACACGATCGGGGGGCTACACACAACTAAGTCATCCCCTTACATTACCTCAGGCCCATCCCTCCCAGGTGGCAAATGGCAGTGTGTGTGGCCAGAGTGCACAGCTGATCTGTGCTGCAGCTGGTGCGGTGCAGGGACTAAAAGGGAAGAGGATGCAATACCCACAACACCCACAATGCTACTCTCACTTTCACAGGAGGCACTGATTAAGCCTCGGATCTTTGCCCCTAACAACGTGCCTGTGGCTGCAAGACTGGAGCCCGGTGGTGAGTGACATCGCCCTGCTCTGCTAAGAGAGGGGACATTCAGGAAGGAAGGGAGGGTTGTCGCCTCCACCACATAAGGCACCTATAGGCATGCGCCTAGAGTGCCTTATGGTAATTACGGTCCTGGCTATGAGGCAAAAATCCTGATATGTCAATTATGCATATAGCAACCAAAGACAAGGTTTGTACAGGTCTTGTTTGTGATTTTATATTGGTCACTCAGTGTTACTTGTAAAGACAGAAAAAAAAAGTTTTGGAGGCGCACAGGAAATAATACATCATGCTGTTTTAATTACTTTACCCACAGGTATCTCACAGATCCGCTAGCTGTGCACTTGCACCAGTAACTTAACTCCTATGTTATGACTAGGGATACAGCTTCAACAAATCGGACATGTGTTTATTAGATGTTCCCAATCAAGGGCCATGTAATACTATTATAGACAAACTATGCTCTTTAGCAAGCACACACACAGCAACAAATTATCTTGAATAATGACAGAACAGCTGGGAATGATTTGAAGAATTTCTCCATTGGGTGTGTACAGACAACTGCATTTGCACACCTGCTATTTTACTAACCTTTTGGCAGTCCTTTCTACAATCTGATATGAACAAACACTGGGATTAACCAATCCCTGGTGGCCCCTAAACGTAGTACTGTGTCCAGTCATTTTTCTATGATGGTATGATCATCTCAAGCTATACCATCATCTTGAGGGATAGTCTGCGCCCTGTGTGATTTTCGTTCAGGTGCACTTGCTCACTCAGTGTATGAAACCTCAAGGCCATGACTAATCACATACTCAGTACATAGATGTACATTTTGGGGCCAATAGGGATTGGTTAATCCCAGTGTTTGTGCTTGTCTATACCACAGTCTAGTTTTCTTGTGTTTGTTTACAATCTAATATGACCAAGGTGAGGTTTGGAAACCTTTGATACGTAATAGCAATATGTTTTAAAAATGAAGACTAGGTTTGCCTGTCCACTTACATTGTTTGGCGTCCTCTACTGTTCTGAAATAGTGAAGTATTAGGCAGGGATCACACTTAAAATTTGCTGTTATGTGAAATCGAACGTAAAAAGGCAACTAATACATCCCTATTAGCCTGCTGCATTTTCAAGACACCTCTACGATTGTGTATAGCGTTTACACCATGCACAACGCATGTGATTTCTGGCTGCCTAAAATAACAAACATGCCTGCATTCAGTTGCAGACAAATGCAAATATTGTTCTGAAAATTGCTTGCAAGGAATCACCTGTGTTTCCCACAGACATAAGTGTGATCCCTCTCTTAGACTTCTTCTACCTCCCTTGTACATCCTTCTTTCTTTTATGCTGCCACACAACTCACTGCAGCTCCATTTTATTTGTTCCTAGTACCTTCAGGCATCTTTCTACAAGCTGCAGATTTGGTACATGTATTGCTGGTATCTCTTCCTCTCCTCCCTTTCTCATCTGTAGCTATCTTTTGTGGCTCATTGTGCTTCGTTTTGCTCTCTGTTTCTCTACTGCTGCTCTCCTATTTACAATTTTGATCAATTATCTCTTCCCAATACCTCCTTTTCATCTAGTACAACAACAACAATAACAAATAACATTTTGTAAAGCGCTTTTCTCCCGTAGGACTCAAAGCGCATAAGCATGGCTCAGACAAATAATTGGTTGATTGGTAAGTCGTGGAACAGAGGAAGAATTCTACAAGTCTGGAAATGCCAGGCTAAACAGGTGGCTTTTCAATCTTGATTTGAATAACTCCAGGGATGGGGCTGTCTTTACTGAGTGTGATAGGGAGTTCCAAAGAGTAGGGGCAGCATGACAGAAAACTCTGTCTGCAAAGGTTTTGAGGTCCACTCTGGGAGTGACCAAGTTTATAGATCCTGCTGATCTGAGGTTGCGAGAGGTGTAGTGCAGCTTCAGCAAGTCCTTCATGTATCCAGGGCCCAAATTGTGCAGTGATTTGAATGTCAGCAGTCCGATCTTGAAGCGTATTCTCCATTCTACTGGTAGCCAGTGCAGTGAGCGAAGGATCGGTGTAATGTGACAGTGGCGAGGCTGATTTGTTAGCAATCTGGCAGCAGCATTCTGCACTAACTGTAGGTGGAGCAGGTCCTTTTTGGGGAGGCCTGCATAAAGGGCATTGCAGTAGTGAAGGCATTAACTAGGGTTGGAAGATCCTCTGGGGGAATCAGATGTTTAATTTTTGCAATGTTCTTCAGATGGAAGTAGGAAGATTTGACTACGGCCTAAATTTGGTTTCTGAAACTCAATTCCTCATCGATTAGCACACCGAGTGTGAGGAATCGCAGGGAAGCAGCCGCCTCTTCTCAGCGTGAGGCGGCTGCTTCCGTGAAGGGCATGGCGGAGCGCGGAAGAACAGCCGCCTCCACTCAGCGTGAGGCGGCTGCTTCCGTGAAGGGCATGGCGGAACACGGAGAAACCGCCGCGTCTGACGCTGAGCGCGCATGGCCCTGTCACGGATACACCGCAGAGCGGTGATGGTGTGGCTGGGACTCGTGTTCCACCAAGATTCAGAATGACGCGCGTGCGCGGAGAGAGGCAGAACTTATATGGCAGCCAGAAGTAGGTCAGCTGACAAAGCTGGTCAGCTGACAATTCAGAGTCCTCTCATTGGTCCAGTACTTGGGGAGGTGCTGGAGAGTAGCTGTGTATATATACTGCCGGCTGTTCAGTTGCTGGTTGTCTGGCGTTGCGATCACATAGTGGTAGCACTCAGACCTGAGTCAGATCCTAAAGTGTGCCGGGACCAGCTGGAGCTGTAATCCTACACTTAGATTCTGTTGATAGTTTAAAGTACTAGTTTGATTGTGATTATCTGTTATGACTTTCTGCCTGCCTGACTATTCTCCTGAACTCTGATCCTGTACCTCGTAATTCTGATACTCTGTTGCCGAACCCCAGCTCGTTCTTAGACTCCGCATCTGCCTTCTGATTTTGTACCTCGATATCTCTGATACCCTGTTGCCGAACCCTGCCTGTACATTAGACTCCGCCTCTGCCTTCTGAATCTGCACCTTATCTGTCCGTGTGGTTACGACCTGGCTTGTCTGACCTCGAGAACCGACCTTACTGTTAGAGGTGGTTCCCAGTCCTGGTAGTGACACTCCCCCTTGAGTGTCACTCTCGTTCCTTCTCTCAGCCTGACTCCTTCCGAGAGAGTCTAGAAGGAATTGTGCCCAGTCCTCTGTATATTACTGTTTGCACCAAACACTCTTACTTCTCAGGTGACCAGAGGTTAGTTTATATATATGATTATCGGTGATACTGCAGATCATCTATAATCTGGTATATATCTGTATTCCCTGTGATACTGCAGATCACCGGTAATCAGATCCTCTCTCTGTGTTACACCGATCGTTACAGAACGCCAGACCCAAAAAAATACTAAATGGACGCACACACTGATCATTTGGGTGTACTTGCCGCTTCGGTGGACAACATCAATCAAGTACTGGGCACCCACAGAACCCTTATCGATGCCCTATCAGGGTCTGTACAAACCCTCCAGACATCAGTGGATCATGTGCGATCCCCTTCGAGCTCTGACATACGTATGCCGGTACCTGAAAGGTTTTCTGGCCACAGATCTGACTTCCGAAATTTTAGGAGTAGAGTGTTGCCCTATTTTGAGCTGAGACCCCAGTCTTTAGGAACGGAGACCCAGAGGGTCACATTTATTAAGACCCTATTGTCAGGCGATTCTCAGACATGGGCGTACAGTTTGCCCACTGAGGACACAGCCCTTACCTCTGTAGAGGAATTTTTCAAAGCCATGGCAGTAATTTATGACAACCCAGACCTTGCCGCGACCTCTGAGCGGAAGCTCAAGCTTTTGCGGCAAGGCAAAGGTCCGGTTGAAGATTATGCGGCTGAATTTAGAAGGTGGTCAGTCATGGCCAGGTGGGACATCTATGGCCTGTTGGATTGCTTTCTGTCTGGGTTGTCGGATGAGGTCTCCGACTTGATGTTGAGTCAGCCCGAGCCCAAAACAGTCGATGAGGCCATCTCATCGGCCATTCAAATCGACCGTAGACTACGCCATCAGAGACAGACTAAGGGCAGTCATCGTGTCAGGGTGACATCTTACGCGGCACCCCTAGTAACTTCATCTCCGTCTGTCTCGTCTTCTCCGGTCTTGCCTCCACCCGAGCCGATGCAGATCGGTCGGTCCAAACTGACCCAGGTGGAGCGAAGACGGAGAATGACTGAACAACTATGTCTGTATTGCGCGGAAGGGGGGCATAGGGTACGAAACTGCCCTAATAAACCGGGAAACGCTACCGCCTAGGAGTTGTAGGGGGTAACACCCTAGGCGCCCGTCTCATACCCCTAGAAGAAAAACGGTTGCTTTTTCCCTGTACTGTTACATGGGAGGATAAGACCGAGGCCACGGAAGCCTTTATTGATTCAGGTTCCGCGGCTAATTTTATGAACATTGAGTTTTCTAAGAGATTGGGAATTCTGCTCACAGCAGTGGAACCACCTGTTCAGGTTACGGCAGTGGATGATTCTCCTCTGCAGAGGAATCATCCGTTGTCCCAGACACCAGAGGTAGGAATCACTGTGGGGGTTTTGCACCGGGAGAAATTACAGTTTTTTGTGTTACACATGTCCACGTCCACCATTATTCTTGGTATGCCATGGCTATGCCTTCACTCTCCGCACATTGATTGGGCCACCGGCCAATTAATTTCCTGGTCAAATCATTGTTTTCAGCAATGTTTAGGGAAGGTGACTTTGGGCCAAACCAGGATTCAGGTGGAGGGGGTTCCAGAGCAGTATTCAGAGTACTCTGACGTATTTTGTCCCAAGGCAGCAGACAAGTTACTCCCACATCGCCCTTTCGACTGTCCCATCGATCTCCGTTCAGGTTGTATGCCCCCCCGGGGCCATTTGTACAATTTATCTGGGCCCGAAAAAGTGGCCATGCAGGAATACATCTGTGAAAATTTGGCCAAGGGTTTCATTCGCTCATCCCGGTCGCCTGCTGGGGCAGGTTTCTTTTTTGTTAAGAAAAAAGACGGAGGCCTGCGGCCCTGCATTGATTACCGGGGCCTGAATAAGATTACGGTGAAGAATCGCTATTCGCTGCCCCTGATAGATGACTTATTCACACAGGTCACCAATGCTAAAGTCTTTTCGAAATTAGACTTACGGGGTGCATACAACCTGATACGTATAAGAAAGGGCGATGAGTGGAAAACGGCCTTTAATACACCCGACGGGCATTACGAATACCTGGTGATGCCCTTCGGGTTATGTAATGCCCCAGCCGTTTTCCAAGAACTCATCAATGAGGTCTTCAGGGAGGTGTTGGGGAGATTCGTTCTTGTATATCTAGATGATATACTTATTTTCTCCAACAACCTCTCTGAGCACAGATCGCATGTAAAATTTGTATTGGATAAACTGAGACGGAACTCACTGTACGCCAAACTTGAGAAATGTATCTTCGAAGTAACCTCTGTCACCTTTCTGGGATACATTATCTCCACCTCAGGCCTGTCCATGGACCCTGCCAAGGTTTCCGCGGTTCTGGAATGGCCTCAGCCGGTTGGGTTGAAGTCGCTGCAGCGGTTTTTGGGCTTCGCAAATTATTACAGAGGGTTCATTAAAGGGTACTCCACTGTCATTGCACCCCTCACCAGTCTCACCAAAAAAGGGGCAGATACCATTCATTGGTCTCCTGAAGCTCTTCAGGCATTCTCCACCCTGAAAGATCTCTTCTGCTCTGCACCAATCCTCAGACACGTGGATACCTCATTCCCTTTCATTGTTGAAGTGGACGCTTCGGAGGTCGGGGTGGGGGCTGTGCTGTCTCAGCGGTCAGGCTTGCAGGGTCGGATGCACCCATGTGCCTACTTTTCTCGTAGGTTCTCTCCAGCAGAGAGAAACTACGATATAGGCAACAGGGAACTCCTGGCCATTAAATTGGCTTTTGAAGAGTGGCGACATTGGTTAGAGGGAGCAGAACATATGATCACAGTTTACACTGACCACAAGAACCTGGAATACATCGAGGGGGCTAAGAAGTTGAGTCCCTGTCAGACTCGATGGTCTGTGTTTTTCTCTCGATTCAGGTTTATTATTACGTATACTCCCGGGAGCAAGAATATTAAGGCAGATGCGTTGTCCAGGTGCTTTGAGTCAGAGACAGCACAGCCCTCCGTCCCTGAGAATATTTTTCCGCGGAAATTAGTGCTGGCTGCAACTGAGACTTGGGAAGACTGGAAGGAGACTTTAAGTCCCTTTCAGCAGGACATCCCAGAAGGGAAGCCTGAAGGGGTTATGTTCATTCCTCTGCCCTTCCGTCTCCAGGTCTTAGAGATGTTTCATGCGCACAAGAATGCTGGACATCCCGGAGCAGCCAGAACACAAGATCTTGTGGCCAGGTGTGCCTGGTGGCCTTCCCTGTCAGCAGATTGCAAGAAGTTTGTTAGGGAATGTGCAATATGTGCTAAAAGTAAACCCTCCCGGCTGGCACCTGTCGGTACTTTGCAGCCTTTGCCCGCCCCGAATGAACCATGGACCCATTTGTCCATGGATTTTGTGGGTGAGCTCCCCAGGTCTGAAGGCATGTTAGTCATCTGGGTGGTAGTCGACCGCTTCAGCAAGATGGCCCATTTCATGCCCTTGAAAGGACTCCCCTCGGCCCAGGAATTGGCCGACTTATTCATCGTCCACATTTTCCGGCTGCATGGCATTCCGGAAAACATAGTGTCAGATCGGGGAGTCCAATTCATCTCTAAATTCTGGAGGGCATTTTGCCACCAAATGGGCATGAAGCTGTCTTTCTCGTCAGGCTACCACCCACAGACAAATGGGCAGACTGAACGGGTCAATCAATCGTTGGAACAGTTTTTAAGATGTTACGTTGCAGAGGCACAGAATGACTGGGTAAAATTTCTGCCCTTCGCAGAATTCGCACAAAATAATTTGAAGAGTTCTTCTTCTGGATTTTCCCCATTCCAGATAGTGACAGGGAAATCGCCCAAGTTCTCCCCATTGCCAGTGGCCTCCACTCCGTTTCCAGCTCTGGAGGCCTGGCAGAGGTCATTTAAGGACACTTGGTGGACCGTGAAAAATAATTCGGAAAAGGCATTTCGGAGTCAAAAGGGTCAAGCTGACAAGAGACGTTCTTTGGAGTGGAGGTTCCAGCCAGGAGACTTGGTTTGGGTGTCCACACGTCACTTGACCCTGAGACAACCCTCAGACAAGCTTGGTCCCAGGTTTGTGGGTCCGTTCCCGGTAGCGAAAAAGATCAACAACGTTACTTATACCGTTATTCTTCCCGCCAGCATGCGTGGGGTAAGGTCATTTCACGTATCCCTGCTCAAACCAGCAGTCCATGTGGGTCCCACTCCTCCTCCTCCTGTCATGGTGGATAGTCAACCTGAGTTTGAAGTAGAGAAAATTTTGGACTCACGCATAGTGCAGAACTCGGTACAATATCTAGTGCACTGGAAGGGGTATGGTATTGAGGAAAGAATGTGGGTACCTGAGGGCCGCATGCATGCTGATGATTTGAAGAGGGAGTTTCACACGTTACATCCAGAAAAGCCTAGAAGGAGCTGTCTGGAGTCCACTCCTCGGGGGGGGGGGGGGGGGGGGGGGGTACTGTGAGGAATCGCAGGGAAGCAGCCGCCTCTTCTCAGCGTGAGGCGGCTGCTTCCGTGAAGGGCATGGCGGAGCGCGGAAGAACAGCCGCTTCCACTCAGCGTGAGGCGGCTGCTTCCGTGAAGGGCATGGCCCTGTCACGGATACACCGCAGAGCGGTGATGGTGTGGCTGGGACTCGTGGTCCACCAAGATTCAGAATGACGCGCGTGCGCGCAGAGAGGCAGAACTTATATGGCAGCCAGAAGTAGGTCAGCTGACCAAGCTGGTCAGCTGACAATTCAGAGTCCTCTCATTGGTCCAGCACTTGGGGAGGTGCTGGAGAGTAGCTGTGTATATATACTGCCGGCTGTTCAGTTGCTGGTTGTCTGGCGTTGCGATCACATAGTGGTAGCACTCAGACCTGAGTCAGATCCTAAAGTGTGCCGGGACCAGCTGGAGCTGTAATCCTACACTTAGTTAGATTCTGTTGATAGTTTAAAGTACTAGTTTGATTATGATTATCTGTTATGACTTTCTGCCTGCCTGACTATTCTCCTGAACTCTGATCCTGTACCTCGTAATTCTGATACTCTGTTGCCGAACCCCGGCTCGTTCTTAGACTCTGCATCTGCTTCTGATTTTGTACCTCGATATCTCTGATACCCTGTTGCCGAACCCTGCCTGTACTTTAGACTCTGCCTCTGCCTTCTGAATCTGCACCTTATCTGTCCGTGTGGTTACGACCTGGCTTGTCCGACCTCGAGAACCGACCTTACTGTTAGAGGCGGTTCCCAGTCCTGGTAGTGACACCCCCCTTGAGTGTCACTCTCGTTCCTTCTCTCAGCCTGCCTCCTCCCGAGAGAGTCTAGAAGGAATTGTGCAGGACTCCTTACTGTTCTGAGGCCCAGTCCTCTGTATATTACTGTTTGCACCAAACACTCTTACTTCTCAGGTGACCAGAGGTTAGTTTATATATCTGATTATCGTTGATACTGCAGATCATCTATAATCTGGTATATATCTGTATTCCCTGTGATACTGCAGATCACCGGTAATCAGATCCTCTCTCTGTGTTACACCGATTGTTACACCAAGGCTGTGCACAAGGTTGGAGCTGTTTATGTCTGAATTCCCTATCCTGATTGGTGTTGATTTAGGATAGAGCTGTTTTGATGGCAAGCGCTGGCTTTGGACAACAAGGACCTCAGTTTTGTCAGCATTCAGTTTTAACCAGTTATCATTCATCCATGCCTGTAGTTCAGCTAAGCAAGAATTTATTTTTGGAGTAGGGTCTGTTCCACCAGGCTTGAAGGACAGGTATAGCTGCGTGTCATCGGCATAGCAGTGGTACGTCAGGCCATGTTGTTGGATAATTGTACTGAGTAGTATCTAGTAAATCATTATCTCATCTCAGAAGTAGCCCACATAACTGGAGTGTCTTCTATACACCAAATTAATTTAATTCCTGCTTCCTGTTACTCTGTATTCTATAATACTCCACCATCAGTAATCACCACTTCATTATTTTCTATACTGCTGCACCTACATTCAGCTGATACTGCTACCTTCTGTTTAGTTTTCTCCTACTGTTATTGATTGCTGTCTGCTTTCCAGTCACGCTGAGCCACCATTGATATCTGTTACTGCAAAACTGCCATAGTTGGTTCACAATCTCTTATTGCCCTACCTTGCTTTTCAGCTTTCATTAGATATCTCCCATTCCATTCCTTTGTCACCATGGCCGGTTCTAGGTAGAAATGTGGCCCCAGTGCAAAAGTAACGTGGGTGCCCCCCTAGCAACACTCCCTTGAGCAGGCTCTCAGGACCCAACCCACCACCCTCCCGGCCACACAAAATCATTAGGTGTCTATGATATATCCCCAAAAGCATTGTTGGGGTCCTCATTATTCCCCTGCTATTCCCCTGCTCTTACAAATTCAGAGGGTACACACAGCAGAGTCTTACCTAATCCAGGCAGGACACAAGGCAGCACCAGCCTCTGTACTTTTTCTCACTGCTGGCGCCTCGCTTCCTCATTCCGTGCAGCCATATATGGGATTACTATACCTGGAGAGGAGACCCCTTGGGGGGCCCCTACAGGCTCTGGGGCCCTGGGGCAATTGCCCCCTTTGCCTCTATGATAGCGCCAGCCCTGATTGTCACTGAACTGATGCTTACTGAACTATGACTGCTCTTTGACACATTTTTCTCTACTTTCACCGATACCTGTTAATTCCTGCACTGTGGGATTATAACTGATCACCACTATTTCACATTCCCCTCTCCTATATTTCTCTTCTGCCTCCAATGCACAGTAACTCACCTGTCATGCTGCTACACTGCTTGTGATACTTGCTTCCTAATCTGCTCACAGTACAAAGCCAATACTTCAAATATGATTTGCTTAGTGGCTGGATCCTTGTACTAATATCTCACTATTTCCTTTTCTAGGAATACACTATTGATGTCTTCTTTAGACAGAACTGGCTGGATGAAAGATTAAAATTTGAAGGACCGCTTAAAACTCTGACTTTAAATAATCTTCTTGCTAGCAAAATTTGGACTCCAGACACCTTCTTCCACAATGGAAAGAAGTCAGTTGCTCACAATATGACCACACCCAACAAACTTCTGAGACTCACATACAATGGGAGCCTACTGTACACCATGAGGTGACTGTTCTGTGGTAATTTGGATATAACTTAATGTTACATGTTAAAAAAGACATTCGATGACAGCTAAGTGCCTCATACTGGTCCCAGGGCAGTTACTACCTAAATATTAAATGTTTCACTGCCTGGGACTTGAATTTGGCATATCAACTGGAGAGGACTCCTTCCATCACGGTGTAGATACATGTGTTTTTCTTTGTGATTTACTTTAAATCCCAACTAAAGCTTAAATTGAACAAAGTAAAACCTAAAAGCAATCATGTCAGCAAATGTGAATTTGCACTATTACTATTGGAAATTAACTTTTCAGTTTGTTTATCCACTCTTGTTGCAGCTCTGCAGCTATACATACAGGTAAGGCCATTTCTGCCCTTCCCCCGTCCTGTGATGCCAGGCCGACCTCCCACCCAGTCCAAAACCAACTACCCCACCACAAGCCTGCAGCTATCCATAACATCTTCGCTGCTGATATACAATAAATACCAGTGGCAAGGAAGTTTGGATGTCCCATAGACATCCATGTTAAAATAAGTCATACACAGAAATGTGGATGTTGGAGGCACTCGATAAAATAGCGGGAGACATGGTAGCAAGCTATACAAACTGGCGTCCGCTATTTTTTCTGGCGCATCCAGCCCCCAAATTTCCCCTATATAACTGATATTAACTTAGGCACCTATATATTGGAAATCTGTGCAGCCGCTTCCACCTGCAGGCCTCCCAATTCTCCCCCAAGTAATATGTATTCACTGGGCCTGTGGTGATATGTATTCACTGGGCCTGTGGTGAGTGTGAAAGCTGTGCTTAAAGTGGACCTGAACTTGTGCATAGGAGACAAGTAAAGCACAGAAAAACTCATCCTGTTTGTATTTAGAGACAGGGCCGGGCCGAGGCAGAGGCAAGAGAGGCTCCAGCCTCAGGGCGCAGTGTAGGAGGGGGCGCACAACTAACTCAGCTATCATTCCCCTATTGTGTTTGAAGCTGAAGGAATTAAAAAAAAAGGATACATGACAGTGACTGCAAGCCAGATAACTAGAGATTAAGGTGTTGGGGGGCTCTGGGGCACATAGTCTAATAGCAATCAGTGTGTGACGGCTGGGGTGGGAGGGATAGAGGGGCGCATTTTGGTGTCACCTTGGGTGCTGGAGGACCTTGTCATGGCTCTGTTTAGAGATAACAGGCTAGCTAAAGCCCCGTACTCACGGGCTGCAAATGTTGCCTGTCGCCAGCACACGTGAGCGTGTGGGCGACAGGCCGGCGACAGCTTCTCGCCAGGTCCCTCCGCGTACACATGCGGAAGAGGGACCAGCGGCGAGGCGGAAGCTGTCGCCGACGTTCCTCCTCCCCCCGCCGGAAGCTCCATTTGATACAATGGAGGTTGCTGTCGCTAGTCCGCGTACTCACGCGGACTAGCGACAGTTGCGGGGGAGGTGCGGCGGCGACTGTCGCCATGCGATTGAAACTTTCAATCGCATGGCGACATGAGCGGCGGGCGACAGTTCGGGGTGCGCGCGCGTGCGGCGGCCCATACTCACGAGCGACCTGTCGCCGCAACACGCGCGCGCCGTGTGTTGAGGCGACAAAAGTCCCTCGTGAGTATGGGCCATAATTCTTCCTTATCTACTGGTAATAAATAACTGTAATTTGAGCTGACAGCTCCATTTGATCTGTGCTGCAGTGTTCAGAGGCTATATGTAAACCAAAGAGGTTTAACCCTCTATGTGCTTCCAGCAAACCACGAAGTAAAAGATCTGCAGCATCTCTGAAGAGTTCTGTACACAGTAACAAAGAAATGTTTTTCTGTAATGGTTATTATGGTGTTGCTTTCCCTTTAAAGCAGAGAGGAAGCCCTGGATTTAGGTCTGCTTTAAGCTCACCTATTCACTGGCGTGCCTCCTCTCTATCACCGCAGATGGCGCCTGTACCCGGTGACCTGACGCCATGTGCATGACCTCGTATATGCCATAAGGTCACATGGTACAGATGCCCAATGTTGAAGTAGAAAAGACACAGAACACAGAAGGAGCACACCAGAGGACATATGAGCTAGACTGCTTCCACACTCACCTGGGACTGGGGGGGTCCACCTGTCATTGGTAAATGAAATAATGCTAATCTGTAAAAAAAATACAACTATGCTACCGTGCACACCCAACCAAGCACTTTTGAGCCAGATTTTTCCAGCAAGATCCTTTCCAGCAGGATCGATCCTTTCGATCAACTTCATCTGAAAAGTGATCACAATTATGATCAGGCACCCACGTTCCGCCATTGATCTCTTTCAGTTTTCAATTATTATGATCCAATCTGCCAGATATCAAAGCCATTCATTGAGTAATATATGATCACCAGTAAGTAAATCAGAATGGAGTAATTACAACAAACACTGACAGATAACCTAAACTAACGGTCACAGACCCCCTAGTCTTAAAGGGAGCCTAAAGCGAGAAGTATATGGAGGCTGCCATATTAATTTACTTTTAAATAATACTGGTTACCTGGAAGCATTGCTGAGCTATTTGGCTTCAGTAGTGTCTGAACAACACCAAAAACAAGCATATAGCTAATTTTGTCAGATTTGACAAAAATGTTAGAAACACCTGATCTGCTGCATGTTTGTTCAGGGTCTATGGCTAAAATGATTAAAGGCAACACGAGCACAGATGTGTCCCGCTCGCCCGTCCTCCACCGCTGTCTGCAGTATATGCACACAGGGAGATGTTGCTTGCTTGGCAGTTGGAAGAAGCTGTTATTTCCCACAATGCATTGAGGGAATTCACAGACAGCAAACTGTCAAGCCTGGAAGCGGACACACACACACAGAGACAGGACGCAGAGACACAGGGGTTTTATTATATAGGATTTGCATCAGCTGTAACAAATACATGTTTTTTGTTTTAAAGGTTATTATGCTGTTCTGTATCTTTTAGAGCAGAGAGGAGTTCTGAGTTCAGGACCACTTTACCCACTTCACCTCCAAGGTGAATCATCTTAAAAAAACCAAGGCAATTTTCACCTGTCAGCGTGCCTTCCATTCATTCGCCTATAATTGTATTACTATTTATCACAACAAAACAATCAATATCTTGTTTTTTTCACATCCAATTAGGCTGTCTTTGGGGGTTACTTTTTGCTAAGAATTCTTTTATTCTAACTGCATTATAACAGGAAAAATAAGAAAAAAATTTAAAAGAATCATTATTCTCAGTTTTTGGCCATCATAGTTTTAAAATAATACATGCTACAGTAATTAAAACCCTCATATTGTATTTGCCCATTTGTCCCGGTTATTGCAACATTTAAAAATGATCCCTAGTACAATGTATGGCACCAATATTTTATTTGGAATTAAAGGTGCATTTTTTCAGTTTTACGTCCATCACTTATTACAAGCCCATAATTTAAAAAGTAACACCCTCTTGACATACATATTAAAAAAGTTCAGTCCCTAAGGTAACTATTTATGTATTGTTTTTAATTGTATGTATATATATATATATATATATATATATATATATATATATATGTATATATATTTTTTTTACACAAAAAATTTGGGGTAACTATTGGGGAGTGTTGTAGGTAAGGGTTTACCTAATTAAATGAAAAATAAAAGTCTTTTAGTCTAAAAAAAATGTTTGTAGATGTAATTTGTGAATGAGGGCACCATCTCATTGATGGCGGTGTTCATTCACACGGGAACTTAGATCAATGAATGGGAACTGTGTTTCCATTCATTTATCTCCCGGCTAACGATTGGCAGGGGTAACGAGTGTGGGAGCGTGTGTGTGTGTGGGGGGGCGAGCGAGGGTGCATGGCGGGAGGGATGTAGTAGCTACGCCCCTGCAAGAAGATATGGGGAAATGCAAGGACTTAGTTACTCGTCCCGTGGGGGAGGGGAAGTGGTTAAGACATCTAAAGTCAATTATTATTGTTAGTAAAGATGAGGTCTATTAAAGGTGCTCATACACTCGTCAGATTGGCAGCAGATAGATAAGAAATGCATCTGATGATCTATCTGATGCGTTTTTAGAACATTTTTTACCAGGATAGAATTCCAATAGATTTCAGTTTGAAATCTATTGGAATTCTATTTGATGTCATTTTTTTGCCATCAGATTTCCATTAAGGCCAATGCAAACTGATAAGCAATCTCATCAGATCGACCTAAATTTTCCATCCTGCCAGCTCGATGAAAATCCATCGAAATCGATCGAAATCGGCCATCGATCGGTCGATTGGCCAACCGATTTGCAAACGATCAATCGATCGATCGATCGATCGGGATCGATCGGTCGGCCAGAAAATCGGCTGAGTGTAT
Organism: Hyperolius riggenbachi; assembly: GCF_040937935.1. Lineage (NCBI taxonomy): Eukaryota > Metazoa > Chordata > Amphibia > Anura > Hyperoliidae > Hyperolius > Hyperolius riggenbachi. The sequence continues at coordinate 198,226,394 of NC_090653.1, read as the reverse complement.
GGGCCCCTTTACACCTACTTCCCATGAATTAGGAAGTTCCATCTCATGTAAATGTATGGTTTCCCTACTTCAATTAAAAGTAGTCATGCATCTTTTCTTCCTACCATGTGCCTCATTTGGTTACTGACTGATTCATCCATTAGCTGTATCTAGAAAGCATAGAAAACAAGTTCCACTGCAGTTCTAAGAACATTCTGTCCAACACTTTTCCTCTATATTCTGTGTACATTCACTTATTAACCTGATTACTATTAACATTTCCTGGATCAGTTTTTGAATTTATTTGGGATTTAAAGGGCCTGTGTTATGTAATCTGGAAACCCCTAACACTACATACACATGCCAGATGGCCGTAAATCTGGCTTGATTATATGTGTCCCCCCAAGGTTGCTTAAAGATCCTGTGCTCTGAATTTTTAACCTCCTGAGCGGTATGCCCGACACTGTGTCGGGCATACCACTCACTACAATCACGAGTCCCCCAGGAAGAATCTAATAGATTTAATGACCCCACAAGCTTTAGCTAGCACTAGGCTATCTAGTATAGGTACCCTACACCCCCCGATTGTCCCCCGATCCACCTATCCAACCACTTAATACATTACCCAGCCTGGCTCCAGCAATCGGCGCAGACTCCCCGCACAGCTCCGGTCTCTCTATGGGGAGGATCAGGTCTGCGCATGACGTCAGTGACGTCATGTACAATTTTCCCCATTGAGAAGAGCGGAGCTGTGCGGGGAGGCTGCGCCAATCGCTGGATAGAGGCTGTGTAATGTATTAAATGGCTGGATCAGGGGCATTTGGGGCCGGCTACCTGTACTAGCAAGCCGAGTGCTAGCTAAACCTTGTGGGGTCATTAAATCTATTAGAATATTCATGGGGACTCTAAAGCTGAAAAATGATAGTCACGTGCATTGTTACCCTCATTACCTGTTCTGCTGTAAGCTGCTCCATTGTGCACCTCGCTGTCCTTCCTCCTCCCCTCTTTATAGTAACAGTACAGGTCACTCTGTCATACCAGAGCAACATGTCTGTACAACACTTGTTCCCAGCAGTGTCACCTGCTGGATCGTGCTTGATCCTGATGAGTGAGAAAAATAGTACTGTACATTTGTATGCACCTTAAAGCTTACCTGAAGCAAAATAAAGATACTTACCTCAGTAGTGGGAAGCCTCTGGATTGTCCAGAGGTTTCCCAGGACCTTTTACACCCCCCATTCCTGCACTGGGTCCCTGTAAACATAATCAAAAAGAGCTTGTCAAATGTGCTTTTTGTGGTCCCACTCCTGACTGGGCATGCACAAATAAGCTCCGCACATGCCCAGTTGAACTAAGCTACTTGTGCACATCTTTTTACCTCCACGCACAAGTGCTTTGTTTTACTGGCTTATCCAGTATGGGTACACACATACATGGATAAGAGCGTGGCCACAAGAAGAAGAGGGTCCTGGGCAGCAATGGTGGGCTTGAAGAGGGTCTGGGAAGCCTCTGGACCATCCAGAGGCTTCCCACTACTTAGGAAAGTAGAACAATTTAACCCTCTCCTGATCACAGGATTGCATTAAAGGACATTGGGGTTGATTCACTAAAGGAAATAGTGTGAATATCTCCTGTTACGCTATTTCAACAGCATGCTTTAAATTTAATGCGCTGCATGCTATGCACGCTATTAGCATAGCGTGTATATACATAGGAGCGCACACTATGCTTTGGGTAGTGCAGCATAGCGAATGCTATTACCTTAAAGGGAACCATTGATGAACATTTCACACAAAATAAACATATCAGTCGATAGCTTGTAAAGAATAAATGCTCTATCTGATAATTTTGCCGCTCTGATGTGCCTGTTTTAGTGTTTTTTTTATCCATTATTGCTCCAGGAAAAATCCAATATGGCCGCCGGCTCATATCCCTTTTGCTTCCGGGTTATGAGTTGTTTTGGATGTGCTGTCTAGGCTATATGAGACTAGGCTAGTAACATTTGCGGAATCGTTTCCGTGGTCAGCGCACAGAACGCGCGCTGACACTGCGGAAAACCTCCACAACCGTGTAATTGGGAGAACCCAGGTTAGGTGCAATGCACCAGCAGAGGGCAATTCCCATCGGCAGATGGAGCTGTGGAGTGCAGACGAGCACAGCCTCTGCACGGCCACAGATGCCAGATGGGAATTGTACAGATAAAGGCAAAGTAGGGCACGATAGCCCTCTATGAGAAAGAGGACAGAGACAGGATTAATGTGTGTTAATCAGAGACGGTGAACACACATCCGCAGAAACAAGAGTGGAAACACAATCGCAAGAGATGCGATTGCCAGAAGTGACAGAAGGCAGAACAGAACAGAGCACGAGAGTAGCAAAGGCACAGCAAACAACAATGAGAAGATAAAGAAAATAACAAACGCTAGCTAAACGCGAACACCGCACTCATTCGCAACATCGATCGCGTTAACGGCGCGGACTTCGCACGATAAGCGCAACAGAGACAAGCACGCCACCCTGACTAACCAATGACAGACAAACACGAAATAGAGAACGTGAACGCTTGCTAAACAGTTACCTCACCGAGCCTACAGCAAGCTTTCGTACAAGACAGACAGACGAACGGAAAACAGGAATAGGGTAGATAGGATCCACCGCTCTTCCGCCAGAGCGAGTGCGATCCGGGTTCAGGGATAGGACAGGAAGGATCCACTGCTCTTTCCGCCAGAGCGAGTGTGAACCAAGTACCGAAACAGAGCTAGCAAGATCCACTGCTCTTTTCCACCAGAGCGAGTGTGATCCAAGTGCAGAAACGGAGCTAGCAGGATCCACTGCTCTTTTCCACCAGAGCAAGTGTGATTCAAGTACAGAAACAGAACTAGCAGGATCCACTGCTCTTTTCCACCAGAGCAAGTGTGATCCGAGTACAAGAATAGGCTTAGCAGGATCCACTGCTCTTACCGCCAGAGCGAGTGCGATCCACACGGCAAGACAGACAGAAGGAGTAACCAATAGCAACCGCAGCTACGGTAAAACTCCAAGACATAGACTAGAGAGATCCACTGCCACTAACGCTAGGGCAAGTGCGATCCAGGTACTGGACCAAACGATTCACCATCGCCAACCGCTGGCGACAGTGCAATCGCAAGGACAAGACAAGACAGGCAATACAGATAAACTTTAACTTGACTGCACTAGAAGAACTGCCTAATGCAGTCCCAAGGAATTACTCTAAGGTAAACTTTGACAAACAAACAGGGCTGATACTCTAGGAGAGTTTCTCAGTAACAAACCATGAAAGATGACCAGCAAAGGATTCTGTGAGAACATGACTTTTATACTGCCAGCCTTCAAAGGAGGCAGCTAGGCAATTTGCATAACAAATGTATGCAAATTCCTCAGCAGCAGAGCAGGTCTGAAACTTGCAAAGCAAAGACTGGTCTCTTTTCCAGAGACCTGTAGCCCTCAGACTCAAGGAATGGTCAAACAGCTGTCTGTCTGTGCAGACAGCTGAGCGGATCATTACAAGGCTGCTGTCTAGGCTAAATGAGAAAGGCTCCTGCAGCCTTTCATCTGTGTGCTTTCATTTTGATATGATGTGCAGCTGCCTGTAGGAAGTCTCTCTCATAGGAATGAAACTGCAGTCATCATCATTATCTATGCAGAGTGCACACAGATCATATTGCAGCCACACTTGTCCGTTGTTTCAGAGCTTCTCTCTCAGCAGCAGCAGCCCCTCCCATGTCATCAGAGCTCTCAGTATGCAAAGCAGCAAAGCTGAGCCAGGAGGGGGCAGGCTTGGGCTTGAAAAGACTCCACAGAAGAGTGACTCAGCTATAATGATTCCAGGTCAAACCTAGACTGAAGGCTCAGTCTGGGATTCTTATCACAGCTGATAATAGACTAATTAAGCAGATAAGAATGAAACTAAAAGCAGGGTAGGTGTTTACTGTCATGTTCCCACTGATAAATGTAGTAAAATACATGAGGGTGCTTCACCTCTGGTTCTCTTTAAGCCTCCTTCCAGCAAAGGAGCTCCTCTCCTCCCGCCCTGAGCCCCTGCACGTCCAGTCACTATAAAGGGCATGATCGCCGCACTCTGATTGGCCCAATAGGCTGCTTGTGAAGTGACAGACAGCCTATTGGGCCAATCAGAGTGTGGGGATCAAAGAAAGAGAGAGCTCCTTATTTGCTGGAAGGAGTCTTAAGGAAATAGCATTTGCTATGCTGCACTACCTGCAGCATAGCGTGCACCCCTGTGTATGCGCGTGCATCTCATTGCATTTAAACCACACTGTAGAAATATTGCGAGTAACAGGAGATTACTCGCGCTATTTCCTTTAGTGACTCAACCCCATTGATATAGAGGAGTATTTAAAGAGAACCCGAGGTGGGTTGAAGAATGCTATTAGGACACAGAGGCAGGTTCTGCATACGATCACCAGCCTCTGTGTCTGTACTGTGTCCGCTCAGGCTCCCCCTGTACTCTTCTGTCCCCCATATAAAAAAAACCGCCATGCTAGCGACATGCAGCTTGTCGCTAGCTGGCTGTTTACCTTATGTCTGCCATTCAACGCCGCTCCCCCGCCTCCTCTACAGTGCCTCTCCTTGCCTTCGTCCCTTCCCTCCCCGCATCTTTAAGCTTCCTCCAATCAGCTTACGGAGGCGGGAAGGGATGCAGGCGGGGAACCATGCTATAGAGAAGGCGGGGGAGCGGTGGTGAATGGCAGACATAAGGTAAACAGCCAGCTAGCGGCAAGCTGCATGCCACTAGAATGGCGTTTTTTATGGGGGACAGCAGAGTGCAGGGGGGGGCCTGGGAGGACACAGTACAGACAGAGAGGCTGGTGATAGTATGCAGAACCAGCCTCTGTGTCCGAATAGCATTCTTCAAACCCACCTCGGGTTCTCTTTAATATTTGGAGTCTACAATTGAAAGGATTAAATTGCCTTGAAGTTCAGCAAGCAGAATGGATGTGGGGAAATAAACCACTCCATATCCCACATGTATCTCTGAGGGTAGAATCATTTGCACAGATACAAGTAGTATGCAATATTCATATGGTAGAATTGGCTGGGGTATGACACAAGAAAATGTGTCTGTTTTCTTGTTTTAGAAGACTGAAAACCTAACTAAGTTTTTGACAAGACATATACTGAAAATAAATTGGAAAACTAGACTTTCTAGGTATATATGGCTAGATGCCCAGAAGTGTAATTAAAGATTTGCCTTTTTTTTTTTCTTTTTTTTTCACTGGACATTATATGGGATAAAATGAAAAAAAAAAAAACTAAAAACACTTTTTCCTAAAGGCACAATATTTTAACAAAAATGTGTGCTATATACAACATGGTATAATTATTGTTATATTGTACACAGCGCTATAAGGGCCCATTTACACTTAGAAGCGCAAAACGCTGGCGATTTTTGCCTGCGTTTTGCAGGAGTGATTTTTCCACGATTTCACACGGAAAAATCACTGGACAGTGCAGCGATTTCTCAGCGATCGCGTTTAGCGCTACTATAGCACTGAAACAAGACAAGACAAGACAAATAACATTTATATTGCGCTTTTCTTCTTGCGGACTCAAAGCGCCAGAGCAGAGCAGCAGCCACTAGGGCGCGCTCTATTAGCAGTAGCAGTGTAAGGGAGACTTGCCAAAGGTCTCCTACTGAATTAGTGCTGGCTTACTGAACAGGCAGAGCCGAGATTCGAACCCTGGTCTCCCATGTCAGAGGCAGAGTCCTTAACCATTACACCATCAGCCAACTGATGGTGTAACGCGATTGCCGGGAAATTGCCTGAAAATGGTGCAGGCTATGCGTTTGCGTTTCACATTTTTGGGGGATTTGTGGCGATTAGCGCAAATCGCCCAAGTAACAACGGGCCCATAGGGTTTTATTACACTAGCTTTTTCAAAAGCGCTAGCGTTTGAGCGTATTGCCGAAATCGCCGGCAACACGCTCAAGTGTGAATGGGCCCTAATACCCCTAAAGTGGTCCTGAACTCTTGCACAGGGCAGAATGAAAACATAGAGAAATGCACCCTGTATGTATTTAGAGAGTTTAACCTGTCTAATTCCCCCTCATCTAATCACAAGTTGTAATTTGATCTTTCCCCATGTCACCTGACTGCTACGGAAGATAAGGCAGATAAGCTCATTGGAAAGCATGGGATGTTAACAATATGTTTGCGTCCATGAAAGCAGGAAGTAGAAACACTGGAGATTTATTTTTGGATTTGTATTAGCTGTAACAAAGACATGTGTTTCTTTAAAGCGGTATGAAACCCAGCATTTCTTCTTTGCTCTAAAAGATTATTTACAGCATATAATATACTACCACAATTTTTTTTTGTTGAACAGCATTCAAACAGTTAAACACAAGACTTTCTTTTTCAATAGAAAGCTCCCTGCAGTGAGATCTGAATCCGAATAGGTGATAACATTATCTTGTGTTTACCGAATTGTAGTAAGAGAGGAATGTAAACATCCCCTGGCAGTGGAGAAACCCCTTCTAGATCAGACACAGCTCAGACAAAAATCACTGTGTACATTACAATATATAAATACTGTCGCTGTAAATAAAATGCAAATGCAGCTTTCAGAGCAAATAAACTGTACTTTGGGAACTTGTAATTTCTAAATGAATGATAATACTTTTGCACAAAAGCAAATATGATAACTGTCTGGGTTATAAAAAGTAAGAAAACACATTTTTATTGAATATTATGTCACAGAGTTTAATACCGCTTTAAAAGTTATTATGCTGTTGCATATCTTTTATAGCAGAGACGAAGTTCTGAGTTCAGGTCTGCTTTAAAGGATACCAGAGCCGTATAAACCAAGAGAAACGGGGAAGGGCGGGAGCAGGCATATACTGTCATCTGTTCTAAGGTTTATTCAATATATATTCACTATAAGCTAGACTACATTATATTATACTATATTATATTATTATATTATACTATATTATATAATACTACGTTATATATACACAATACCTGTACATCTACTACCAATATAGACTATGCCAAACTAGCCTAAACTTTACTATACCACACTGCACTATAATCTATACTCAATTTTGTATTTTTAAATATTGTAGCAGTTTGGATCAGATACAATTATCACTGATATGTTTTTTCCACTTATTAAATGTTCTGAGGAGCACACAGGACTGGCAGTAGCCTCTGTTTTCTTCCTCCAAGAACTGATCACTGATCACTTGACCTGGTGAGCAACAAATCGCTGCCTTCATGTCAACTACGGAACCTGCCAGATGAGTGTTGACTGGTTCTAGAGTCTACACAGAGAGTAGGTTTCCGAGTGTCATAAACTTACAGCAGTACGGATGAGAACTGACAGCTGTGCTAAAGTGGTTAAAATATGGCAAATACAGCATTAAAGAGAAACCATAACCAAGAATTGAACTTCATCCCAATCAGTAGCAGAGACCCCCTTTCCCGTGAGAAATCTTTTCCTTTTCACAATGGATCATCAGGGGGCTTTGTATGGCTAATATTGTGGAGAAACCGCTCCCACAGTGTGATGTCAGGACCATGGTTCTGACATCACACTGTGGGAGCCTTGTTATATTGTGATAAATAACAGCTGTTTACATCTGTTTCCAACTGCCAAAAAAACAAGCAGCATCTCCTTCCACTGACATCAAATGCCAGCAGTAAAAATGTCGCCATGTGATAAAAGTCAAACTGTAAATCAGGGAGAGGAAAGATTTTACAATGGGCAAGCACTTTTTTATGACATTATTTTCACTGGCATTCCTCTTTAGCCCCTTCAGGACTGGCTGTCTACCCCCTTTAAGGACCAGGCAGGGGGCGTGTGTGTGTGTGTGTGGGGGGGGGGGGGGGGCAGGCAGCTGTATCCCTACTGGGGCTTGCTGGGCTGTGTGTCCCCCGCCCCCCGCCTCCAGATGTCCCCCCTTTCGAATAGCAGCCTTTACTCACCCCCCAGGCTCCAGCGATGAGCAGCTGTGGATACCTCCACTCTCGCTGGCTTCCCCGCTCCTACTGACGCTAAGTTCCGGGTTGCGGCTTGATGACGTCATCAAGCCGGGACCCAGCACTTAGTGTCAATACAGCGGGGATGCCGGCCAGAGCAGAGGGGAAGCCCGATCGTCAGGGGGAACAGTCAGGGCCGGATTTCTGGCAAGGCCACATAGGCCATGGCCCAGGGCACCAGAAATGTAGGGGTGGCTCAGTGAGGGGCAATAAAGCTATTCTATCTATCTACAAGGACAGATTTAATTTTCAAACTCCCTGTCCTGTACTTGTGTCGTCCCTGCAAGACCTGTAAGCTCTATCCTGCAGGTACACTTCAGCCTAACTCTCATAGTGACACAATGGTCCCATCATTAATGAGATAGCAAACATAACATAAAAGTTCTTAAGGAAAACATAATTTATAATCTATACGCATATTACTAAAATAGTCATTGTCTGTGACAACTGACATCCAATGATGGAAAGTAAGTAGAATTCTCATTGGGGAACACAGAGATAACAACCAAACAGACGGTATAATTGGCCTTGGGCGGTGAAAAGTACAAATCCGGCCCTGGGAACAGTAGGAAGGTGAGTGGATCCTCTTCTTACCCTACCGCCGCAGCTCTGTAAGTGATCACTATGATCCGCCGGCGATCATAGCGATCACGTGATCAGAAGCCATATGCGATGGCTTCTGATTACTGAGGGGAGATGTCAGCTGTCATATGACAGCTTAATCTCCCCTTTCTGGTGCGCATGATCGCGTCAGGACGGTTTGTCATCGTGGACGTTGAATCTACGTCCAGTCAGGACGGCTGCACCACCTGCTGGACTACGTCGGTCCCCAAAAGGTTAAGGATAGCCATCTGTTTCTATGGAAAGAGATACAGGTAGTCCCCAATTTATGAACGCCCAATTTACAAACAACCCACCGATATGAACGGCATGAACGGGAACAAGTCAAAAAAAATGTTCAAATTGGACTTGTAGTTTTTGAGAAAATAAATTACAAAAAAATCAAAGAAAAAATGGCTTTTAAACTTGTATAAGCACTTACAGAGGGCAGAGGTGACACAGAAGGGGACACTGGAGGCACGGGGGGGGGGGGGGGGGGGCACAGAGGAGGTACAGGAGACAGAGGTGGCACAGCGTTCAAACTTAAGAACAGATTCAGGTTAAGAACAAACCTGCAGTTCCTATCTCGTACGTTAAATTGGGACTACCTGTATTTCACATTCAATTTCTGGGAAACCCTAATGAGAATATACAATTGAGTTGTGGAAAGGGTAGTAAAAGGCAGTGGAAAGGGCAAAATATCAAGCCCTTGACTGGAATAATGGCTTAGTAGCTGGCATTGTGTTGCTGACAGTATGCTGTTTATTAATGCACCAAGGAAATTATTGATGCAATTGTTTACACAGACGTAACTGCACAAAACAACTGGTAAACAGTTTATATTTCTGTAACTGGTATATTTTATTTTTATGGTTATAATGCAGGCTCACAATTCATGCTGAATGCACAATGCACCTGGAAGATTTCCCTATGGATGTTCATGCTTGCCCGCTGAAATTTGGAAGCTGTAAGTACCTGCTGACGCATAAATTCATTGACTTATACTGAGTTGTCTGATCAATGTTGATATTACTAAGATCTTAAATGAATGTTTTAGCTGTTTATATTACCATAATCTCACTTCTATGTTTTGTTTTCATTGTTGGAAGATCAATTCTGATGTGTAATTTGTATGCGCAGTCATATCTCAGATTTCTAAAGATTTCTTCTTAGTTGCTTGATAAAAATCTTCTCAAACATTTATGGTAGGAGCAGAGCCCAAAAAAAGGAGGCATGCTCTTTGATTTAATAAGCTGCATGTGCAAACTGATAACATTTATTTCTCAGTTCAGGTATATAGGTCAGTCCATATTGTTAGTTTCATCAAGGAAGTTTAAATATAAATAATAACAATGCTAACATATATATGGCACTTTTCTTCTGTCCGACTCAAAGCATTTGAGAGCTGCAGGCTGCAGACACTAAAGGTGCATTCAGTATGCCTTCCTGTAATGTTACAGAGTCTTGCCCAAGGCCTTTTTATTAAGGAGGCACTGGATTTAACCAGAATTTGAACCCTGGTCTCCTATGTCAGAAGTAGTGCCTATACTATCCAGCTGGTACATGTTAAATTTTTATTCTGTAACGAAGGTCCAAAAGACTCCTGTTCTGACATAATGCTTTATGGGATTTCCCCCACGAAAACAACATTTTTTTGCACTGATCACAGAGAAAACAAAAATCTGCTGCAGAAGCTTGATTTATTAAAAAAAAAGTTAAAATCCTACCAGAGTGAATGTTATTGTAGTGCATCCTCACTGCTGTGTGAAGCTAAGCTAGAGCCTTCCACAGTATACTCTGTCTCTAGCTGAATCTGCAGCCTCACATATCAAGAGTAGAGATGGCCCGAACGGTTCGCCGGCGAACGGTTCCCGGCGAACTTCCGGTGGTTCGCGATCGCGGAGAACCGCAAACTTTTCCGGAAGTTCGGTTCGCCCCCATAATGCACCATTAGGGTCAACTTTGACCCTCTACATCACAGTCAGCAGGCACATTGTAGCCAATCAGTCGACTCCTAGAGCCACTCCCCCCTTATAAAAGGCAGGCACCACCGGTCATTATACTCACTCGTGTGCCTGCAGTAAATAGAGAAGGGACAGCTGCTGCTGCAGACTCTCATAGAGAAAGATTATTTAGGCTCTTGTAGGCTTGTTAGCTTGCTCCTTGCTGATTCTTATTGCTAAAATAGCACCCCACAACAGCTCTTTTGAGAGCTAATCTTGTTCTTGTGATCTACTTTTTTTCTGTGTGTCCCACTGACACTTGTGTTGCATAGACAGCATTGATAATTCATACTGTGTGTGCCACTTGCAGGCCCAGCACATTCAGTGACTACCTGTGTGTGTGACAGGTGCACATTACCCATCACTGCATATACCTACCTGTTGTTCACTGTGCACCCACCTACCTACGTGAGCGCACGCAGTGTCACTGTGCCTGTCCGCTACCTGTCTGTGTGTGACAGGTGCACAGTGTAATACCCATTACTGCATATACCTACCTACCTGTTGTTAAAAGTGCACCCACCTACCTATGTGAGTTGAGCGCACTCAGTGTCACTGTGCCTGTCCGCTACCTGTCTGTGTGTGACAGATGCACATTGTAATACCCATGACTGCATATACCTACCTACCTGTTGTTCACAGTGCACCCACCTACCTACGTGAGCTGAGCGCACGCAGTGTCACTGTGCCTGTCCACTACCTGTCTATGTGTGACAGGTGCACATTGTAATACCCATTACTGCATATACCTACCTACCTGTTCTTCACAGAGCACCCACCTACCTACGTAAGCGCACGCAGTGTCACTGTGCCTGTCCGCTACCTGTCTGTGTGTGACAGGTGCACATTGTAATACCCATCACTGCATATAACTACCTGTTGTGTTCAGTGCACACACCTCATCACTGCATATACCTACATGTTGTGTTCAGTGCACCCACCTACCAACGTGAGTGCACGCACTGTGATATACCACTCCGTGCATACCTGTTAACTGCACCTGTGTGACTGCACATTGTTTTAGTCAAGTCAGTGCATACCTTTCACTTCATTCCCCCGATATGGACACAACGGACAAAACAGGCAGAGGTAGAGGCAGACCCAGAGGAAGGCCACCCGGCAGGTCTGTGCGAGGTTGTGTTGATGTGATTTCGTGCGGCCCTGGACCAAAGAAAAGTTCTCAGAAGAAGGTACGTCTCATCAACTCCCAAGATTGTCAGGACGTGGTTGACTATTTAACACAGAACACCTGATCTTCCGCAGCCACCAGTGCTACTACAAGCACCACATCCGTTGCATTTGACACTTGGTGGGGAATTAACTGATTCACAGCCATTATTGTTACAACCAGATGAAGGCGCTAAGAAAGTTACACCACCTCATATGTCAGAGTTAGGCGGCGACACTATGGACGTAACGTGTGAAGATGATGAAGTACCTGCTGTTGGTGCAGTTTTGGAGGTGTCTGAGGCAAGAGAAGCTGGACAGGATGATTATGATGATGACGATGATACGGATCCCACGTATGTTCCCAATAGAGGAGATGAACAGGGGGACAGTTCAGAGGGGGAGTCAGAGAGGAGTAGGTGGAGACAAGTTGCTGAAGGAAACAGGGGGAGCTCGTCGTCAGAAACAGCTGGTGGCAGTGTCCGGCGCCATGTATCGCCACCTATGTACAGCCAGCCAACATGCCCTTCAACGTCAGCTGCGGATGCCACCATAGTGTCATCACCCCAGGGGGGCTCAGCGGTTTGGAAATTTTTTAATGTGTCTGCCACAGATTGGAGCAATGCCATCTGTTGTCTCTGCCTCCAAAAATTGAGCTGTGGAAAGGCCAACACTCACGTAGGGACAAGTGCCTTACGAAGGCACCTGGAGAAAAGGCACAAACTGCAATGGAAAGAGCACCTGAGCAAAAGCAGCACACAAAAGAAAAGCCACCCTCCTTCTCCTTTTCCTCCTTCAGGTGCTGCATCTTCAGCCGCTTTATCGCTTGCACCTTCACAGCCAACATCCTCCACTCCGCCTCTGCCGTTGAGAGGTTCCTGCTCCTCTTCCCACAGCAGCCAGGTGTCTGTGAAGGAAATCTTTGAGTGGAAGAAGACAATTTCTGCCTATCACCCCCTTGCCCGGCGTCTGATAGCTGGCGTGGCGGAACTGTTAGCTCGCCAGCTGTTACCATACAAGCTGGTGGACTCTGAGGCCTTCCGTAAATTTGTGGCCATTGGGACACCGCAGTGGAAGATACCAGGCCGCAATTATTTCTCTGAAAAGGTGATACCCAAACTGCACTGTGAAGTTGAGAGGCAAGTGGTGTCATCTCTGGCACACAGCGTTGGGTCAAGGGTCCACCTGACAACGGATGCCTGGTCTGCCAAGCACGGTCAGGGCCGCTACATTACTTACAAAGCCCATTGAGGTAGCTCTCTTCCTAATTGCAAAGAGGGGTCATCCACCCATGTATTAAAATCTCCAAGAACAATCCATCTGGGGTGTTCCAGTGGTAGGTTGCATAGAAGTTCTACAGGCTCCTTAAAGTGAACCTAAAGCCTACCAAAAAAAATGAGAGTAACTCACCTGGGGCTTCCCTCAGCCCCCTGCAGCCGATCGGTGCCCTCGCAGCTCCGGTCCGATGCTTCTGGACCCGCCGGCGATGACTTCCGGTTTTGCCGTCACCGGCTGACAGGCATGGGGACGCGAGTGATAGTTCACGTTCCCAGCCTGTATATCGCCCCCTATGCTGCTATTGCAGCCAGGAGGTCGCAATAGCAGCATAGGGGGCGATATACAGGCTGGGAACGCGAACTATCACTCGCATTCCCATGCCTGTCGGCCGGTGACGGCGAAACCGGAAGTCATCGCCGGCGGGTCCAGAAGCATCGGACCGGAGCTGCAAGGGCACCGATCGGCTGCAGGGGGCTGAGGGAAGCCCCAGGTGAGCTAATCTCATTTTTTTTGGTAGGCTTTAGGTTCACTTTAAAGTGTAACTGTCAGGCATAAAATCAAAAATTAATTCTTTATTTTTGTCTGGTAAACAAGTAATAAGGATGCTAACTAGGCAATCTAAAAGTTAAAAATCACTATTAATTTTCTTGTTTATAAATGGTCATTCCCCAGTTTACCTGACACTTATTTGGTACATTGCTGTGCAAATGAAGTTGCAGAACATGTTTGGTTGTCTTTTTTTGCTTCTTTACTTTCCTCTCAGACTTAACTAATGCAGCCTAATTGGCTGAAGCCTCTTTCCCCCCTGTTTTCCCTCCCCACACCCCTCTTCCTCTCTGATTGGCCAATATTTCTCATGCTGAGACAATGCACTTTCTATTGCAGAGCAATGCATACACAATCAGACAGAGGAGAGTAAGGGAGGAAATAACATTAGGATTTTTTTTTACTATAGAAAAATCACTAAAATCAAAATGTGGACAGTGCAATACATATGTTATGTAAGTAGAGCAAATATTTATCTACTTATATATGTGGGTTTTTTTTCTGAGATAGTATGGTTGACATCTCCACTGTAACCTCCTTGGCATTTAATTTCCCCAGGAATACTTTTCACCGCATGTTTTGTATTGAGGTGTATAACCATCAATACCGCTAGGGAGGTTAAGGAAGGTAGATAGGAAGGAGTCCAAAAAAATGTGGGAGAGATAGATGTGTCTCACCACAGGTGGTCCTGATTTGACAGGGGCATGTTGAAGCACTGGGAGGGGGAATGCAAGGGAAGGAGGGGAGAGAGGGGGATGGGACATATCGGAAAAACAACCAACAGAACAATCACACAGGGCAGTCAGACCTTTTCAGCCACTATTACAAATGCAAGTCAGTTTATATAAAGGGGGAGGGGGGCTGTCTCACACACAACAGTCCTGTCCCTCTCTCTACTCATGTGACAGCCAAGCCATCCTGTCAGATAACGCTGATGTGCTCCTCACACTCCATCCTGTCCCACTGACTGGTATCTACCTCACTCTCTCTTCTCTCCTGTGAGCACAGGCTGCTCTGCTGTCCATTAGGGGGGATGCAGAGGGACATAGACTGGCCAGCTTCAAAAGTCATTGGGTCAGCTGCAGCATCCAGGTTGGCATCTAACTCCAGTCTTGACTGGCGGTGGGCGGGGTTAGGGAGCGCGGCTAAACACTGCGCCTGTGGCAGCTTGGAGGAAGTGAGGAATGGAGCAGAGCTTTCTCCCCTGTCTATTGCTGGCTCTAGGGGGCGGAGGGGAGACGTGAGTGTGGTAGCATGCTGCATACACGTGTACCATCAACAGGAAGCTGGCTGCCGCTGCTGACAGGAGGACAAGTCAGAAATGAATTATATAGTAGTAGCTGCGGGCAGCCACAGCTTTTGATTGGACAGACCTCTAAGCGCCTGTACTGCCTATGGCTAGGGGCACCGCTGGGTGTCCTGGTTTCCATGGCTGCAGGGCATCAGTCATCATGTGACCTTTTGCCACCAGAGACCAAGGGACTAAAGAGCAAGACAGATCCTGATTTTTACACCCTCGCCCTGAGAGCTATGCAGCCTACAAACTGCCTGGACATATGGAACAGAAAAATAAAAGGATTTGTTGTTTTAGTGAAATGCTATTACTGTATACTTCATACAGTTTTGATAAGCCCAGTTTCAGACTGCACACAATTTGCATTAAAACTGCATACGAGCCAGAATTATTTGCATCTCATTGGTCATCCTTATGAATTACATTTTATATCTTTTCATTAAAGATTTGTGTTTATATTTTAGTTTAGTTTGTTTCATAGAAGTTTGCTAGTGGGTTCATATTGAAAGGGTAATATGTTCTTCCTTTATAGATGCCTACCCCAGTACAGAAGTAATTTATGCATGGACAAATGAGTCAGGTAATTCAGTCGCCGTAGCCCCAGATGGCTCTAGACTCAATCAGTATGATTTACTTGGCCATGTGGAAGGAACGGAAACAATACGGTCAAGTACAGGTAAATGTTTATTTAATTTTTTTAAGTATATATACTATCTGCATGGAGCATGTATGTTCTGTTTATGTTTGCGTGAATTTTCTCAGGGCACTTACAACCCTTAGGGCTGGAACCCACCAGAGCGATTTTCTGAGCTATTAGAGAGTGCGATTCAAACCGCTAT
Source organism: Hyperolius riggenbachi (assembly GCF_040937935.1). Taxonomy (NCBI): domain Eukaryota; kingdom Metazoa; phylum Chordata; class Amphibia; order Anura; family Hyperoliidae; genus Hyperolius; species Hyperolius riggenbachi. The sequence goes on along the minus strand of NC_090653.1, from coordinate 198,210,665 downwards.
CGATTTCCCTAAACATTCAGCTAATGTTAATGGATGGGCCAAATTCCACTAGAGCGATTGCGATTACCAAAACGCAAAACACAGGACATGCAGCATTTTTCGCGTTTCACGTTAGCGTTTCTGCAATGTAAAGTACATAAATGCTGGCGTAATCGCTCATCAAAACCTGCACAGAGTGATTTTGCTAGCGTTTTGAAATGACTGCACACTGTAAAAAAAAAAATTAAAATTAATTGAAAGGACCAATCAGGAATAAAAATGCTAATTGCTAATCGCTACACAATCGCTGGCAGAATGCTTACACTTTTTAAAAACGATACCAAAATCGCTCATGAAATAGCTTACGAAACGCTAGCAATTGCGATTAGCAATAGCGTTTTGTAGAGGGTTCCAGGCCTAAAACATATTAGTAATTTAGTAGGTATCACCTACTACTATACACATAGTATACACACATGACTGGAGTAGGTAACCGGGTGCCCTCTAATTACCTGCAACTCTCCATGGCTCTTTATCTTTATTGATAAGAGAAAAATACTTGACAATTTGCTGCTTATTTTATTTAAAGGGAACCTGAAGCAAGAAGTATATGGAGGCTGCCATATTTATTTCCTTTTAAACAATACCAGTTGTCTGGCAGCCCTGCTGATCTATTTGGCTGCAGTAGTGGCTGAATCACACCAGAAACAAGCATGCTGCTGCAAATATTGTCAGATCTGACAATAATGTCAGAAACACATGATCTGCTGCATGCTTGTTCAGGGTCTATGGCTAAAAGTAGTAGAGGCAGAGGATCAGCAGGATAGCCATGCAACTGGTATTTCTTAAAGAGGCTCTGTAACAAAATTTTCAGCCTTATTTCTTCTATCATATAAGTTCCTATACCTGTTCTAATGTGGTCTGTCTTACTGCAGCCTTTCCTAGTTGCACAGTGACTGTATTATCTCTGTTATATAATCTAATCTTCTTTCCTTTGTCAGCTTTGTCGGCTCAGGCAGGAATGTGCTGCTCTGCTGTGATAGGTAGAAGTTATACACACTCTCTCCACGGTCCCTCCGGGCTCTGTATGAGTCACAGACTGAGCTTTTCTCAGCCTATCACATGCTGGTTAGCAGCCATGTTTTTTGTTTGTAAACACTGCCTAAAACTGGCAATTACAAGCCAGGATTGCAGCAGGATGTGGCAGAAACAGCAAAGAGGGGCCCAGGAGAACATAATAAATAGAATGGTATGCTTTTTATTGTAATTGTAAGAATGTTAGAGTACAGATTCTCTTTAAAAGGAAATAATATGGCAGCCCCCATACACAGTACCTCTTGATTCAGGTGTCCTTTTAATTTTGTTTGAATGCTTAACAAACTATATGTTGAAAAGTAAACAAGCAAAACTCACAACAGTGCAATAAAACACACTTATTTTTACGCATTTCTATACAAATTCAGACAAACTTATTATTCTAAAAAAAATGCAATAATAACACACTGGTCCCACAGTGCACACCACTGTGGCAGCACATCCAACCCAATCTAACTTAATATGTGTGTGTGTGTAATTATGTATAGAAGAACAATATCTTCATTTAAGTTTTTTAATAAGTAAAAAATAAAAGTGATTTATTACATCACATGAACCTCTTGAGGACCACAGTGCTAACCCCGCCTAAAGACCACGCTATTTTTTGTGTAATTGGCCACTGCAGCTTTAAGGCCAAGCTGCAGGGCTGCACAACAGAGCACACTAGTGATCCCCCCCCCTTTTCCCCCCACCAACAGAGCTCTCTGTTGGTGGGGTCTGATCGCCCCCAGTGTTTGTTTGTTTTTTGAAAATATTTATACTAATTATTTTTATTAAATTTACTTATTTTTTTTTTTTTTTTTACAATACCCTCCCTCCCTCCCTCCCTCCCTCCCCCCGCCAGCCAATCAATCCCTGTGATCAGCTGTCATAGGCTTCATCCTATGACAGTCGATCACCGCCGACAGTCAGGAGGGGACAGCCGTGTCACACGGCTGTCCCCAGTACAGCGCTGCTGCAGATCGCAGCGCTGTACTTAGGAGAAAGACGGCGACGGATTCGCCGTCTAAGTCTCCCGAGCGGCAATCGGCGCTCGGAGACCGAAGGCGGAGCTCTGCTCCGCCTACCAACAGGAGATGCGCGAGCAGCCTGCGCGCGATCTCCTGCAAACTGCCGCCCCAGGACTTTACACCGATCGGCATTAGGCGTTCCTGGGGCTGCCGCCGCGGCCACGCCCATCGGCGTGACGCGGTCGGCAAGCAGTTAATGTGTGATTCACTGGTATTCATTTTAACAGGCAAATCTATGCATTTTCTTTAGCAAGCAGACATCAACATAGAAGACTAAAATAGAAAAATTTAATATCTTGTGTAAAGGTGCGTACACATGTCGTTTAAACTGGTCGTTTCAACGACTTGAAGTACAAACTTAACAGTCGCTCGACTGCGCGTACACACATCCAACTTGTCATTTAAATGACAGGTTGGACAACAAGTTGGGTGAAAAATCAGGACGTGTGTATGTGCCTTAAGTGGACGTTTCTTACAAAACACACTAGATCACACCCAACAGCACACTACTGTAATTGTCAACCTTCTACAATCTGCAAAGAAACTGCACCCACAAAAAAAAGGAAGTAGCTGCACCCAATACGGGATGCTGTTATCTTTAGTCCATAAAAATGGACAGAAAATTAACTGCAATGCATATTTCAGCAAACAGCAATGGGGGAATCAAAATGTAAACCAACAGATTGCAACACATCCAAAATGCACACAGCAGTGCTCCAGCAAAATGTAAATCCAGCCCTACTGTAGAGAAGTCCTTTCTAAACATGGTAAACTCACCTTTCCTTTATACATGTTTGCTTTCTTAAAACAGAAAGAATTTGCGATAATTCAGGTTGGAGTGAGCTTGAGATGTCTCCCAGGCATCACTGCTGAATATATGCAAATTAACCATTGTAGTCCCTTACACACTCCAATGAGTTCTGGGTCACCATGAGCTTGCTGGTTAGTCTGTACCTCTCGGTGTTACAAGCCCTACTGCATAGAGCCAAATTAATCCATGCCATGCACTGATGAGGATCAAACAATCCGAAACAGTCTGTATGCATGTTGGATTATTATGGCTCTGTACAAATTAACAAGCTGACACATCATTGCATTCCAGCGGTTCTGGAGGTGTGTTTAGCTTCTAAGAGTACAAGGGTTAATTTGCATATATTCAGCAGTGATGCCTGGGAGACATCTCAAGCTCACTCCAACCTGAATTATCGCAAATTCTTTCTGTTTTAAGAAAGCAAACTTTTGTTTTCCTTCTTGTTTTTACTGATGGCTAACACGGTACAATACCCTACTGCTACTACCTGAATTATCGCAAATTCTTTCTGTTTTAAGAAAGCAAACTTTTGTTTTCCTTCTTGTTTTTACTGATGGCTAACACAGTACAATACCCTACTGCTACTACTATGCTTGAAGATACCGCAATGTACCGCACTTTCCTGGAACTAAAGAAAGACCTGAAGAAACTTGCACAACTGGACAGCGACATCTTTTTTTTGACTACATGAAAAAAGGAAAAACTTATACCTCAAGGACTAAGGATACAGAATCCCACCCTGCATACATACAATAGCAGGTTTGCAGAAGAAATCTGCAGGAGGAGCTCGGAGAGAATACGGAATAACCTTTTAAGAGTCTGCTATAACCGTAAGAGGATTACAAAGGATGAGATACAGAGCCTGAAACTGTCTCTGAATGATGACCCCACTGGATATACATGGGATAAACTACAGACCTTATATGGGAAACTACAGAGATTCTTAATTAACAACAAAAAGAAAAAACTTCAGAGACTTAGAATTAAGAGTGGACGCCTGGATGCACAAGCAGCAGAAAAAGAGCAACCCACAGGTGTAATGAATCTTTCCTCTTATCAGGCTACTGAAGCTGAAATGTCAGTACTCTCCAAAGGCCTGTCATTCTGCCCTGCGAGACCCATAGACAGGATTGCACTCTGTGGAGATATGGAGGTATTTTTCAGAAAGCTGCGACTCAAGGAACACTACCATGACAAGGAAGCCTGTGATACAATGGATAATGGACCAAAACGCACCATATCTAAAAGGAAAAAAAAAGAAAAAAAGATGGACCCCCAAAGAAGGAAAAAACCCGGCCCTGGATAAATACATCAACAAATTCAGATGCAGAATCTCTGACAGGATCCTGAGTAAAAGAAAGACACTGGCCCAGAACGTAACACCACAGGAGCAACAGGCCATCAGATCCCTTAAGGAGAATAAGGACATTATTATTAAACCAGCGGATAAAGGTGGTGCCATAGTCATAATGAACACCAGTGACTACATCCAGGAGGCACAAAGACAATTATCCAACACCGCTCACTATGCCAAATTACAGGGGGACCCCACAAAAGGCTACAGGATGGCACTTAATAGGATGGTTAACAGATTGCCTGCAAACATCAGACAACATGTAAGGACCCTTGTCCCTGAAGAGCCTAGAACAGCCTGCTTTTACATGCTTCCCAAGATCCACAAAGAGGGAAACCCAAGCAGGCCCATAATCTCAGGGAGCGGAACTCTTACAGAGAACATCTCAGGGTGGCTGGAAAACATCTTGAAACCTCTTGTCTGTAAAAGACCCAGCTACCTACAGGATACCACCCACCTCCTGAACAAACTGACAGCCATCGGCCCAGTACCTGAGGGAACCATACTGGCCACGATGGACGTGGAGTCCCTGTACACGAACATTCCCCATGATGATGGTATTGCGGTCTGCCGTGAATATCTTCAGGGTCAGGGCATACCTGTAAAGCCTATTACTGGACTGATCAAATTCATTCTCACTCATAATTATTTCACTTTTGGACAGGACCTCTATTTACAGCAAATGGGCGTGGCAATAGGTTCGCGATTCGCTCCACAGTATGCAAATCTATTCATGGCCAAAATCGAAGAGGAATACCTCAATGCATGTGGCATAAAACCCTTGGCCTACTTCCGCTTCATTGATGATATTTTAATAATCTGGTCCGCAAGTGAGGATGATCTTCTCCAGTTCCACAGGAACTTCAATGCCTTCCATCCTACAATCAAATTGAAACTTACCTACTCTCACACAGAGATTAACTTTCTGGACACCACCATATACATCAGGGGTAACAACATACAAACCTCTGTGTATCGCAAACCTACAGACCGTCCCACATACCTAAGATATGACAGTTTTCATCCCAAGCACATTAAGAACTCTATAATTTACAGCCAAGCTATAAGGTACAACCGGATTTGTTCTGACAGGATGGACAGAGACAAGCACCTGGATCACCTTAAGAACACTTTCATTAAACAAGGTTACAGTCCTCCTATGGCTGAGGCCCAAATCAGGAAAGCCAGCAACATCCCCAGGACTGAACTCCTGAAATATAAGCAAAACCAGAAACAGGAACGTGTCCCTTTGGTTGTCACCTACAACCCACACCTGGAAATCTTAAGGAGGATTGCTAAAGAACTTCATCCCATTTTACACAAGGATCACAGACTGAGAACGATATTCCCTAAACCTCCACTCTTGTCATATCGGCAACCACACAATCTAAAACAGATGATTGTCAGGAGCTCTTCGAATAAGCCTCAACAAAACGGAACATCACCCTGCCGACAAAAAATATGTGGAACCTGCAGACACGTTTACTCCACTGACAGGGTAACGATACCAGGTTCACAACAGGAGTACAGAGTACAAGGTACATTTTCCTGTGGGTCCACCAATCTGGTATATCTGATCATGTGTGCATGATCAATAAATGGTATCATCCTGATTTAAAACTTCTTGCTTTTACTGATGGCTAACACGGTACAATACCCTACTGCTACTACTTGTTTTCCTTTATACACATACCAGGTCCTTATGTTGTTTGCACAGAACAAGGGAAATAAAGCTAATTTGCTTAGCCAGTATATTGCTCTTGAATGTAGTTATGCCTCTGAGTTGTCTCTTTTCTAATCTGCTGTAAATATGTTGACAACCAAATAGCAACCAACTCTTGAAACATTTAATTTTAAAAATAACTATAATATCTGCAAAATTTTCAGGAAAACCAGAAGAACTTGGAAGATGCAACATACCCATACTAAAATAGCTCTAGATCTTTACCTTTCAAAATGGTGGCACTTGTGGTAATTGCTTGCTGTTCAGACATGCTCAGGCCTTTGCGATTTAACTGGAAAAAAAAGTGCTTAAGGACTCTGAGATTAACATTCTGCCACATGGCCAGCTAGTAATAAAATAAGGCATATGTGATATATTTTTTTAACCATTGCTAACAAATATATTTTGAGGTATGTTGTAGCAGTGGCACATGTCATGGGTTCTTCAGGCTAAATATTGTTGAAGTTACCAAAAGGGTTGAACACCTCTCAGAAAGAAGTTTATTCATGAAATGTGTCAAGTGTTTGGCCCTTTATTCATGAGTTTTCCATATAAGATGCTTCTGACCATAAGACGCAACTAGGTTTAGAGGACAAAAACAAGGGAAAAAATGTAGCAAACCTGGTGCGTTCATGGTGCATGGGTGTCTTGTGGATGCCCCCCCCCCCAATTATTGTGTCCCTCCTGTACCTCTTGTCCCCCCCCCCCCTTGTTCCTCTTGCTTCCCCATGTCCTCCTCTGTCTCCTTGTTTCCTCCTGTGTCTCCCATGTGTCTGCCTCTGTCCCCTTTGTGTCCTCCTCTGTCCCCCTTGTATCCTCCTCTGTGACCCTTTGTCCTTCTGTGCCCTCTATTGTCCCCTCCGTGTCTTCTTCTGTGCCCTTTTTGTCTCTCTGTGTACTCGTTTGTCTCCCGTGTCCTCCTCCATGCCCCTTTTTGTCCCTGGTGTACTCGTCTGTCTCCCATGACCTCCTTTTTGTCTCCTTTGTCCTCCTTATTGTCCCCCTTTTTGTCCCCATGTTCTCCTTTTTTGTCCCCATGTCATAGTTTGTCCCCCATGTCCTTGTTTGTCTCCATGTCCTCCTTTTTGTCCCAGTGTCCTCGTTTGTACCCGTGTCTTCATTTGTGCCCTCCTGCTCTTTTGTTTGTTCTTATTTTTGTCCCTGTGTTCTTGTTTGTCTCCGTTTCCTCATTTTTTTCCCTTGTGTCCTCCTTTTTGTCCCCGTGTACTTGTTTTTGTCCCCGTGCAGAGTAAGAAGCAGCGGAAGCCAATCATGTCTCTCACCTGATCTGAGGGCGCCCGCGGCATTCAGAGACCTCACCTCTCCCTCATTGTTTCTCTAATGCTGGTTGTGTGTAATGATACCAATCGTGAGGGAGAGGAGAAACCACTGATCACCGCAGGCGCCCTCAGATCAGGTGAGAAATGCAATTGGCTTCCACTGCTATTAACTTTACACACAGCAAAGGAGGACTCCTCACAGGGAGTCCCCATCATCACAGCAGGCTGGTGGTTCATATCAGCAGACGTTCATAAGTTGGCGACTCCTTGTATTCAGGCTAAAAGATGCAGTGACTTTTTCTCCCCTCTATTTTCCCCGCTTTTGGGAGAGAAAAAGCGTATCTTATAGTCCGAAAAAGATGATACTTTGAAAGGTGTATTGTATCCTTTGTTCCATATACTTGGAGGGAAACTTTTGATAAGCGTGTTTATGTATAAATATTGATTTTATTATGTATGTGTCATAATCCAAGTATTGTGAAAAAAATTATTGATTTTATGTTAAAAAAGAATGTTTTTCATTAGCATTTAACAACTTAAGGTGATATCATAATTTACACTTCCCTTAAAAGTCCCAAGTACCTATAACACTTTTTTTCTGATTCTGTATATATTTGGTATGTGGGGAACTGATTAATAGAGATGGCCCGAACGGTTCGCCGGCGAACGGTTCCAGGCGAACTTTGGGTGGTTCAGTTTCGCATGCGAACACGAACTTTCCCGGGAGTTCGGTTCGCCCTCATATTGCACCATTAGGGTCAACTTTGACCCTCTACATCACAGTCAGTGGGCCCGTTGTAGCCAATCAGGCTACACTATCTCCTGGAGCCACCCCACCCCTTATATAAGGCAGGCAGCGCCGGCCATTATAGTCGTTCGTGTCCCTGTAGTAATTAGTGAAGGGAAAGCTGCTGTAGACTCTCATAGGGAAAGTAGCTAAGACTACCCCTGGGCCTTTCTTGTAGTTGAAGACAAATAAGACAAATAACATTTATACTGCGCTTTTCTCCTTGCGGACTCAAAGCGCCAGAGCAGAGCAGCAGCCACTAGGGCGCGCTCTATTGGCAGTAGCAGTGTAAGGGAGACTTGCCAAAGGTCTCCTACTGAATTAGTGCTGGCTTACTGAACAGGCAGAGCCGAGATTCGAACCCTGGTCTCCTGTGTCAGAGGCAGAGCCCTTTACCATTACACCATCAGCCAACTGCATCTTGAAGAGATGAGTGAAATGGCTGGCTTCAGCCTGTAATGTTAGTTGACCTGGGTTTGATTCCCGGCCAATGGTGGTATAGTGGTGAGCATAGCTGCCTTCCAGGCAGTTGACCTGGGTTAGATTCCTGGCCAATGTATGTGAGCTTGCTTTTGACAGCCTACAAATCCCTGGAAGACAAAATCAGAGAGAGAGAGAGAGAGAGAGAGAGAGAGAGAGAGAGAGAGAGAGAGTAAGAGAGAAAGGGAGGGAGAATTACACTCCCTGATTGCTGTATACATATGCAGTAGTTTAGGCCTGCAATTTAGCATTGAATGTGATTTCTGCCCTTAAAACCGTGCTTTGCGTCAAATGCAAATTTTTCCGCGGGACTTTAGGCGTCTATCCCACTCATCCATGCCCCCCTCCAGGTGTTAGACCCCTTGAAACATCTTTTCCATCACTTTTGTGGCCAGCATAATTTTTTCAAGTTTTCCAAGTTCACCTCCCCATTGAAGTCTATTGCGGTTTGCGAAAGTTCGTGCGAACCGAACTTTTGCGGAAGTTCGCGAAATCGGAGGTTCGGGCCATCTCTACTGATTAATACATGAACACATTTTTATTTTTCAAAAAGAGTATATTGAGCATAACAAAATAATGACAACTTCTGTATGTCAACAGCAGCATGCACAGGAACGTATAAGAGTGACATAAATCAGACACCTAGAATATAGAGCATGAACAAAACATACCAAATAGCCAATGAGAAAGGTTAATTAAAGAAAAACGTTAAAACCCTTTACAATCAATCTACTCTTCACAAATCTGGTTATATTTATAAAGGTTCTTCTCAATACTAAAATAATAACTATTATCAGAAAGGTTAATAAGGTCAAGTCTATCTATTACCACTTGTGTATCCAGGCTGGGGGACTTCCATTGCAGGGCAATGGACCAATGGGCTGCCAGGAGTATATTATTATACATTTTTTTTTAAACTTGAGGGACAGAAGGATTATATACATAGAACAACCCCTGAACGGTAAATATGAACTTTATAAACCAAAGAAATAAACTGTCACCAGGCTTCCCAAAATTGATCGACCACAGGGAAATCCCCAAAAATATGGGATAGTGTCCCTACGCACCACACCACCTAAAACAGTTGGAGAAGTTGGAAAATGTTTAAATAATGCTATAGAATTCTGGCGAATTTTTATAGTTCAGGTCCCAGAATACTTTAAACAGAAATGTCATCCCTTCTGGGGCTCAAAATCACAGCAGAAACATGGGTGTAGATTATTTAAAGAGAATCTGTATTGTTAAAATCGCTCAAAAGTAAACATACCAGTGCGTTAGGGGACATCTCCTATTACCCTCTGTCACAATTTCGCCGCTCCTCGCCGCATTAAAAGTGGTTAAAAACAGTTTTAAAAAGTGTGTTTGTAAACAAACAAAATGGCCACCAAAACAGGAAGTAGGTTGATGTACAGTATGTCCACACTTAGGCTCAACACACCATACAATCTAGGTTGTTCAATCTTCCCACTTTCATGTAGTATAAGAGCTTATCCAATCAATCATCCAAGGTATTTTCAATCTGTTGGCCCTTATACTACATAGATTTGGTAAATCTGTACAACCAAGATTGTATGGTGTGTGTTGAGCCATAGAAAATACATCCATACACAAGCAGGCTGTATACAGCATTACTTTTGAATCTCAAGAGAACATTTGTGTGTTTCTTTCCCCCATGCACTGAAGTTTCAGGCTGCTCTTTTCTTCCTGCAAACAGCTTTGCCCTTGTTTGTAATTCCTCAGTATGTGAAAGCCCAGCCAGCTCAGAGGACGATTTATCCAGCTTGTAAAAGATAAGAGAGAAGAGAGAAGCTGCTCTAATCTAATATAACACACAGGCAGTGTGCAGAGAGGGGCCTGGAAGGGGGAGTTCATATCAGAACCACAACACTGAAGAACTTGGCAGCCTTCCAGACACAGGCCGACAAGTCTGACAGGGGAAAGATACATTGATTTATTACAGAGACAGTGATAGTATAAAGTGCTGCAGTAAGCCAGAACACATTAATCACTTCTCTCTTGGTCGTGGATTTTGCTGCTGTTGGAGGCAGAGCTATGAGCCACAGCTTTGCCTCCATGCCCTTCTATCAGTGGCGGATCTCCACCTCTCCCCCGCCCCTCTCAGTAAAGGAAGACTGAGAGAGGCAGGGGAGAGGCGGCGATCCGGGCTGACAGACGCGCTGAGAGGCAGAGCTGCGGCTCATAGCTCTGCCTCTCACAGAAGCGCTGCCCGGATTGGAGTTTGGGGGGATTTAGTTAGTGTACAGTGTCGGGGATGCGGCGGTTTAGGTAGAGCAAAGATGTTAAACACATTTTTTAATTAAAAACATGTTTTTTTCGAGACTTCAGAGTCTCTTTAAGTACCAGCGGTCTCTGCCCCCTTAAGGACCAGAGACCGCTTGTACAGAAACAGCGGGATCGCCGGACATACCTGCCAGCAATCGCCATCACCGCCGCACGTCGGGATCCTGGGCCACCATCTCTATGACGGCAGAGTTCCTGTGAGGCGGTCAGGAGCCGCTTTCATTGGCTCCTGACCCTGTCTTTCAATGTAAGCCAATGGGAGTTGCTTACATTGAAAGATAGGGCCAGGAGCCAATGAAATCGGCTCCTGACCCACTCACAGGGCTCTGCCATCATAGAGACAGGCAGAGCAAGTGAGCTGCGGCGAGAGATGTCGTAATTCAGCGGGAAGATCGGCGGGAGCAACAGAAACACGGATGCGTGGATGCGCGCAGCGGCGGCTGATTGAAATCTACGCCCTGCCAGCCAGTTAATCACCAAAACAAGGCATAGATTTCAATCAGCTTGGTCCCTAAGTAGTTAAACTCCCTGGAATTATAATTATTTCTGGATATAGGTTCTAAAAGCCGTGCAATTTTTTCACAAGCCTTTAAAGACCCTAAGAGAGATCTGCAGCAGCTCCTGCATGCAATTCATTCAGGCACGGGATTACCACTCTGAGCTGTGGATTTCCGCTAAGGAGGTTAAAAGTACAACGTGGGTCAGTAATTTAATCTGTAGTAGTGTGATGTTTAAGTGTGCTTCATTGAGAATCTATCCACTTTAAAATGAGCCATTTTGCTTGCCCTAGATGGGAAATATTAATTTGTTTTATTTCTTTAGTATTGTCAACCAGTTCTTCATAGCATAGTACCAAAATACAATTTTTCCATTCTAAAGTCTTATCTTGTCACCTTTCTGTTCAAGTTATTTAGTAGGTGAAACATTTAGCACAGGGCACTTTTCCTTATACTATTCAGTATGTTCCAATTAAATACTACAGTAGCTAAGTTATAAGCTGTTATATTTCATGTACTTGTAGCCTTAAGCGTAACTCTGGGTACAAGCATGATTTACCTTTTAAATGTGACTTTCATCTGTATTTTAAAAAGTACAGTCTTGCCCCCAGGTTTACATAACTGGAACCACTTGCCAATAATGTTTATGTCAGCCAGGAGGATGCTCTTTTATTTTTGCAGAGTTTTTGAGAGAGAAGCACTTTAAGACAAGTGTGAGATATGCCTCTTTGGTAGGCTGTCCACAAGCACCGAAAGTTTAAGTAATCAAGTTCAAATAAAAGCAACGCCAAAGTATTCAGGCGCTTCTAAGTAGTAAAACAATACTGCTTCTATGAAGCCTTTTGACATGTTTAGTTATAACTAAAATATATTTGAAATGCATTATATACAGCTTCCCTACTTTAAATTATTTACCTCACATTTACATTGCATTTCCAATGACTTCAGTACAATCAAAAAATCAAAACAGGACATTACTGCATGCAAAAGCTCTAGATACCAGCTGTGCTTAAAGAGGAACTTCAGCCTGAACAAACATACTGTCATTAATTTTCATTAGTTATGTTAATTAAAATAGATAGGTTATATAATCTCTTACCCACCATCTTTTAAAAGAACAGGCAAATGTTTGATTTCATGAGGGCAGCCATCTTTTTGGTTGAAAGGAGATGACAGGGAGCATGAGACACAGTTCCAACTGTCCTGTGTGCTGATCACCCCTCCCAGTTGTTAGGCAACGTGAATAACAACATAGGAAATCCCATCATGCTTTGCACAGCATCAGGGGAAAAAGCCCAGGCAGTTTTCTTTGATGGGTGGAGCTTAGATAAAAATGCAGCTAAAAATGATGCTTTGGTAAGAAAAACAAAGTTCAGATGTTGTGAAACTGTTAAAGAAACACCAAGCCTGTTCACTGCTGCTGAGTAGATTTTTAGTCCGGAGGTTCACTTTAACTCCACCTGAATAGGAGGCAGCGCAGCCTTCCCATTTGCTCTTATCTGAATTGATTGAAGCAGTGTTGTATTGGTGTAATTGAGCATTTCCAAGTGTGGTGGAGAACAACTTGTTCTATACAACTACTTCCCACTGGGCATTGAAATGTCTTGTTACATCACTACATCACTGCTTAAAGCAGAATCAAATCCATTATTATAATTAACTAACAGTAATGCTTTAATAGAGCAGCCTTACTATCTGATATTTGTCAAAGGCCCCGTGGTGGCCATCTTTGTTTCCCAGATGATTTAATTGCATGCAGGGGAAAGGTCAGGGTTGGCATTTCCATAGGGTCAAATTGGGGAATTGTCCCAGTGCCTCAAGCCAGCTGCCGAGCCCTCCAGGTCTCCCGTCAACAGCTGTATTGTGGTCCCCAGGACCCTAGCCAAGTTTTCGGCAGTGTACCAACTTACCTGTCATGGCTAGGTGCCCTCCTTCATAAGTCTTTAGCCCCATCTACACGATCCGATTCTTTGTACGATTCGATTATGATTCTATTTACGATCCGATTAAATCCGACATGTCCGATCAGGATTCGATTCAATTCGATTTGCCATTGTTTTGCAATAGCAAATCAAATTAAATCGAATCGAATCCCGATCGGACATGTCGGATTTAATCGGATCGTAAATAGAATCGTAATCGAATCGTACAAAGAATCCTATCGTGTAGATGGGGCTTTAGGCTCTGTGCATTCTCAACAAAGCAATAACATGCACTGGGCCATGGAGGAGAGGCAACCCTGTGAGGATGAAGATAGGAATGCACAGAGCCACGGACTAATAGAGAAGGATGAAGATGGGAATGCACAGAGCCATGGAGTAATGGAGGAGTGCTATCCCCCAGGACAGGTGAGTTGCTCGACTGCTGAAAACCCCGCTGGGGTCCCAGGGACCACAGTGAGGTTGAGGGGAGTCATGGAAGGGGCTTGGAAGCAGCCTTAGGGACCCTGGGCAGGGTTGAGTGGGCCCCCAGTTTAATTTTAACTGTATCTAGAAATGGTCCTGGGAAAATCCTAGATAGCACTTGCTGGAGTAGTACAAGGTTCAACCATCTGCTCAGAGTGGTATAGTCACTTCCTTACTCTTTGAGCTCCCATACCCCTCTCAGTTTCCGTTGTCTAACTACTCCGCTTAGTTCCCATATGCTCTCTAAATGTCCCGTTCCCCTCCCCCCCCTCCTCAGGTGCTAACTGAAAAGTCTGCCCAGTTCTCCAAGAACTCAAACCCTTCCTTCCTACACCAACATCTTACCCACATATTTAACTCCCTAAGCTCCTGCTGCCTTTCAAGTGAAGCACATGACCCTGGAAGTATTATAGAAAACGCCACCTTGGAGGCCCTTCTCTTGAGTTTATATCCTAGTTCCCTAAAAACATTTTAGGATCTACCATCTTTTACTATTTTTGTAAATGGTACCAATGTGTACCACAACAGCTGGGGCCTCCCCAGCCCCACCCCACCCATTAATTTGTCACTAGTTAGAGAATAATGTTTAATTTGTAAACTAATATTTCTGTATTTCATTTAGTTTTAGGGACAGATACTTAATTTTATACAGACTGCATCGTTGTGGTTGTTATGCAATAAGTCTCTGTGTATGTATGAATGTTTTAAAGGAATTTGGCTCTACCCTTTAGCACCTTTCTCCAGTGTACTCTATTTATTATCCATATTGCCCAGGTTTTAATCTTATGCATTCTACTTTCTCTATTGGGGCATGGTTACATTAGTAATTATCAACATATGTTTATGGACAAATGTATAAATGGTATGAGAGAAACACGGCTTCTCCCTTATATGTTGGTTAAGATACATTATTTTGACTCCCTGGGTTAAGTTTAGTGTTTAATGTTAGATTTAGGGCCCGTTTCCACTAGAGCGAATCCGCATGCGTTGCCCGCATGCAGATTCGCACAGCCAATACAAGTGGATGGCCCTGTTTCCACTTGTCAGTTTTTTCCAGCGATTTTCTGTGCAGGATTTTTCTGCACGGTAGAGCCTGCAGAATTCGCCTGCGTGAGAAATGCAGGCGATTCGCAGGCTATGTATTTGATAGGGAAAATGCACATGCGTTTTTTGCTGCGATTTCGCGTGCGAATTCGCATGAAAACTAATGTAAATTGAACCAGGCAGTGACATGGTTAAATTCGCATATACCCTGCCTATGCGAAATCGCATGCGAAATTGTGGCAAAAACGCATGCGGAATCGCATCCGCATTCGATTTCGTCAGCGGTGGAATCCCAGCGATTCGCACCGCACTAGTGGAAACGATCCCAGGTTTTTACATATTAGGTTCGCTTGCAATTTTATGTTACAGATTCAGTGTTAGGCCACAGAATAACATATAAACCATAGCATCCTGCATGGTTTTGTAAAGTATTACCACTGTCTTTTATTAAGATTTAGAGACAGATGCAGAATTTTGAATGTGCTACATTTTTGTGCCTGTTATGCAAGTGTGCATGTACAAAGTGTTATTGAATTGAGCTCTTTGAAATTTGACCATAGCACTCTAGCACCTTTCCCCAGTTTAATCTATGTAACATGCCTCTATGTATCCTCTTGGAAAAGCCTAGATTTTTATGTCTCGTGATTTTCAGATCTTGTTCTGAGTCAGTGACACAGACTTGGGGTTGGTTTACAAAGGTTGGAGAACACTGGAGAACAGAAGTAATCTACAATATCTGGAGTGGATTTATTTGTTTTATTTTCTGCTATGCGGTGGGAAAAGTTTGCAACTCATACTGTATGTAGGTGGTAGAGCATAGTCTGGTTGCTGATAGATTATTAAAGAAGAGATTGTGTATACATCTAGAGGTTTTTTTTTCCTTTGTTATTTTAAATAAATCCAGGATATTCCAATCTTAAGTGTATGCCGACAATCATCATGTGACAGCTAATTTACTAATCTTACATCTACTCTTCTAAGCTCTGAAATGATCAAGTTAAAGTGGACCTGAACTCTTGCACAGCACAGAAGAAAAACATTTAGAAATGCACCCTGTATGTATCTACAACACGTTCCAAATTATATCTTTCTCTGATTTCCCTAAATAGTTGATGCAAGTTGCAGTTAGCATACATTTTGAGACATCAACCACTAGAGTATAATTCAAATGTTTCTGAACAAACCTCCTAATGATAAAGGTATGTTTTTCTAAAATAAAAAAAAAAACTAATAATGCACTGTTCCAAATTATTACGCACAGCAGTTTCAAAACATTTTATAGGTCATAAAGAACTGAAAATTTGTTGAATTTGCAGCATTAGGAGGTTATATTTATTGAAATAAAAAGCTATTTCAAACAAAAACAGCTTAACAGGTCAAGTTACATACAGTATAAACATAGGACCCCTTATTTGATAGTAGCTTTACAATGCTTGCATCCATTGAACTTGTCAGTTTTTGGAGAGTTTCTGCTTGAATTCCTTTGCAGGATGTCAGAATAGCCCCCCAGAGCTGCTGTTTGGATGTAAACTGCCTCCCACTCTCATAGATCTTTTGCTTGAGGTTGCTCCAAAGGTTCTCAATAGGATTGAGGTCAGGGGAGGCTGGGGGGCACACCATGAGTTTCTCTCCTTTTATGCCAATAGCAGCCAATGATGCAAAGGCAATCCTTGCAGCATGAGATGGTACATTGTCAAACATGAAGATGATTTGATCACAAATAATATGGTTCTTCTTTTTGTACCATGGAAGAAAGTGGTCAGTCTAAAAGGGCTCAACAGCTCTCTTGCCATGATTACAGTCCCAAATAATACTCCGCCACCTCCTTACAGAAATTGCAGCCTTGTTGGGGAGTGGTGGCTGTTAACCAACTATCCACTACTTCATCCATCTTGACCATGAAGAGTTGTGTGGCACTTATCAGTAAACAAGACTGTTTGAAATTAGACTTCTTGTAGTTCTGGGCCCACTGCAGCTGTTTCTACTTGTTAGCTTAGGTTAGGGGTGGTTGAATAGAAGGTTTATGCGCTGAAATCCTCTGGAGAATCCTGCACTTGGATGTTCACGGGGCTCCAAAGGCATCAGCAACTTCAAATATGTGTTTTCTGCTTTGTAATGGCATTTTAGTAGCTGTTTTCTTAATCTGATATATTTGTTTGACAGAACCATTCCTCGTTTTGCTTTTATCTGCACAAACCTGTGTGTGCTCTGAGTCAGCCACAAATATAACAGTATGATTTTCATGCTTACGTTTTCGTGATATATAAAGGTTTTCATACCTTGTCCAAGACATTCAACTATTTCACACTTTTCGGGCAGCAGAGAGATTATTTTACTTTCTCGTATTGCTTGAAAATGGTAGTCTGCTTACTAATGTGGAACACCCTTTTTTAGTAGTTTTTCTTTAAATCGGGCTCACCTGGCAAACTAGTTATCAGAGATGTCCAAGATTGATTTCAGTGACCAAAAGAGCCCTGAGACACAATACCATCCATGAGTTTAATTGTAAAACAAAATAATTAATCTTTACGACACTTATATACAATTTGCATAATAATTTGGAACGCAGTGTAGAGAGTTTTGCCTGTCTAATTCCCCCTCATTTGTGACTAAGCACAAGTTTTAATTTGAGCCCCCAGCTGTGTCATCTGCCTGCCACAGCAGAGAGGTAACTAGTAAATACAGGATGTTAACAATAAGTCTGCTCCCATGAAAGCAGGAAGTAGAAACAATGCAGATTTATTGCAGGATTTGTACCAACTATAACAAAGAAATGTGTTAAAGGTTATTATGCTGTTGCATATCTTTGGGAGCAGGGAGGAAGTTCTGGGTTCAAGTCCACTTTAAAGATGGTCACAGATTTGCTGGATCACTTCTGTTCTCCAGTGTTGTCCTACGTTTTTTAATATCATTAAATTTTCCCCGGGGTGTATTATAGTCAGAGGATAAGCTATAAGCTACGGATAAAGGCATATGCAAGTTAACAATAGCTCCAATAGCTCTGCAAGGCTCATACACTTATGCAACTTTTCCGCCCAACTATCATCTAAACTTGGTCTGTTGGACAATAGTTGGGCATGTGTATGCATGTGTGACAAACGACTAGACGAGCGACTGATAACTGTGTGGTTTGCCTGATCTAACCAGCGGATCAACTCACATGACTGTTGAGCTTATATCGTGCAGTTGCATTTATGTATGGTGGGATGCGAAAGTTTGGGCAATCTTGTTAATCGTCATGATTTTCCTGTATAAATCGTCGGTTGTTACGATAAAAAATGTCAGATAGATATATCATATAGGAGACACACAGTGATATTTGAGAAGTAAAATGTTTGTATATTGGATTTATAGAAAGTGTGCAATAATTGTTTAAACAAAATTAGGCAGGTGCATAAATCTGGGCACCACAAAAAAGAAATGAAATCAATATTTAGTAGATCCTCCTTTTGCAGAAATTACAGCCTCAGTTGGACAGCAGTGTCACCTGATGTGGAATTTGATTGGAAACCAGCAAATGACGGCTTTCTGGCTTCCATGTGCATTGGTGGTGCCAGCACTGCTATTCTATATGCGGACCACCAATATTTAAAGATGCAGCTGACCGCATCTATAAGTAATACATTTTGTGTGTGGGGGGCCGGTAAAAAAGCCTCAGGGGGGCCACATTCGGCCCGCGGGCCTTAGTTTGAGGACCACTGCTCTAAACGCTTCCTGTAGGTTCCAATGAGAGTCTGGATTCTGGTTGAAGGTATTTTGGACCATTCCTCTTTACAAAACATCTCTAGTTCATTCATGTTTGATAACTTCTGAGCATGGACAGCTCTCTTTAACTCACACCACAGATTTTCAAGAATATTCAGGTCTGGGGACTGAGATGGCCACTCCAGAATGTTGTACTTGTTCCTCTGCATGAATGCCTTAGTGGATTTTGAGCAGTGTTTAGGGTCATTGTCTTGTTGAAAGATCCAGCCCCGGCGCAGCTTCAGCTTTGTCACTGATTCCTGGACATTGGTCTCCAGAATCTGCTGATACTGAGTGGAATCCATGTGTCCCTCAACTCCATTCCAAAATGAAGCTTGCTTGTCCAAATGTGCTTTAGCATACCTCAAGCTGCTGTGCTGTGGGTGAAGAAAAGGCTTCCTCTGCATTACTCTCAAATACAGCATCTCCTTGTGTAAAGTGTGCGCATGCTTGAACGATGCACAGTGACTCCATCTGCAGCAAGATGATGTTGTAGGTCTTTGGTGCTGGTCTGCGGGTTGACTCTGAATGTTCTCACCATTCGTCGCTTCTGTCTGTCTGAGATTTTTCTTAGTCTGCCACTTCAAACCTTAACTTGAACTGAGCCTGTGGTCTTCCATTACTTCCAATATGTTCCTAACTGTGGAAATAGACGGCTGAAATCTCTGAGACAGCTTTCTGTAGCTTTCCCCTAAACTATAATGGTGAACAAGCTTTTTCTTCAGGTCATTTGAGAGTTGTTTTGAGACCCCCATGTTGCTACTCTTCAGACAAAATTAAAAGAGGAGGGCAACTTAAAATTGACCCCCTTAAATACTTTTTCTAATAATTGGATTCACCTCTGTATGTAGGTCAGGGGTCACTGAGCTTACCAAACCAATTTGAGTTCCAATAATTCGTTCTAGAGGTTTTGGAATCAATAAAATGACAAATTAAGTGCCCAAATGTATGCACCTGCCTAATTTTATTTAAACATTCATTACAAACTTTCTGTAAATCCAATAAACTTCATTTCACTTCTCAAATATCACTGTGCGTGTCTCTTGTATGATATATTTAACTGACATTTTTTTGCATAAAAACCAATGATTTATACAGGAAAATCATGATAATTAACAAGGTTTCCCAAACTTTTGCATCCCACTGTATCTGGCTAATTGGTCACTCAGTGATCTGTCATGACTTCCGTGATTTCCGCACATCGCTAACCATTGTTTAACTAGTTTTTATTAGACCATGTTATACGATATCGTGAAAACAATCATTTATTGGAAAAAGTCGTCCGTCGCGTAAAAAGTAGTCGCAAAAATTGCATCATGGGTACAGACCTTCTGGCACACTGATTGGTTCAGGGACCCTATGATTCATTGCACCAGTCATTGCTGCCTGGGGAGAGGGGGGCATTGGGGGGGGGGTACTCATGAACACTATATGTGTATATATATATATATATATATATATATATATATTCAATGAGGGACTGGGAGAATACTGATTGGTCAAGGGAACACATGATCACATGCTCCCTTGGGCCAATCACTGCAGCCACAGGGGTCAAGGGATCAACCACTGCTGCAGAAGTGGAGATCACATACAGGATCATTACAGGAAGTCATGTACTTCCTGTGTGCATTTTTCGAGAATGATCACTCTTAATAGCTGTACCAGCAATCAGTCCTGCTAAACAGGCATGGATTGGCTCAGGGGAGCTGTCGGAAACGTGCACATTCGCGCGCAATAGCGTGCAGCAGCCGGCTGAGTGCATGAACGTGAATCAGTTAAAAATGTATGTCACACAAACATTTATTTAGACTCCTATTTGTGATGAAATTACCACCAGATTTGTTTGGGAAAGTACTCCTAAATAGGTTGTACTTTATAGTATAGACCTGAAATGTGCTTATAAAAATAAGAGTAAAGGCAAAATTGCTTTTTGGGCAGTATAACATAGCATACCAGGCTGCAATGCTTCTTAGTTCAAAATCAGTGGTCCCAAACCATGAAGACTCCCACTGTGGACACTTTTGTATGCTGGAAGCGTAAAAACACTTCCCACACTGGAATAGCATTATGCGGAGTATGGAAACTGCCCAAATCCTTAAGAGTGGAATAAATTATTTTCATCTAAGTAGTGCTGCACTAAGTATTGATTAAAACATTTCAGTGCTTTTTTTTGTTTGTAAGAAATATTGGCAGACATTTCCCTATTTCTTATATACTGTATTTGCAAATTAATTCATTTCCCATATCTGTGATTTATAAAGTGCACATTATGTGAACATTTCTGTGTATGTGTTACTTTAAGGCTTCTTGCACATAGGGACGTTACAGGCGCACGTTAGTGCAGCCTGTAACGCTTCCCCAACGCACAGCAATGTAACACAAGTGGGCTGTTCACACTGCCCACGTTGCGTTACATTGTAACGCAGCAAAGTGCTGCATGCTGTGCGTTCTACGCGGCTAAGCCGCGTTAGACTGTTTGCACATGCTCAGTCATGTTGGGGAGGAGGGGAGAGCGGCCGGGCACATGGCTAATTAATATTCACTGCACTCAGTGACGTGCAGTGTTTACTTCCTGGAGCGGCCGCTCTGTGCGGCGATTGGCCGGGTGGGACCACGTGATGCCGCATGCGTCCAAGAGTACGCATCACGGCATCACGGACGCCAGAGTGAGCTGCACAACGCGGCTCACTCCGACGTCCACACCAGAGAGCACCAGGCGTTGCGTTAGGGGCACGTTATGTGCCCTATAACGTCCCCTAATCGCAACGTCCTGGTGTGTAACTAGCCTAAAGAGAATCTGAAGTAAAAATAAACTTATGATATAATGATTTGTAGGTGTAGTACAGCTAAGAAATACAACATTAATAGCAAAGAAACAAGTCATATATTGTTTCTGGTACAGGAAGAGTTAATAATTTTTTATCCATGCTAAAGAGCCCCTCTGAGCTGTTTTCTGGAGGGCTATACATAAAAAAATAGTGACAGAAAGCTTCATATAATGGTTTTATTCAGATAAGTTCAAGGGGTCATTAGCTCTGCAAACCACACTCTGTATTTTAAACTATAAAACACAGCAAACTGCAAATATGACAGTATGATGCAATGCTATAAAAAAAGCTATATAACTGAAAATAAAAATATGAGACTCATTTCTTTGCTACTAAAGTTCTATTCCTTATCCGAACTACACATACAATTCATTATACCATGTTTTTTTTTTCACTTCAGTGTCACTTTAAGTACAGCTGAACACCGCAAATACTAACAATATTAATAAAGTGCATCTCTAAAAAACCCTTTAGAGATGTATTTTGTTAAACCAGGAGGGTACCACTGTGACTTGGATGAGGTCCCACCTAGTCATCGTTCTCAAGGTGATGCCATTTTGTGCTGAAATTTACTCTTTTATGTAACCCGCACTTTATGTGTTTTATGGGCAATTATCACCTTTGTTTTTTATAGGGTGGTCATTCATAGGTATGAATACCCCTGACAGACCATGTATGTATAAAGGATCGCTGAGTACCTCAAAATGGTTAAGACTCCTATTTTGTATTAATTTGTTACTGTAATTTTACTTATAAAGGTCTCGTGATATTTGTAAATCAAATTCCCACATGTATATTTTTGTGTTGCATTAATAATTTCTTTTTATTTTTGCTAGGTGAATATATAGTCATGACTACCCACTTTCATTTGAAGAGAAAAATTGGATACTTTGTTATTCAGACTTATCTACCATGTATAATGACAGTTATCCTGTCTCAAGTATCCTTCTGGCTTAACAGAGAGTCTGTCCCAGCCAGGACTGTGTTTGGTAAGTACAGTACAAAATCACATTAATTTATGCAAGAATCATCTACTGTAGAGTAATGCCAGGCACAAATATACAGTACATTTTCCTAAATTGTCAATTTTGCAAAAATCACAAAAGAATCTAAATATAATTTGAATGTTTGAGTAAATGTGGTTAAATTGTGTATCTCTAGCATTGTCTAAAATTATTTAATTAAAAACTATTACAAATAATAAATCATTCTTAACTTGTCAGTTTAAGTTTACATGGATGTGTTCAGTGGCGTAGCTAAGGAGCAGTGGGCCCTGATGCAAGTTTTACAATGGGTCCCCCCAAGCCCTCTATACACAGCAATTGATACGGTGCACCAAAACCTGCCAATGGCAACCAGTGTCTAATGTGCAAGAAGGAGATGGGGAACAGTTTGTTAATAATTACCACTATTCAAAGTATCTATAGAACTGATTATTATGAACACAGGACCAATAGAGAGCTAATACTGTAGTTGAGGGAGGGCTTTTCGGGGCCTCTCTGGCCCAAGGGCCCCGATGCAGTTGCAACCTCTGCAACCCTTATTGCTACGCCCCTGGATGTGTTCATTTTTATTGGATCAAAAGTGCCATGCCATTGAACAACTTGTGAAGCATGTGTGGCCAACAGAAAATGCCCCAAACTTCATATTCTTTCAAAGCACATCAATCTAAATATCCAGTCATGACATATTTGATCTATTATTTTATATAAGATGAGTGTGCCATCCTAATACTGCTTTCTCTATCATTGGCTTTTGATACAGTTGATCATGAAATCTTGCTTAACCTAGCTGCTAGAGTACTGTGGCATTGATGGTTTTGTCCTCCATTGGTTCTCCTCCTTCCTGGCTGGCAAAACAGGTAGCCTTGGGAGCCTTTCCGGTCTAACCCTGTACCACTAAAATATGGTATGGTACAGGGCTGGATACTACCCCTTTTGTTGTTCACTATATACATGCTGCCACTCGGAAATATCATCCAAAAACACGGTCTAACATACCACTGCTACGCTGATGATACCCAGCTATATTTGTCATTCAAACGCGCATTGACAGACCCCATTCGAAAATAAACACATGCTTAGCTGAGCTTAAACTAAATGCTGACAAAACTGAGGTTCTTGGTATTGGAGGTCAGCGCCTAGTAACAAAGCAGCTCCAGACACAGTGCACACCACTTAGGGTAGGGAACTCAGACCTTACTAGTTCAAACACTGTGCGCAGCTTGAGTTTACTGATTCATGGGGAATTAAACTTCAGGAATCAAATTTCAGTGGCACAAAGATGACAGTTACCTGGCACTGCTGCAAAAATTGTGGGATTTTCTTTTTATTTATCCAAGTAGTTTGGCATCAAATACAGTTCAATCCAACATTATGTAAGTAGTGTGCATACTGCAGTCTGGGAAGCTTGAGCAGCGGGCACTGGAGAGTCTGACGGCTGTCTGCACACTGGCCTCCACCCTCCCTGATGCGTCAGTGAAAGATTCGGCATGCATGATCTAAACCCTGCCCAACACTATTGTTCTCCCTCCTAACCCTTTCCAATCTATCCTGTGCCACTCTGCGTCCCTCTACTTTCCTCCCTACCTCTACCCATTAGAGAAGCCCACTTCTTCAACATCTTCAAGAAGGCCCTCAAAACTCACCTTTTCACTCTGGTCTACCACCCCTCACAAGTGCTCTAAACCCGCAGCTGAACTCTGGTCCCCTACCTTTCGTGTCTCTACCTCTCCCTCTAGATTGTAAGCCTTTGGGCAGGGTCCTCCTCCTTTTGTGTCCTACCTGATCATGCACCTCCATTACTGTGCACCCATGCTATGAATCTGAGTGAACTCAACTTGCCTAATCTACATGCTCCCATCCAGTGACTGACTAAGCATTACCTAGTACTCATACAGTGCTGCGTGGGTATTCACATAGAGTTTTTATGGGCTCTACCCCAAAAGTTGGCCACCGGGTCGGCTGCGTTGTGCTGTCTCGTAAGCCTCCCTCCGTGTGTCCACGTCTATCCCCACGGTAGTTGGTAAAAGCCGTGTTTACTAGTTTTGTCGCTTAAAACGACTCTTCAGAAGCATGCGCGGCCATCTACTAACTAAAATGTATACCTTTTGCGTTAAAATCGCCCTCCCGCGATAACCCTCTGATTTCTGGATTAGGGCGGTTTTACTGCAAAGGGTATACATAAGCGCTGAAGACCCATCTGACAGACGGTCATAGTTACATAGTTACATAGTTATTATGATTGAAAAAAGACATACGTCCATCGAGTTCAACCAGTACAAAGTACAACTCCAGCCTGCTCCCTGACATATCCCTGTTTTTATATTTTAACGGTGGGTGGCCACTGCTTGGGGTGTGGTGTGGTGGTTATCTCACTGAAGTGGATTGTTTTGGCCTCAGTGTCAGAAGAGGATATTGCTCTGTTTACATTGCTGGTTACCTGCTACTTGCAAGGACTCTGTGCTGGGACATTTGAGCGCAGCTTAGTTTGTGAAATTTCTCATAGTGCATTTGTTGAATAAACTAAAAATAGATATTAAAACTTCAGATCTGTAGAAGTTAATAAAAAAAAGGAAACCTTTCTTATTCTGCCTCTACTCACATATACAGGATCTTCTCAAAAAAATAGCATATTGTGATAAAGTTCATTATTTTCTGTAATGTACTGATAAACATTAGACTTTCATATATTTTAGATTCAAATACACACAACTGAAGTAGTTCAAGCCTTTTATTGTTTTAATATTAATGATTTTGGCATACAGCTCATGAAAACCCCAAATTCCTATCTCAAAAAATTAGCATATTTCATCCGACCAATAAAAGAAAAGTGTTTTTAAAACAAAAAAAAGTCAACCTTCAAATAATTATGTTCAGTTATGCACTCAATACTTGGTCGGGAATCCTTTTGCAGAAATGACTGCTTCAATGCGGTGTGGCATGGAGGCAATCAACCTGTGGCACTACTCAGGTGTTATGGAGGCCCAGGATGCTTCGATAGCGGCCTTAAGCTCATCCAGAGTGTTGGGTCTTGCGTCTCTCAACTTTCTCTTCACAATATCCCACTGATTCTCTATGGGGTTCAGGTCAGGAGAGTTGGCAGGCCAATTGAGTACAGTAATACCATGGTCAGTAAACCATTTAACAGTGGTTTTGGCACTGTGAGCAGGTGCCAGGTTATGCTGAAAAATGAAATCTTCATCTCCATAAAGCTTTTCAGCAGATGGAAGCATAAAGTGCTCCAAAATCTCCTGATAGCTAGCTGCGTTGACTCTGCCCTTGATAAAACACAGTGGACCAACACTGGACTTCAGGCATTTTAGCATTTCCCTCTCCCCAGTCTTCCTCCAGACTCTGGCACCTTGATTTCCGAATGACATGTAAAAGTTACTTTCATCCGAAAAAAGTACTTTGGACCACTAAGCAACAGTCCAGTGCTGCTTCTCTGTAGCCCAGGTCAGGCACTTCTGCTGCTGTTTCTGGTTCAAAAGTGGGTTCATGCTTCCATCTGCTGAAAAGCTTTATGGAGATGAAGATTTCATTTTTCAGCACGACCTGGCACCTGCTCACAGTACCAAAACCACTGGTAAATGGTTTACTGACCATGGTATTACTGTACTCAATTGGCCTGCCAACTCCCCCGACCTGAACCCCATAGAGAATCTGTGGGATATTTGTGAAGAGAAAGTTGAGAGACGCAAGACCCAACACTCTGGATGAGCTTAAGGCCGCTATCGAAGTATCCTGGGCCTCCATAACACCTGAGTAGTGCCACAGGGTGATTGCCTCCATGCCAAGCCGCATTGAAGCAGTCATTTCTGCAAAAGGATTGCCGCCAAGTATTGAGTGCATAACTGAACATAATTATTTGAAGGTTGTCTTTTTGTGTTTTAAAAACACTTTTCTTTTATTGGTCGGATGAAATATGCTAATTTTTTGAGATAGGAAATTTGGGTTTCATGAGCTGTATACCAAAATCATCAATATTAAAACAATAAACGGCTTGAACTACTTCAGTTGTGTGTATTTGAATCTAAAATATATGAAAGTCTAATGTTTATCAGTACATTACAGAAAATAATGAACTTTATTACAATTTGCTAATTTTTTGAGAAGATCCTGTACATATTTATGCAGAGGCTTGATGATGTCTAGAAACCCAGACTTCCACTGACTGCACATGTGCACATGCATGAGTGTACACATATATGCACAAGCTTGCTGCCAGACATTGCCTCAGTTCACAATAGCACTTTACATTTGTCCAGAGCAGAAAACAAGCGCAAAATTGTATAATGTAAGGCTAGGTTCACAGTGGGCTTTGCGTTACTTGCAATAGCAGAAAGGCAACAGAATGGAAAGATAGTCACCACATGTTAACCATTTGTTGCTTTGTATGCAGTGATACAGTCAATGAAAAGTATGCTTCACTGTAATAGTTAACACGCTTGTTTTGCAGTAATGCACTGCAGGCACTGTGACCAGAACATTGGGGTTACATTGCAGTGTGACATTCTGTGTTACAATGCTTCCAGAACAGTTCACAATTTGCTGCAGATCTGTTCTGCACAAAGTGGAGAGGACAATTATTATTTTATTCAGTTATATGGTGTGGACAGTTATATGGAACAGACACAATTTTTTTCTGCTGCCCGGGGGGAAGGAGAGAGAGGGGGACTGAAGGGCTTAAGGAGGACTGGTGGGCTGGAGAAGGCACAGTGGGCTTCTGGCTGGCTGGAGGCCTGGTGGGCTCTTGCTGGAGGCATAAAGAGTTTCCGGGTGGAGCCTGGAGGCTTTGTGGGCTCTTGGCTGGCTGGAAGCCTGGACGGCTTGTGACTTGCTGAAGTCTGGCGGCCAGGCTAGTGTGTGTGTGTGCAGACAGTAGTGTCAAAATGGCACCACATGCAAAGAGGTGGAGAATAGCTTTACTGGCTCAGGAATCAGTAATAGTCTTCCCCACCCCAGATACAGTATTTGATGACCATTATGCTCCCCACCCCCAGATATTTGTATTAGGTAGTATTAGTGTCCCCTCCTCCTTAAGTATTACAAAGCATTTGTACCCCCAGATATTAGAATTAGGTAGCCCTTGCACCCCGCCTCCCCACAGTAGGCTTCAGTATTAAGTAGACTTTGCCCCTCCCCACCATATATTTGTATTAGCTATCCTTTGTGCCCCCTCACTTGCATGATCATCACAGCTCCTATGTTTGATTCTGTCTGCTGGCTACAAATATTATTATTTATATAGTGCCTACATCTTCCGCAGTGCTTTACGGAGTTTATAGTCTTGTCAGTAGCTGTGCCTTAGAGGGGCTCACAATGTAATCCCTGCCATAGTCAAATGTCCATTGCAGTCTAGGGCCAATTACCTTCTCCCTCTATCTAATGTGCAGTCAATATGCAGTCCCCGAACAAGCTTATTTATGTTCTAAGCAACTAGGCAGGGGGCTGAATGTGAAGACAGCTCTACTATGTAAAGTAAACATGCTCTCAAAGAGAATATTGGCTATACAATAAGAGGGATA
This sequence comes from Hyperolius riggenbachi, assembly GCF_040937935.1. NCBI lineage: Eukaryota > Metazoa > Chordata > Amphibia > Anura > Hyperoliidae > Hyperolius > Hyperolius riggenbachi. Next base: position 198,182,795 of record NC_090653.1, on the reverse strand, counting down.
GAGTATAAGAGGAGCTGATACAGATGTCTAAAAACTGGCACATGCCATTATAGCCCTTAGGGCAAGTATAATTGCTAAACAACGATACCTATACCAATTATATCAGTAAACATAGAGCCTACAGTATACCTGTTATATAAGGGACTAAAAATGCATAATATTTATAATAAAGCTTTTCATTTTTACTTTAGGAGTCACCACAGTTTTGACTATGACAACACTGAGTATCAGCGCAAGGAACTCTCTACCCAAGGTTGCTTATGCAACAGCAATGGACTGGTTCATGGCTGTATGTTACACTTTTGTCTTCTCTGCACTTATCGAGTTTGCTACAGTCAATTATTTCACAAAAAGAGGCTGGGCCTGGGATGGAAAAAAAGCTCAGGAAGGTCAAACATTTAAGGTAAGAGACAAGGGGCATTAAGACTAGATAGGATGGGTTTTGGAATTAATATGTACTTTACTAAAAAAAAGCCTGAATACTTTGAATGATACAAAGAACAATACTGTAGCAAATCAGAACTGGGAAAATGTGTAATAGAAAATGGTGCATAAAAAGTCTGTGAACAGTCTGTGAACCCTAAAATCACTGAAGCAGCGTTTTTTTATTCAATAAATATTTGATGTTTCAAAGTTAGATCCAGGAAACCTTATAAATGGTGTGGTTAGGGGGTTAGTGAAGGTGTTTTAAATCAGTTTTCAGATCGGACAGAATTTGTCAGTCACAAGGGCACCATGATTAATATAATAATCATGAGGCCTTTTTTCCACTGGGTTGATTTGATTTTCACCAAGAAGCAAAAGTAGTGCATGCAGAATGTTTTCCTTCGTTTGGGTCAATGGTTGCACAAAAATATCACATAGCAAATGTGATCTTGCCATTTCCCAATTTAAAATATTTCCTCACTTTGTTTATACTGTCAGAAACTTTAATCGTGCAGCGAAAATGTCTCGAAAGCGGAATCATTGCATCACAACGCATGTGGAAAGTATAGAGAAAATTGTGATTGCACAGCAGCACATTAGGGGCCAATGCCAGACACTATTTTCAGTGTTTACTGCTGCCCTCTGTCCCTATTGTGAAAATTTTTATCACTTCCCCTCCAGAGAGATAAAACATTATTTTTTGTAGAGTGGTGAAGAGTTAGGCCTCTTTCACAGTGCGACGTTAAAGTCGCACGTTAGAAAATGTTCCAACACAGACTAACGCACAGCAATGCAAAGTCTGTGCAACATTCACAGTGCACACGTTGCGTTGTGTGTAACGTGTAGCAATATTTAGTAAATTGCTGCATGCTGTGCGTTTAGCAATACATTTGCTGTGTTATTTGTTGCACATGCTCAGTCATGTTTTTTTTTTTATTTAAATGTAACGCATGTGCCGCCTTTGTTCCATCAGTATGTGACGAAAACGGTGCATCAAGGGACACATAACGTAGTACAAAACAACGTCCAATTTTATAACCTACATGCGCTGTGTTAGGGGCACGTTGTGTGACTTTAACGTCATATCAAACGCACCGTCCCACTGTGAAAGAGGCCTTAAGGACAGTACCCACCTCGGAATTCTTCCGATGATTTTCCAGACGATCGCGATGTGGGCACAGGGGCACAACCATGCGAACATCGCATAGCGTCGAGTGGCCATAATGACAGTCACGGCAGATCTTTAAGATCCCCAACAACTCCTGCGCAAAGTACTGTGATCGCTTGAAGTCTCGCTATGCCTGTCGCATGACATCTCACATACCCGCTGGCTGGAAGATGAAGGAAGATGGATCGTGGGAGCGCTTCTCCTCAGGGAGACATCACTGGATTCATCTCCCATCTCCTATTCAGAAGGAGACCTTGGGCAAGACTCACTGTCACGGACGGTTGCGGGGCCGCAGACGCGTCCTGGAACCGCCTGTGAAGAAAAAGCGATCGCACTCGATTCTCTGCATCGATTGCGCTTCAGATCGATAGAATCTGGATTGATGGTGTAGGAGCACCAGCTTAACTGCAGGATGGCTCTTTTGATATGCTAATGAGCCTGGGCCAGGCCTGTGTCCTGGAGGATGTTTGTTCTCAATTACCTCCATTTGGTGAGCCTTTCATAACAGGGAGAGCCAGGAAGCTAATCCCAGCAGGGGGCTATTCAAAACCTGCTTCCACTCCAGACTAAACGGCACCGAGCATGGGCCATAAGAAAGCATGGGTGGTAGGATTTCCTGTCGGTATACGAAAACCGTATATCGCACAGCTATGATATTCATATAGTCTTGTTTGGTAAAATCTGGCCATCGTGTTGATATGAAATTCATTGTGATGGCACATCCGGTTATTGAGATATGAATCTTCTCAGAAACCTGATCCGCTGCACTAGCCATGTCTGATATCATATTAATCGGTAGGTTCTGGGGATCGATAATATGTAATTATTATTTGTGTGTCGGCCGCGTAGGTCGGCCTAGAGAACATGTCAGGATTATGGGGCTGCTGAAAGCCCCTGCCCAGATGTGATTACCATAATCCGGCCTGGGGGCCGACTCTGGAAGCCCGCCTCTGAACTCAGCTCCATTAAAAGTGAATGAGCTGCCCGGGCAATGCAGTCCTCCAATTCCATCTATATGAGAACATTCTGCTGCCAGCCAGAGGACACATGGCTGGCGGACATCTTGCTGAACTTTGAATTGAGCTCTGAAACAAAGGGCACATGGCTAGCGGCCATCTTGTCGTAACTGAACAAAGGGCATCTTCCATTTTGTTTGAATTTTAAGTCTTGCTGAACTTTGAATTTATCTCTGGAACAAAGAACTTTGCGAACTTGAAACCAAGGACTTGATGATTTTCCCACAAAAGGACATATTTCCACAAACCCTAGGTATTTTCTCCCTTTTTATTTCATACTGGCTATTACTGTTTTAATAATTGTTGATTTTAATAATTGTCTGTATATATTAATTATTTATATTGCTTTCAATAAACCGACACTATCATAGTTACATAGTTACATAGTTATTTTGGTTGAAAAAAGACATACGTCCATCGAGTTCAACCAGTATAATGTACAACACCAGCCTGCTCCCTCACATATCCCTGTTGATCCAGAGGAAGGCGAAAAAACCCTTACAAGGCATGGTCCAATTAGCCCCTAAAGGGAAAAATTCCTTCCCGACTCCAGATGGCAATCAGATAAAATCCCTGGATCAACATCATTAGGCATTACCTAGCAATTGTAGCCATGGATGTCTTTCAACGCAAGGAAAGCATCTAAGTCAGTTGTTGTTCTAGCTACCCTATTATTCAGCACGCACAGAACTGATCCCGGGTCTCTGAAGAGACGCTACTATTGGTTGTTGTTGGCTAGACAGACTAGAGTGTGTTTAACCGTTTTTATTCGCAGGACTAGTCAGTCAGCGGGCTCCTCGGGCCCATGGTAACCGAGGTGGTGGCAGTTATACCCTGAATTAGTATGTATTTTGTAATTACCGTACCTCACAGGCTCCCTTCTGGTTTGTCTGCGGCTAATTCCCAACGGTTCCTGCGCATTGACTGCGACCAGAATTCGCACGATCCGTGCGCTGGCACCGTTTAGAAGGCCATTTGTGGTCTGACCACTAGGGCCTCCTGTGACAGTGTTTGGCAGCGGTTGGGACCTGTGTTGTGCTGAAAGTATCTAAGATAGCGCTAGCGCTATCCAGAAACGAAATAATTCGTTGGTGTAGCTGGAAGGCAATATATTTTTTACATATACAGAGAGACTGTGTAGCCAGTACCCCTCCCCAAAAGTTTTATTTTATTTGGCATGGAAATGTCCGGGAACTACAAGAACATGTGCCTGTCGGACCTGCAAAATCTTTGCCAAGCGAGAGGCATTGACGTTGGCCGCAGGAAACAACAGGACCTGGTAACGGACTTGTTTCAATGGGATACCCAGCAACTGCGGGAGCTGGATGTGTCTGCTGAGGTAGACGCCGGAACATCTGACCCAAATCGAGGGGAACCAGAGACTGAGAATCCTGACCGTACAGAGGTTGTGCATCCTGAGGGCCCTGCATTAACAGTTATGCAGGAGAATGTCAGTATGGTCCCCAATCCCAGAGTTTCTGAAAGTACTCGCCCGGAACTGGCCAGTACTGGACTGTCCATTTGTACTGATCCGCTAATGCAGCAGGCATTACGACAGCTGATGGAGACTGACCTGGACAAGTACCTGCAGTACATGCGAGAGGAACGCCAGGCTGCTGCTGCAGCTGCAGAACGTCACGCGGAGAGGGATGCCACTGAGCGAGAACGGGAGCGCCAACGACAGCATGAGCTAAACATGGCAAAAGTGCAACAGGCCAGCCGGAGTTCTTCGCCCAGCCTCCCTGCGGAAGGAGCTGCATCGCCCGTAAGTGCAAAATTTAAATTTGCTACTATTGAAAAAGACACAGACATTGACTTGTTTTTGCGATCTTTTGAAAAAGCGTGCCGTCAGTATCGTCTGTCCCAAGACCAGTGGGCCAGACATCTGACACCTTTGCTGCGCTACAAAGGGCTTGATGCTTTCGCAGAATTGCCTGCGGAGAAAGATAATGATTATGCCGCTATAAAAGACGCTATCATTACTAAGTTCCAGCTGACGCCAGAAGCCTATCGCAAACAGTTCAGGGCCTGGCAGAAAAAGTCTTCTGATTCGTACCGAGATGTGGTCAGCAGATTGCTCACCACACTCCGCCAGTGGACTCTAGGCCTCACCAAAGGGTCTTATGATGTCCCGGAGGACTTGATAGTCCTGGAACAATTTCTGAACATTTGCCCTACTGAGGTACGACAGTTTGTGCTAGAGCGCAAGCCGGCAACAGCAACTGTCGCTGCAGACCTCGCTGAGACTTTTGCGACTACCCGGGTGCCTGATGCATGCAGAACCGCACCATCCAGCTGGAGGGGAGGTCAGTCCAATACCTCGGCAGACTCTCCTGCCCCTGTGAGCTGTCAGCCACAGAGGCCACTCAGCGCAGCTGCTGCACCTAGGTCTGCAGCCCCTGGAGAGGTCACCTGTCACTACTGCCGCCAGCCCGGACACATGAAATTCGACTGTCCGGAGCGGAGACAGACACCACCAGCACCTGCAGCACCTGTATCACCTGTACCTCACCCACAGCAGATGCAACCCGCCAGCGAACCACAGCCTGGATCATCAGATTTTGTTATGTTTGCCCGCGGAAAGGAAATCTGCGACCGAACCGACCAGCAGCAACTTGTTAGAGTGAACGGCAAAGTTGTCACCGGATTCCGAGACACCGGAGCTGACATCACGTTAGTTCACTCACGCCTTGTGCCAAAGGAGAGCATCAGCTCCAGCCGATCCCTTGCCCTTACTGGAGTAGAGGGCACCCTTTTTCACATAGCCCACGCGAGAGTGAAGATGGATTGGGGAGTGGGAATCCAAGAAAGGAGAGGGATGTTGGGGTTATGAAGGAACTCACAGTCCCTGTGTTGCTGGGGACTGATTTGGGCAAGCTTGTGTCCTACTACGAACCTGCCATGACTGCCTTGTCGCTCACGGAAGGAGACGGACTCTCCACCCACCACCAGGTACTTTATACACTTGGGGGAGCACCAGGGGGAGGTGGGTTGAATGTGCCCAGTTCAAGGGTACCAGGTTCAATAGTGCCTGCTTCAAAGGCACCTGAGTTTGATGTACAGACTGTCTGCTGTGATGATGATGTAACTGTGCCTGAGTTTACCATACAACCTGTCTGTAATGAAAAAATGTCTATACCTGTCAATGTCATTAATGCATGCAACGATGATTTGAGTAATGCACGTCTGTGCCATTCTGAAGGTATACCTGTGCTAGCAGTACCGCGCAGCTGTACTGCTCAGAACCCGAGCTCAGAACAGGTGGACGGGGTTCTGGCATCCTCCCCCTCCTCTGACCGCAGGGATGAGACCTTTCAGTCGCTGGCCTCGTGTGATATGAGCAAGTTGGCTGAAACTGACAGCGTCCTCACAGCAGCACTACAAAGCGACCCAAGCCTGGAGGTGCTCAGGCAGCAAGCCTCTGAGTCCCTCGCAGACGGGGACGCTTTCAAGGTGTACTGGGAAGGTGGGAGACTGTACAGCGAGTCTGTACAGCCCCCTACCGGTGGATCACATGCGAATACCAAATGGCTTGTGGTCCCGAGTGCGTTCAGGGGACATGTGCTGAAATCCGCACATGCTAATCCTCTGACAGGGCACTCGGGTGTCCGCAAGACACTTGCCTGTATTTGGAAATACTGCAAAGCATGTGTCGTCTGTCAGGAGCGGGGGAGGTCCAGGGATTCCCGCGGGGGGGTCCCTTAGGTCCACAGCCGCTTCGCAGGGAGCCCCTGCGTGGGCTGGCTGCTGACCTACCCAAACCACTGCCCGTTGTCAGCAGTCCTGGCAGACGCCCCATCCGAACGCAGTGGCGCAAACGCCCTGGCCGGAACGGTCCATGTCGGGTCAAGCCTGAGGGTAGCGGACCGCGACCTGTCCAGGGGAACCGAGCCACCGGTTCCAATGGGTTTTCCCGCCGTACCGGCAACTCGAAACCCGTCAGCCAGGTTAGCGGCGCCGCCACACATCTTGCGGGTGTGTGGCTAAGCCACAGACAAGAGGGGGGGCTGTCACGGACGTTGCGGGGCCGTGCAGGATGGCTCTTTTGATATGCTAATGAGCCTGTGTCCTGGAGGATGTTTGTTCTCAATTACCTCCATTTGGTGAGCCTTTCATAACAGGGAGAGCCAGGAAGCTAATCCCAGCAGGGGGCTATTCTAAACCTGCTTCCACTCCAGACTAAACGGCACCGAGCACGGGCCATAAGAAAGCATGGGTGGTAGGATTTCCTGTCGGTATACGAAAACCGTATATCGCACAGCTATGATATTCATATAGTCTTGTTTGGTAAAATCTGGCCATCGTGTTGATATGAAATTCATTGTGATGGCACATCCGGTTATTGAGATATGAATCTTCTCAGAAACCTGATCCACTGCACTAGCCATGTCTGATATCATATTAATCGGTAGGTTCTGGGGATCGATAATATGTAATTATTATTTGTGTGCCGGCCGCGTAGGTCGGCCTAGAGAACATGTCAGGATTATGGGGCTGCTGAAAGCCCATGCCCAGATGTGATTACCATAATCCGGCCTAGGGGCCGACTCTGGAAGCCCGCCTCTGAACTCAGCTCCATTAAAAGTGAATGAGCTGCCCGGGCAATGCAGTCCTCCAATTCCATCTATATGAGAACATTCTGCTGCCAGCCAGAGGACACATGGCTGGCGGACATCTTGCTGAACTTTGAATTGAGCTCTGAAACAAAGGGCACATGGCTAGCGGCCATCTTGTCGTAACTGAACAAAGGGCATCTTCCATTTTGTTTGGATTTTAAGTCTTGCTGAACTTTGAATTTATCTCTGGAACAAAGAACTTTGCGAACTTGAAACCAAGGACTTGATGATTTTCCCACAAAAGGACATATTTCCACAAACCCTAAGTATTTTCTCCCTTTTTATTTCACTTTATTTCATTTTATTTTACTGGCTATTACTGTTTTAATAATTGTTGATTTTAATAATTGTCTGTATATATTAATTATTTATATTGCTTTCAATAAACCGACGCTATCGTCAGTTGTTGTTCTAGCTACCCTATTATTCAGCACGCACAGAACTGATCCCGGGTCTCTGAAGAGACGCTACTATTGGTTGTTGTTGGCTAGACAGAATAGAGTGTGTTAACCGTTTTTATTCGCAGGACTAGTCAGTCAGCGGGCTCCTCGGGCCCATGGTAACCGAGGTGGTGACAGTTATACCCTGAATTAGTGTGTATTTTGTAATTACCGTACCTCACAGGCTCCCTTCTGGTTTGTCTTCGGCTAATTCCCAACGGTTCCTGCGCATTGACTGCGACCAGAGTTCGCACGATCCGTGCGCTGGCACCGTTTAGAAGGCCATTTGCGGTCTGACTACTAGGGCCTCCTGTGACACTCCCTAACACTGCTACTGTCTGTACAGCACTTCCTAGTGGCTGCAGCTCTGGCGCTTTGAGTCAGCCGGGACAAAAGCGCAATATAAATGATCTGTGTCTGCCTGCGTCTGTCTTTCCCTACATCGTGAGGTGACTACTTATTTTTAAGCCCTGTTCACCCACTGGGTAATCAACGACTTGTTTTTGGTCATCCCAGCAGGGTATCTAGTCTTTGTACAGCTGCCACAGATCACAGATTTTTTTGTAGCTTAACAACCAAGAACAAACGAGCACACTGTGCTTTTTGTATCTAGTGCTGTAAGATGTTTCTTGCTCGTTTGCTGTCCAATGTCACTCCTCCCCTCTACATAGAACAGAATGTATGTAAAGCAAACATTTTCAGAACTGCCAACCTAACGACTGATAAATGGCAGTTGAGGACCACAGTTGCTGAAGGTATGTAAAAGCTTTAGAACCCCTGATTTGACCCTTATTTTCTGTGTGTTCCCTTAAAATGTACCATGGTACTTGATTGAAATGGGCAAATGCTTTGATTTATATTTATTTGTATCAAATCTAATACTTTGCTTAATTCAGGCAGTATTTAGTGTGCAATTCTATGTGTTTTATCAGCTGCCAATACTTGGTACTGCTAAAAGAAATTCATAAATCTGTCACATTTTAAAGCCACATTTATTTTCACCAAATCTCTTCAGTGAACCCTGATAAGTATGACATCAATACAGTGGCATGGCGGCTCTAAGGTCTCATTTCAAGGCATTTCTGCCTCCCCTGAACTCTTCTGGGGTGCCAGACTTATACACCACCCCCTTGAGTTTTCAGAGCCAGTGCAGCTTGCTGTTGAAACAGGGCATATTGTTAGGGAGACTTTGAAGGTCTTGGTTGGGATGCATGACTCCTCACAGAAGCTGATATAGGAGGTGATGTTCTCTGTCCATTTCTCCAGGTGGATGCCTCCAGAGCAGACCAGTCTGTGCAGTCAAAGCATGCCTGAAGCTCCAACTTTGCAAATACCATTTACCATGGTATACAAATACCATGTTATTATGACATGCCTCAGCTCTAATGCCATTAAAATACTCCATATATTTATCTCTATTTTCCTAAGCTTTGAAAGTGTGCTGATGTGGAGGAACAGGCTGAGAGCAAAGCATCTTTAAATATCCCTACAGGGCTTCCCATTGGTTCATTAAAGTGATCCCAAGCCAAAGCTTGGCATCAAAATCAGATACTTACCTTAACAGAGGGAAGCCTCAAGATCCTATTGAGGCTTCCCTCGCTACTCCGTTGTCCCCTGAGCACGGCCCCCCTCCACATAGGGGCAGTGCAGCTCCTCTTCCTGAAGTGTAGCCGCACGAGCCTGCTCGCGTATGTAGGTTACTGCACATGCACGGGCGGGTTCGGATGGCTATTGCGAGCCACGCTGGAGGAAGAAGAGCTGTGCATCCCCGATATGATTAGGGACAATGCCTTGTCACTAATCTTCTGGGGGGCCGCGCTCAGCAATGGGGGATATCAGAACAGGGAGGGAAACCTCAATAGGAACCTGAGGCTCCCTCTCTTTAGGTGAGTATCTAATGTTGTACATGAGCTTCGGCTCGGATACTCTTTAACCACTTGCCGACCGCACACTCGTACCGTGCGGCAGCAAAGTGGTAGCTGGAGGACCAGCGACGCACATCTGCGTCGCCAGGTGCCTCCCTAATTAATCAGGAAAGGCCGCTCACGCGAGCGGCCGTTTCCTGTTAGATCACGGAGCGGGTCTCCGTGAATAGCCTGCGAGCCGCTGATCGCGGCTCGCAGACTAAATGTAAACGCAGAAGACGTTTGTCCCCTTTGTTTACATTGAACGGCGCTGCTGCTACAGCAGCGCCGTAAGGCAGATCGGCGATCCCCGGCCAATCAGCGGCCGGGGATCGCCGCCATGTGACAGGCTGCACAGGAAGGATAGCGTCCTGTGCAGCCCCGATCACCAGGGGTGAGAGGGAGGAGAGGGAGGGGGGGAATTTCGCCGCGGAGGGGGTCTTTGAGGTGCCCCCCCCCCACAACACCCAGGCAGGCAGGAGCGATCAGACCCCCCCCTGCACATCCCCATACGGGGGAAAAAAGGGGGCGATCTGATCGCTCTGCCTGCAACCTGATCTGTGCTGGGGGCTGCAGAGCCCACCCAGCACAGATCATAAAAAAACACGCTGGTCCTTAGGGGGGGGGTAAACCCCTGGACCTTAAGTGGTTAACACACCAATGGGGATCCTCCTAACTTTATGGGGGCTTTGCTATTAGCTGCTAAAGTTGGCGGCCATTAACATTCCTTTAAAAATAACCATTGTCATGAGTAAATGTGTCATGGGTAAATGTAAGTTTTATAAGTGCACATAAACGATTGAATTCCTCAGATGCCTTAAAAAAATTCACGATAACATCCAGGGCCGGACTGTTACTTTACACCATTCAAGACCCAATTTCACCTGCCATTCATTCAAGTCTAAATGGAGCTTAATATGACTACCTACATCACAGGACAGGAGCTGGTGATGTAGCAGGCTGTGGTAATTATATTTTCATCCCACATTCCAAAAACATACTGATAAGCTAATTGATTTCCTCCAAAATTGACTTTAGACTATGGCCATGGTAGGGATTAGATTGTGAGCACTTCTGAGGTACAATCAGATACATAACTATGTATTGTAAAGTGCTGCAGAAGACGTCAGGGCTATATAAATACATAATAATAATAATAATATGGTAGGGACATTGGACTATAACAGGGATTACTGCCGCACTTAACACAGTCAGTGACATGACTATGTTAAGTGCTGCAGAAGAGGTCAACATTATATGTATATACATAATAATAATAATAATAATAATATTACTGCTTTAAGTTTCCCTATAGTGTCCCCAGTTCTAGCTTACCCCCATATGTGGCCCCCCATTATAGTGCTCCCCTTACAGTGTCACCCCCCTAGTGTGCTCCCCCACTATTGCTTTGCGAGAGTGCTCCCCTTTAGGGCCCTACTCATTAGTATATTCATATCTCTATAGCCTATTGGCACAGAAAGCCTGCTGTCTTATGCACCAGCCCTATAGTAAATGCATCACATATACCCTAAGGCCCGGTTCACACTTGCGGTGGCCCTCCGGAATCGCCGTGCCGGAGCCGCACCGCTTGCAGAACGGACGGAACGGACGCACGGCATAGCAATGAAAGCCTATGCGTCCGTTCACATGCGTCCGTTCTGCCGAACCGGAGCCGGACCGGATCCGGGCCGGATCCGGACTCCGGCCTCCGTTCCAACATGCGCTATTTTTTCATCCGGCTCCTCCGGCAGCCGTATCCGGGGCGGAGCCGGACTGCACCATCCGGCCAATACAAACCAATGGGAACCGGAGAGCGCACAACACACTGGCTGAGAAATCCGGATGTTCTACCCCACTTCCTATGGGGATTGTTGCGGCGATATTGGATGGGGACACATGGGCAAGCATTTTGGAGTGGAGCAGCACAGCTGGATCCGGATCCGGAGATGTTGGCAGCATGTCGGAGGTGGAGGTGAGTGCTAAACAGCAGAGGGCCTGATTCCACAGGTCCCCCTTCTGCTGACCTCCCAGACCCCAACATTTTTTTTGTTTTTAACGAACTTTTGCCAAACGGATCCGGATCGCATCCTGATGGACACCTGATGCAACCTGACCGGATCCGGATCGGATCCGGATCAGAACCGTACGGTTCCGATCCGGATCCGGTCCGGATCCGGTCAGGTCATCCGGTCCGTTTGGCAAACAACCGCTAATGTGAACCGGGCCTAATCAATTTCAATTTTCAGCTGACTAAAAAAATATTCAATAATATTGGAATATATGCGCCTATAAAATTAACAATAACTACATGGGACTTTCCAGACCACAATGTTGGGACATGCTTTGCTGCATATTATGTATCCTAGTTTCTGTTTGCTAAAATGGGATTTGAAATGTTTCCCTGCTTTCCAGTTCTGCTAAAATGCATTTTAGGGGGACACTAGAAAGCCAAGGCACAATTCATGGTTGTAGGGTAATGGGCTCTAGGAAACAGGGCATACCGCCCAACTTTTTGAGATTAGAAAAAGGGACACTTTAAGACACACCCCTGCCATACAATTAATCACGGCCCAGCCACACCCCTAATTACAGATACCAGAAACAATTCTGATGGAAAATACAAAGTTTTATAATTCAGACCACTCTGGTCCTCTCTTTCATCATTACCGTAGTTCTCCTGTATTTAAATATTTTAAAATAAGAAATATATTTATTTAAATGATCGAAATAACATTTAGAGTCTATTAAATACATTTTTCAGTAGAAAAATACATATATTTACATCAGTCCTGAAAGAGGGACAAATTAGGAAGAAAGAGGGATGGGGAGATTTACTTCCCAAAGAGGGACGTAAATCCCTTTGAAAAGGGGACAGTTGGGAGCTATGACAAGGGGCACCATAGATGGAGATTGGAAAGCGGAGACACAATTTTTGGGGACACTGGGAAGCACAAGTACAAGAGAGCAAGAAAACATTTTAGGGGTAGTGGGAAGCTAGAATGCATTTTAGCAGGCACTGTGATGCATGGACACATTTTTGATAAGAATTGGAAGTATGGAACACAAGCAGGGGCACTGCCAAGATCAGAGTTGTCATCAGTGTCAGAGATTCTGAGAATCATTTTCAAGAACACTGGAAAACTGAGGTACATTTTTGCAGGAACTATGGAACTAGCTGGAACAATTTTTTAGGTCACCAGAAAGAAGGGAAACATTTTAAGGGTGACATTGGCCCAATACATGTACTATGTGTGGACAGTTTATGCACATAGATGCAACAAACGAAACTTTAGAACCATATAGTAGATAAACATCTATGTGCTGCAGAAGGTCTGTCCAGAAATTACCAGGGACAAATGGAGTACCAAGTACCAAGTAACACTCTCCTCTTTAACTTATTAACTGTGCTGCATGGTAAGTACTGTGAGCAGTGCAAGTGTGATATGTTGGCTAATCTTTGGATATTTATTAATATGAATATTCTTTATAATATTGGCTAATGTTTGGATATTTTGTCTATTAGATCTATTTTAATCATTTAAGGTGCTCAAGAGATAGAGATCTCCATTGGTTTATGTGCCTGGGGATTACACAAAATGTGGAACTAGTTTGGTTAGTATTGATCTTATAAACTGAAAACTGCTGGCCAGGTGCAGTTCAGAAGGCCATAGACACAGTTTTGGTAATAACCCACCTATCTGCAGTGTGCTCCATGGTGCAAGCTGTGGAATAACATAGTTGCATATGTCAAGAAGATGCTGCATCTTGGGGCTGGAAGTGATCTATTACAATCACACTATCGAGGAGCAGACATAGTGTGCTGTAATGACTCACCACCACTGCTTATAACTAAACTAAGCACATGGATTGTTCACTCTGCCAGGCCCAAGAGAACATTTTCACATCCACTTCTATCAGCTGTTGAACAAAGAACTTTGTTATGCTGCACAGCTTTTCATTTATTCACCATGGTCTATGGTACACTCTGTGTTGGAAAACCTTACTGTATCTACCTCTGTAAGATCACTAACTCAGTAAAAGGTATAACTTTTACAGCGTTGCGATCAAAAATATTGGGTATAGTGGAGTTCCTTCCCTCTACAACAGTAAAAGTTTTAGATGATGGTTTCTCTTGGAATAATCTCAAAGCACTCAGTTTGGATTTTTATATAAATTTGTATTTTTCAAAAAGCAATATATTTACAGCAGAAAAATATGAATCTTCAAGATGTTCAAAGTTCACAGTTCCATGAAATAAACTTTATCTTGCAGATATTGGATTGTAGATCTAAGGTTGGTTAATGTTGCCTATTTCTGAGTATCTTTAGTAGTTGCTGAGAAAAAATGTTCAAAAATAATGCTAATAAAAAATGCTAACTTTCAATGCTTAATAGGCTCAACTAAATATTAAATGCTAAGAATGGTAAGAATCACCAGAATATAATATCAATAAGGCATACCTCTTCTCAATTATTGTAGAAGGTCTCACCCCAAGGTAGCTGTTGTCGAGATGTGTAAAACCTGCCCATTCTACCCCGCTTTTATACCCAAATTTCAAAATAGCTGAAAAATCAGAATTTCCCACTGACGAATTTTCCATATCTTGGAGTGTTTCGTGCGTCATTCAACGTATCTTATTTACAAAGTCTGACATTTAATTAATGAGGGTGATATCGTAATTAATTGGATACACACGCAGGTAGACATCTTGACTACGTCATGACCTCCCGATAAGAGAAATGTCATGAGACACTCAGACACTGGGTCTCCAGAATTAAAAAATCTCCCATATCTATGTTCCATGCTGTGTTTGCTTATTATGACATCTGTGTCTTAATTGGCCTGAGGTATGCCCATTTCTTTCTGAAATGCTGTCGGCCATCTTGACCCACCAAAATACATAGGACTGTAACCAACAGTATTCAGACTTACAGTAAATTAATACTTATTTAAACACTATACTATCCTTAAAGAGTAATTAAATATTGTGTATACTGATCAGCTACCTAAATAATTTCATTCTATAATTTTTTTATTAAGAAATCATTAATTTTATAAACTTATAAAAGATTACAAAAATCACCAGATGGCAGTGTAATATTATGTATTAAGCTTATGATTAAAAATGCTTTATCTATCTGACATTTTATAAAAGTCACAATGAACTACCATAACCATAACAGGATGTTTGCTGTCATCACTAATTTCAAAATAAGATATTGTTCTCAAAACAAAGAAAGACATGCCAACCTTGATCTGTCTGGAACTGTTATCCAAGTCTCCATAAAAGTAAAAACAATTTTCCTAGTTTCAAATATATTCTGAAGATTTTGCTATTTGCACTTGTTTAAGGAATAACTCTAGCTAGCATATAACTGACACTAATTCTTGAAATGCATACATATCAGGCTTATTTGAATCATCATAGTTAACTAAAAATAATATAGAAGACAGGGTTTCAGTGTGGTTATAACATAAATCTGACATCTGAATGTAGTGGGGGTTGGATTCACTTTGTTACAACCTCCATAGGTCAGGCATAAATACTGTTTTGTTTTTTATTTATGGGTGACAGGTTGGGTGCAGGAGGGGTTGGATGGAAGTGGGTTTCTAGAAACAAACCCTCAGAACTCACTGCAGAAGAAGGCATGGCTAGCTAAATGCTAGCTAAGTGGTTGGCATAATGGTCTTGCAACTCTTGGACTGTGGCTTCAATCTCAACAAAAAATGCCATCTGCTTGGGATTTGTATATTATCTCCATGTTTACACATGATTTTCCATTCCCTGCCACAACCTAAGAACAAATTAGCTTATTAACGGTCTTCCCTTTAAATTCTCTCTAGAGTATACAAAGACAGTACAGAGTGGGCCATTTATATGGATACACCTTAATAAAATGGGAATGGTTGGTGATATTAATTTTCTGTGTGTGGCACATTAGTATATGTGAGGGGGGAAACTTTTCAAAATGGGTGGTGACCATGGCGGCCATTTTTAAGTCGGCCATTTTGCATCCAACTTTTGTTTTTTCAATAGGAAGAGGGTCATGTGACACATCAAACTTATAGGGAATTTCACAAGAAAAACAATGGTGTGCTTGGTTTTAACATAACTTTATTCTTTCATGAGTTATTTACACGTTTCTCTTTGTTTACAGCCATTGACATGTCTCCGAGATTAACATGTGAGGAGCAGATAGAAATTGTGTTTATGTCTGGTGAAGGCAGTAACAGGGTCATTGCAGCAGATTTCAATGCAAGACACCCTACGAGACCACCCATCTCCTCATGCTACAATTAGCAAACTGCTTGCTAAGTTTTGTGAAACTGGTTCAGTGTTGGATTTGACAAAATGTGGGTGCATGAAATCTGTCACTAATTAAGAAACATCAGTGGCTGTCCTAGCTTCATTCCGCAAGAGCCCACAGCGTAGCACTCACCGCATATCACTGGAGAGTGGCATTAGTCAAACATCCCTTCGGCGGATATTAGCTACTCACAAATGGCACCCGTACAAACTCCAGCTACTGCAGCATCTCAATGAGGATGACCCAGATCGGTGCACTGAATTTGCAGAATGGGCAAAACAAATCTTGGAACAGGAACCTTAGTTTATGCAGAAGATTTTGTTCAGTGATGAGGCAAACTTTTATGTGAATGGTGAAGTTAACAAACAAAACCACCGCTATAGATCTGACACTAGCCCACGTTGGATAGATCCCTCCAAGACTGTTGGAACAAAAAAATTGATGGCATGGTGTGGTATATGGGGTACAAAGATAGTGGAGCCATTCTTCATCAGTGGAAACCTCAAGGCCACTGGATATGAGAAATTGCTACATGATGATGTGTTTCCCTCTTTATGCACTGAAGCTGGCACGTTCCCATGGTGCACCACCACATTATGGGTGTCAGGTCCGAGCATTCCTAGATGAACAGTTTCCTGGAAAGTGGATTGGTCGTCGTGGGTGAGTTGAATGGCCCTCAAGGTCTCCCGATCTGACCCCCTTAGACTTTTATCTTTGGGGTCATCTGAAGGCAATTGTCTATGCTGTGAAGGTACGAGATGTGCAACACCTGAAACTACGGATACTGGAAGCCTGTGCTAGCATTTCTCCTGCGGTGTTGCTATCAATGTGTGAAGAGTGGGAGAAGAAGGTTGCATTGACAATCCAACACAATTGGCAGCACATTGAACACATTTTATAAGTGGTCATAAACTTGTAAATAACTCATGAAAGAATAAAGTTACGTTAAAACCAAGCACACCATTGTTTTTCTTGTGAATTTCCCAATAAGTTTGATGTGTCACATGACTCTCTTCCTATTAAAAAAACTAAAGTTGGATTCAAAATGGCCGACTTCAAAATGGCCACCATGGTCACCAGCCATCTTGAAAAGTTTCCCCCTCACATATACTAATGTGCCACAAACAGGAAGATAATATCACCGAAAATTCCCATTTTATTAAGGTGTATCTATAGAGTTGGGCCGAACGGTTGCCTGCGAACGGTTCCATGCAAACTTCAGTGGTTCGCGTTCGCGTCCCGCAGGCGAACTTTTGCGGAAGTTCGGTTCGCCCCATAATGCACCATGAGGGTCAACTTTGACCCTCTACATCACAGTCAGCAGGCCCAGTGTAGCCAATTAGGCTACACTAGCCCCTGGAGCCACTCCCCCCCTTACAAAAAGGCATGCAGCGGCGGCCATTACGCTCACTCGTGTGCCTGCGTTAGTGAGAGTAGGGCGAGCTGCTGCAGACTGTCTCTCATAGGGAAAGATTAGTTAGGCTTAGCTTGTTCCTGGCTGCATACCTGTTCTGTTAAGTGAACCTGCCACTGCATACCTGTTCTGTGAACCCACCACTGCATACCTGTTCTGTGAACCCACCACTGCATACCTGTTCTGTGAACCCACCACTGCATACCTGTTCTGTGAACCCACCACTGCATACCTGTTCTGTGAACCCACCACTGCATACCTGTACTGTGAACCCACCACTGCATACCTGTTCTGTGAACCCACCACTGCATACCTGTACTGTGAACCCACCACTGCATACCTGTTCTGTGAACCCACCACTGCATACCTGTTCTGTGAACCCACCACTGCATACCTGTACTGTGAACCCACCACTCCATACCTGTTCTGTGAACCCACCACTGCATACCTGTTCTGTTAACCCACCACTGCATACCTGTACTGTGAACCCACCACTGCATACCTGTTCTGTGAACCCACCACTGCATACCTGTTCTGTGAACCCACCACTGCATACCTGTTCTGTGAACCCACCACTGCATACCTGTTCTGTGAACCCACCACTGCATACCTGTTCTGTGAACCCACCACTGCATACCTGTACTGTGAACCCACCACTGCATACCTGTTCTGTGAACCCACCACTGCATACCTGTTCTGTGAACCCACCACTGCATACCTGTACTGTGAACCCACCACTGCATACCTGTTCTGTGAACCCACCACTGCATACCTGTTCTGTGAACCCACCACTGCATACCTGTACTGTGAACCCACCACTGCATACCTGTTCTGTGAACCCACCACTGCATACCTGTTCTGTGAACCCACCACTGCATACCTGTACTGTGAACCCAGCACTGCATACCTGTTCTGTGAACCCACCACTGTATTCCTGTTCAGTGAACCCGCCACTGCCGTCACTACACAAACAGCTGTTTGCGGTGCGTTACACAGTGAGTTTGGTGTGTCAGTGTGAAGCAGTACCTTAATTACACTACCTAATTGATGTATACACATGCAAGATGTTTTAAAGCACTTTAGGCCTGTCATTTAGCATTCAATGTGATTTCTGCCCTTAAAACGCTGCTTTGCGTCAAATCCAGATTTGTCCCGGGGACTTTTGGCGTGTATCCCACTCCGCCATGCCCCCCTCCAGGTGTTAGACCCCTTGAAACATCTTTTCCATTACTTTTGTGGCCAGCATAATTTTTTTTTTTCAAAGTTCGCATCCCCATTGAAGTCTATTGCGGTTCGCGAACTTTAACGCGAACCGAACCTTCCGCGGAAGTTCGCGAACCCGGTTCGCGAACCTAAAATCGGAGGTTCGGCCCAACTCTACTATAGAAATGGCCCACCCTGTAGATTGTAAAATTTTGGAGGGACAGAAAGTATTATCTGCAGGTATGTGAGTGTCACCTTGTTAGGGGAATTCAATAGTGTAATAACAATACTTATAAGTGTAATTACACTTTACTTTGGTTGTGCAAGTGATAGGTGTAGATTTGATATCATGGGACTGCTAGCATATGAATACAACTAAAAATGTGATATGGTTTTGTATTCTAGATGAAGGAGCCTATAATACTGGCAAAGAAGTCCAACACATCATACAACATAGTGGGAACTACATACACATTGAACATCAAGGAACCAGCACTGGCAACAATTGCAAAGAATGCAGCTCTCCCACCTCCTCCTCTTTCTCCACCACATACTGTGGTAAAGCAACTAGATGCCAAAAAGACTTATAACAGTGTCAGCCGCATTGATAAGATTTCTCGAATTGTCTTCCCAGTCCTTTTTGCCATCTTTAATCTGGTGTACTGGGCTACATATGTCAACAGAGAATCAGCAATCAAGGGAATGATTCCAAAACAATAGAGATTTGACCTTTTGTTTCCTCTTGTGGGACATGTTGCCTGCTTCATGACAGGTCACTTGCTGGTAACTGCCTGTTTTATTGATTAAAATGTCTAAGCTCTCTTTTTCAGCTCACTGTGATACCTATCCCTTGCAGAGTGGTTGCTTATTTGTTTTTGAGGGCTTACACCAATAGCCCTTTATTTTTGGAAGCGTAACTGGCATATTTGTGTGTAGCCAATGTTAAAATGCAAATGAGACCATCATTTTTTAAATCAAGCACTCAATGATCCATGTGCTATGTTGTGTTAAATGTAATTTTTTTACACTTACTTCACTTTGTGTTGACTAGTAGTGCAAATGATCCTTGTTTTATGTAATCTTTAATATGTTACAATATATACTGTGATTTTCTGCTAAGACTGCACTTGTCAATACAATGTACTGTATATACATGCACATTTTTTTACATTTGCAAGTGCTGCAAGGGTCTTTAATTTTTTACTGACACATTTGTAAGCATATCCAAGTTCCCTTTTGCAGTGCCAGATAAATGTGTCTTATTTGTTATAAAACTGAAACAATCATAAAACAAGACTTTCTTTGCTGAACCACCCCATTCGCCATTTACTGGTAGGTACTATAATTTTTATCTCACAAGTACTGATTTATCAACACAGGTTCAGATGTGAAGCAAAGTGGAGCACATGCCCAGGGGAACCAATCAGGCGTCAGATGGTGAATGGAAGTCTTCTAACTGGTTACTTTAGGCAGCTGTGCCATTTTTGCTCCAGTCTTCTGTGCATGTATCTCGATAAATCAGCTCCACATTAAATTGTTTGCATGTGCTATGTTATGCTGAGCAATTTACTTTCTTTCATAGCAACATGGTAACTTGTGCCAGGTTTGATTTAAACCTGATATCTAGCTGCGTGACTAATATATAAATACATTCAGGTTTTGAGACACTGTACAAATAATTTTTATGCAATGCATTTTGAACCTGAAGCTGTGGTCTTTAGATAAGTAAGACCGAGAGCAAGATTCTTTATAGGCTAGACTTAAAGCAGACCTGTATCAGAAAGTAAAGTGTGACATCATATAATCAATCGTACTGCATCATATAAGATATGGCGTTTGAGGCTGTGATATACTGTATGTACGTATTTCAAAGTTCTTATATATTATTAAAACCTTGCTTATTTGACTGCACACTGAAGGGTACCAGGATGTCACTTTCAGCAGTAGACTTAGTAGTAAATCACAGCAGACACCTGAATGTACACACAGACATAAAGTGTTAGATAGCTAACAATATACGGTATATCACAATGAAATAGTAACGGAGGCTTACTAGATGTACCCTTATGTGGGCTAGTTCAATGAGAGCATTGATCTAATATTGGCATTAATCTCTGCACAAGATGCTTTTAGAGAACTGATGTTTGTGCAAAGCCAGCCAATTAGTGGACACCTTCCATTGTGTCCAATTCTCAGCAGCAGCTAAATGTTTCCAAACTTCCATCAGACATATACAACTTATTTTTTGACTATAGGTCTGCTTCAATAGATATTACTTTGATCACCTTTTCCCCTTCAAATGAATACCTTTTTTAAATAAATACGATTTGATTTCAGTTACCAAATCTATTGAGCTTGCATAGGTATGTAGGTTTTATCATTAGCAAAGATTTGTAGTTAGGCATATGTTTAGATCATAAATTGAAGGTCCACAGCGCTAAGTTTAAAATTAA
Organism: Hyperolius riggenbachi; assembly: GCF_040937935.1. NCBI lineage: Eukaryota > Metazoa > Chordata > Amphibia > Anura > Hyperoliidae > Hyperolius > Hyperolius riggenbachi. Next base: position 198,161,847 of record NC_090653.1, on the reverse strand, counting down.
ACACCTTTAATAATACAAATTGTGTTGGCATTGATCTTAAGCTCACTTAGAGCACCTTCCCCTTTAAACACCCCTGTCGCACACAAACACTCACACAATATCACTGCAGTGAGCACTCGCACAAAAATGTAAAAAAGGGATCCCAGTAAAAGATCAAGGATGAGGATATAAAAAGCTTTTGTTGATAGAGCTAATGATGGACATAAAACTTTTTGTGCAGCTCAATAAGGTCCGCAATGAATGGAGTTTCCGTTAAGATTAAGTTCATGCATGCATCAATGGCAACTTCTGCTTGTATATATGATACTGCACCAGTTCCTCCGGCGTGGGTGAATCCTCGCTCCGCTGTCTCCCCTCACCGTATGATCTAACACTGGCCTTGTGTATACGGGCACGGAGTCAGCTGATGCCGCCAGGAGTAGGTATTACTTCCGTAGACGCCGCTTCCGTCCTCTGCAGATGGACGGTTCCGTAGGCGGCTTGTTAGTTACTTGCTGGCTTGGGCAATCCCACAGTGACGTCACTGATAGCGTATGTGCGTAGGACGCTGACGTTTCAGGAGGTAACGCCTCCCTTCTTCAGAGCTGCCCAACAATCGCTTCCCCCAGCTTATAAACATTCCTCTTATTCTTAGGATCCACCCACTTCTCCTTGGAAACCAGTGCTGCCGTTTATCTTCCTCCAATTTTCACAACAGCAAGAATACATGTCAGAGTTCATCCACAGCAATTGCTGTGGCTTTTCCACTTCTCATATTTTTATCATGATAGAGAAAAATAATTGTCTCCAGATCTTTTTATATGCATCCAAGAATAAAAATGAAAAAATTAAAAAAATTTAAAATAAAAATATAAATAATATATATGAAAATTCCCCACATATCAGTATGTTTTATTCTATTTTAAAAAAGCATAAAACTCAAAGTCACAATTTAACCCTTTGGGGGTCATAGTGTCCAGTGCATATATCCAAAATGATTCCGTACGAGATAATTTACTTATAAAGTCTCCTCCCCTCCAGTCTTTCTCTACTTTCTGTAGTCCACAAAATGTGGAACCCCGTACTGAGCATTTGTGAAATTTCTTATAATGTGCAGATAAGGGATGTTTTTCATTTCCTTTTTCTATATTATATAGATGTTCCCCTAATCTTTTTTTCAGAGATCTTTTTGTCCTCCCCACATATTGCTTCTGACATGGGCAGCATATCACATATACTATCCCTTTGGTGGAACAAGTAAAGTTGCCTCTTATGGGGAATATTTCACCATTGCAAGAGGAAACAACCTCCTGCATCACTCTGTCGCCTTTAGTAGCCGCACACATTCCACAATCACCACATCTTCTAAATTTGTTTCCCCTTTTCCCTGGGCAAGGATCTGTAATAGTGGGTGCTATCATTTGACCAATGTTTGAACTCCTTCTGAATGTAATACCCGGATGATGACCCAAATACCCATCCAGAAAATCGTCTTCCTTTAAAATGCTCCAATATTTGTTCACTATTGCTTTTATCTTGTAAGCCTGTTCACAATAGTCAAATAAAAGAGCTGGTGGCCTTTCAGACCAATTATCTCTGTGTTTGTTTCCTATCATTAATGTTTCTCTGTCGATATTCATTGTCTCACCCACAGCTTTCTCTAGAAGTTCATCCTCATATCCCTTCTCTTTGAAACGATTGCTGAGAACCTCTATTTCAGTATTAAGGTCTTGAGGTCTGGAACAATTCCGCTTCAGACGTAAAAATTGTCCCTTAGGGACATTAACTAGCCATCTTGCTAGGTGGCAACTATCTATATCAATAAAACTGTTGCAGTCAACTGGCTTAAAAAATGTTTTAGTGTGCAATTTCGCATTATCTAGGAAAATGGTGAGATCCAAGAAATTTACAGAACTTTTACTTATTTCCATTGTAAACCTGAGATTATATTCATTCGAATTAATATTCTGATAAAAATGTTGTAAAGAAACAGAATCTCCTCGCCAAATAAAAAAGGCGTCATCAATAAAACGGCGCCAGAACACAAGGCCCGCGCCGGAACACATGGACCACTGTTTGAGCACATGTTCCTCCCAGTGGGCCATGTATAAATTAGCAAATGCCGGCGCGAACCTTGTGCCCATCGCCGTTCCTGTACACTGTAAATAATAATTACCATCAAAATAAAAATAATTGTGTTCTAATATATACTTCATGCCCTCCAATATGAAAAGCACTTGTTCTTCCTCCAATTCTTCATCTTGTAACAAATAGTACTTAGCCGCTTGTAGCCCTTTTCCATGTTCAATCACTGTGTACAGTGAACTCACATCGATTGTACATAGAATATCACCCAATTCCCATTCAAATTGTTCTAGTTCTCTTAAAAAGTGTCTAGTATCTTTCAAATAGGCTGGTGTCTTTATCACCTGTCTCTGCAAGAAGCCATCGACATACTTAGATAGATTGGCACTCAGGGACCCAATGCCCGATATTATGGGGCGGCCCGGAGGATTTTTATGATCTTTGTGTACTTTTGGGAGATGGTAGTAGACCGGTAATTTGGGTTTGTCTGTTAATAAAAAGTCATATTCTTTCTTATTTATTATTCCCATAGTTTTTCCTTCTTCCAAAAAAGTTTTCAATTTTCTTACATAAGTGGTCGTCGGGTCTCCCCTTAATTTTTTATAAGTGGTTATATCTGTTAGCTGTCTATAAGCTTCCCTTTTATAATCTTCTGAGTCCTGTATTACTACCCCACCCCCCTTATCCACTGGTCTTATTATTATAGAGGTGTCATCTTTCAAAGCCCTCATGGCTTTTCGTTCTTGATATGTTAAGTTGTCTTTGCTTCTATTAAGAAAGTTAGTTTTTTTAATCTCTTTAGTTACCATTGTCTCAAATGTAGTCATGGATTTGCTATACTCTTGTGTTGGAAAAAAGTGGGACTTGGGTCTTAAATCTGTATGAAGATATTTGGGTTTAACAGTTTCCTGTTTCGTGTAGTTGTTTTTGGCAAAATGTTTTTTTAGACATAATTTCCTCATAAACCTTTTCAGGTCTATATACATATTGAATTTGTTGGCCTTTGATGAGGGTGCAAATTTTAATCCTCTATTAAGTATAGATATTTCGGATTCGGTTAGAACTTTTTTGCTGAGATTGAAAATTCCCTTTGGGACAATTTTCAATACTTTTTCTTTCAATCTTTGGGTTTTTTTGGAGTGCTTTCCTGCTCTCCTTCCTCTAATGTGTTTCGACCTCTTTTTCCCTTTCCTAAAAAAGGAATTAAGGTAGATTGGTTTAGACATTCCTTGTCTTTAGATTTAGATTTTTCTTTATACAATTCTCCTAATTTTTTTGTGTGAATATCACTATTTCTCCTTCCCATCATCATAGATGTCCTATAGTCTAGAAATTGAGGTTTCGATTTGCTAGATTGAGGTGTCCTCGCTGTTCGTGGGCTTCTTCTTAGTCTATGTGGGGAGTCTGCTACTAGAGCAGAGTATTTGTTATGAAGTGATGTACTATTATTTGATATTTTAGGAATCGCCCCCTCCCGTTGTTGTTTCATTAATTTCTCCTTAGCCCTCCCATCTTTCGCCTCTCCTCCCAAAGTGCATGATGTAGCGCCTTTCAAATCGCCTATCTTTAGCATATCTCTCCCCTCCTTGGTTTTCTCCTCCAAGAGGGAGAACTCTGTAGGATATGCGTTTTTGTTTGATAACTGGTTCGCAGTTTCAGGCGGACACTCTTTTACAGATACGTCCGACACGATCTGGGACTCCAGCATCTCACACGCTAGTTTCAGTTGTATTTCCGGATCCATCTGGGAGGCTCCAAAGCTGATGCCCCCACCCTGCGCCCCCAGGCCGGGCGGGTCTCCCACAAACTCCACACCCGTCACGGCCTGAGGACCCAGGGCGGGCACGGCAATCGAACCAAGGTCCCCCTGCAGCACCCCCTCTGTTTTGGAAATATTGGTGGTTAAGCCCTCAGTCCTTGTAGATTCCCCCACTACTTCAGATTCCATTTGTATAATTTCTTTAACAAAATTTTCTCCTACCGAGATCGTTTGTATAGCTTCTACATCAAAATTTTCTCCTACCGAAACCATCAAGCCGTCCCTTTGAAACTTTTTTGTCTTTCTTTTTATAATTTCCTCCTCCATAGAGGTAAGCCTAGTTTGGATACTTGTTTCCATATTTTTATATATTTCAGTGTCATGATGTTGTTCTAAATCTACATATGTTTTTCTAATCTCCTCTCCTGATTCCAAAAGTTGGATTTTCCTCACCTCTAAAAGAAACCCCAATACCTGCATTGAAAAACCATGAAACATCTTATCCCATTCAATTTGGTTATTGCCATACTGTAGATCTGCCGACAAGTTTTTATACAGGTATAGACCAATCGGACATTTGTCATTCTGAATATATTGATCTAGTGTAAATATTTCCCACAGGTTTTTGGTTTCAGATGTCAATAGTTTCTCCAGTGATCTACATTGATACTTAATAGTTTCCATCTCGAATCCCCTATCTTGAACATGTAGGGCTTCCTGAGCAAAAAATCTTTCAAGTCTATTATACCTATCTCGTCTGTATTGCCATAGATTGGAACTAATGGCTATAGATTCTTCCATTTTGGCCGCTGGGTATCCTTTTGTGGAGGAAATAACAAAATCTATAAAAGTTTGTATGGATATCCTGCGCCTATGGACAATTGCAGCAGCTGAGTGGACCAGGCAAATCCTCCAATACCTGACTCTGTAAAATTATAAATTGAAGGTCCACAGCGCTAAGTTTAAAATTAAACACCTTTAATAATACAAATTGTGTTGGCATTGATCTTAAGCTCACTTAGAGCACCTTCCCCTTTAAACACCCCTGTCGCACACAAACACTCACACAATATCACTGCAGTGAGCACTCGCACAAAAATGTAAAAAAGGGATCCCAGTAAAAGATCAAGGATGAGGATATAAAAAGCTTTTGTTGATAGAGCTAATGATGGACATAAAACTTTTTGTGCAGCTCAATAAGGTCCGCAATGAATGGAGTTTCCGTTAAGATTAAGTTCATGCATGCATCAATGGCAACTTCTGCTTGTATATATGATACTGCACCAGTTCCTCCGGCGTGGGTGAATCCTCGCTCCGCTGTCTCCCCTCACCGTATGATCTAACACTGGCCTTGTGTATACGGGCACGGAGTCAGCTGATGCCGCCAGGAGTAGGTATTACTTCCGTAGACGCCGCTTCCGTCCTCTGCAGATGGACGGTTCCGTAGGCGGCTTGTTAGTTACTTGCTGGCTTGGGCAATCCCACAGTGACGTCACTGATAGCGTATGTGCGTAGGACGCTGACGTTTCAGGAGGTAACGCCTCCCTTCTTCAGAGCTGCCCAACAATCGCTTCCCCCAGCTTATAAACATTCCTCTTATTCTTAGGATCCACCCACTTCTCCTTGGAAACCAGTGCTGCCGTTTATCTTCCTCCAATTTTCACAACAGCAAGAATACATGTCAGAGTTCATCCACAGCAATTGCTGTGGCTTTTCCACTTCTCATATTTTTATCATGATAGAGAAAAATAATTGTCTCCAGATCTTTTTTTTTTTTTTTTTTTTTGTAGATCACTGGAGAAACTATTGACATCTGAAACCAAAAACCTGTGGGAAATATTTACACTAGATCAATATATTCAGAATGACAAATGTCCGATTGGTCTATACCTGTATAAAAACTTGTCGGCAGATCTACAGTATGGCAATAACCAAATTGAATGGGATAAGATGTTTCATGGTTTTTCAATGCAGGTATTGGGGTTTCTTTTAGAGGTGAGGAAAATCCAACTTTTGGAATCAGGAGAGGAGATTAGAAAAACATATGTAGATTTAGAACAACATCATGACACTGAAATATAAAAATATGGAAACAAGTATCCAAACTAGGCTTACCTCTATGGAGGAGGAAATTATAAAAAGAAAGACAAAAAAGTTTCAAAGGGACGGCTTGATGGTTTCGGTAGGAGAAAATTTTGATGTAGAAGCTATACAAACGATCTCGGTAGGAGAAAATTTTGTTAAAGAAATTATACAAATGGAATCTGAAGTAGTGGGGGAATCTACAAGGACTGAGGGCTTAACCACCAATATTTCCAAAACAGAGGGGGTGCTGCAGGGGGACCTTGGTTCGATTGCCGTGCCCGCCCTGGGTCCTCAGGCCGTGACGGGTGTGGAGTTTGTGGGAGACCCGCCCGGCCTGGGGGCGCAGGGTGGGGGCATCAGCTTTGGAGCCTCCCAGATGGATCCGGAAATACAACTGAAACTAGCGTGTGAGATGCTGGAGTCCCAGATCGTGTCGGACGTATCTGTAAAAGAGTGTCCGCCTGAAACTGCGAACCAGTTATCAAACAAAAACGCATATCCTACAGAGTTCTCCCTCTTGGAGGAGAAAACCAAGGAGGGGAGAGATATGCTAAAGATAGGCGATTTGAAAGGCGCTACATCATGCACTTTGGGAGGAGAGGCGAAAGATGGGAGGGCTAAGGAGAAATTAATGAAACAACAACGGGAGGGGGCGATTCCTAAAATATCAAATAATAGTACATCACTTCATAACAAATACTCTGCTCTAGTAGCAGACTCCCCACATAGACTAAGAAGAAGCCCACGAACAGCGAGGACACCTCAATCTAGCAAATCGAAACCTCAATTTCTAGACTATAGGACATCTATGATGATGGGAAGGAGAAATAGTGATATTCACACAAAAAAATTAGGAGAATTGTATAAAGAAAAATCTAAATCTAAAGACAAGGAATGTCTAAACCAATCTACCTTAATTCCTTTTTTAGGAAAGGGAAAAAGAGGTCGAAACACATTAGAGGAAGGAGAGCAGGAAAGCACTCCAAAAAAACCCAAAGATTGAAAGAAAAAGTATTGAAAATTGTCCCAAAGGGAATTTTCAATCTCAGCAAAAAAGTTCTAACCGAATCCGAAATATCTATACTTAATAGAGGATTAAAATTTGCACCCTCATCAAAGGCCAACAAATTCAATATGTATATAGACCTGAAAAGGTTTATGAGGAAATTATGTCTAAAAAAACATTTTGCCAAAAACAACTACACGAAACAGGAAACTGTTAAACCCAAATATCTTCATACAGATTTAAGACCCAAGTCTCACTTTTTTCCAACACAAGAGTATAGCAAATCCATGACTACATTTGAGACAATGGTAACTAAAGAGATTAAAAAAACTAACTTTCTTAATAGAAGCAAAGACAACTTAACATATCAAGAACGAAAAGCCATGAGGGCTTTGAAAGATGACACCTCTATAATAATAAGACCAGCGGATAAGGGGGGTGGGGTAGTAATACAGGACTCAGAAGATTATAAAAGGGAAGCTTATAGACAGCTAACAGATATAACCACTTATAAAAAATTAAGGGGAGACCCGACGACCACTTATGTAAGAAAATTGAAAACTTTTTTGGAAGAAGGAAAAACTATGGGAATAATAAATAAGAAAGAATATGACTTTTTATTAACAGACAAACCCAAATTACCGGTCTACTACCATCTCCCAAAAGTACACAAAGATCATAAAAATCCTCCGGGCCGCCCCATAATATCGGGCATTGGGTCCCTGAGTGCCAATCTATCTAAGTATGTCGATGGCTTCTTGCAGAGACAGGTGATAAAGACACCAGCCTATTTGAAAGATACTAGACACTTTTTAAGAGAACTAGAACAATTTGAATGGGAATTGGGTGATATTCTATGTACAATCGATGTGAGTTCACTGTACACAGTGATTGAACATGGAAAAGGGCTACAAGCGGCTAAGTACTATTTGTTACAAGATGAAGAATTGGAGGAAGAACAAGTGCTTTTCATATTGGAGGGCATGAAGTATATATTAGAACACAATTATTTTTATTTTGATGGTAATTATTATTTACAGTGTACAGGAACGGCGATGGGCACAAGGTTCGCGCCGGCATTTGCTAATTTATACATGGCCCACTGGGAGGAACATGTGCTCAAACAGTGGTCCATGTGTTCCGGCGCGGGCCTTGTGTTCTGGCGCCGTTTTATTGATGACGCCTTTTTTATTTGGCGAGGAGATTCTGTTTCTTTACAACATTTTTATCAGAATATTAATTCGAATGAATATAATCTCAGGTTTACAATGGAAATAAGTAAAAGTTCTGTAAATTTCTTGGATCTCACCATTTTCCTAGATAATGCGAAATTGCACACTAAAACATTTTTTAAGCCAGTTGACTGCAACAGTTTTATTGATATAGATAGTTGCCACCTAGCAAGATGGCTAGTTAATGTCCCTAAGGGACAATTTTTACGTCTGAAGCGGAATTGTTCCAGACCTCAAGACCTTAATACTGAAATAGAGGTTCTCAGCAATCGTTTCAAAGAGAAGGGATATGAGGATGAACTTCTAGAGAAAGCTGTGGGTGAGACAATGAATATCGACAGAGAAACATTAATGATAGGAAACAAACACAGAGATAATTGGTCTGAAAGGCCACCAGCTCTTTTATTTGACTATTGTGAACAGGCTTACAAGATAAAAGCAATAGTGAACAAATATTGGAGCATTTTAAAGGAAGACGATTTTCTGGATGGGTATTTGGGTCATCATCCGGGTATTACATTCAGAAGGAGTTCAAACATTGGTCAAATGATAGCACCCACTATTACAGATCCTTGCCCAGGGAAAAGGGGAAACAAATTTAGAAGATGTGGTGATTGTGGAATGTGTGCGGCTACTAAAGGCGACAGAGTGATGCAGGAGGTTGTTTCCTCTTGCAATGGTGAAATATTCCCCATAAGAGGCAACTTTACTTGTTCCACCAAAGGGATAGTATATGTGATATGCTGCCCATGTCAGAAGCAATATGTGGGGAGGACAAAAAGATCTCTGAAAAAAAGATTAGGGGAACATCTATATAATATAGAAAAAGGAAATGAAAAACATCCCTTATCTGCACATTATAAGAAATTTCACAAATGCTCAGTACGGGGTTCCACATTTTGTGGACTACAGAAAGTAGAGAAAGACTGGAGGGGAGGAGACTTTATAAGTAAATTATCTCGTACGGAATCATTTTGGATATATGCACTGGACACTATGACCCCCAAAGGGTTAAATTGTGACTTTGAGTTTTATGCTTTTTTAAAATAGAATAAAACATACTGATATGTGGGGAATTTTCATATATATTATTTATATTTTTATTTTAAATTTTTTTAATTTTTTCATTTTTATTCTTGGATGCATATAAAAAGATCTGGAGACAATTATTTTTCTCTATCATGATAAAAATATGAGAAGTGGAAAAGCCACAGCAATTGCTGTGGATGAACTCTGACATGTATTCTTGCTGTTGTGAAAATTGGAGGAAGATAAACGGCAGCACTGGTTTCCAAGGAGAAGTGGGTGGATCCTAAGAATAAGAGGAATGTTTATAAGCTGGGGGAAGCGATTGTTGGGCAGCTCTGAAGAAGGGAGGCGTTACCTCCTGAAACGTCAGCGTCCTACGCACATACGCTATCAGTGACGTCACTGTGGGATTGCCCAAGCCAGCAAGTAACTAACAAGCCGCCTACGGAACCGTCCATCTGCAGAGGACGGAAGCGGCGTCTACGGAAGTAATACCTACTCCTGGCGGCATCAGCTGACTCCGTGCCCGTATACACAAGGCCAGTGTTAGATCATACGGTGAGGGGAGACAGCGGAGCGAGGATTCACCCACGCCGGAGGAACTGGTGCAGTATCATATATACAAGCAGAAGTTGCCATTGATGCATGCATGAACTTAATCTTAACGGAAACTCCATTCATTGCGGACCTTATTGAGCTGCACAAAAAGTTTTATGTCCATCATTAGCTCTATCAACAAAAGCTTTTTATATCCTCATCCTTGATCTTTTACTGGGATCCCTTTTTTACATTTTTGTGCGAGTGCTCACTGCAGTGATATTGTGTGAGTGTTTGTGTGCGACAGGGGTGTTTAAAGGGGAAGGTGCTCTAAGTGAGCTTAAGATCAATGCCAACACAATTTGTATTATTAAAGGTGTTTAATTTTAAACTTAGCGCTGTGGACCTTCAATTTATAATTTTACAGAGTCAGGTATTGGAGGATTTGCCTGGTCCACTCAGCTGCTGCAATTGTCCATAGGCGCAGGATATCCATACAAACTTTTATATGTTTAGATCATCTCAAGCCAAATATTATAGGGCAGTGAAGGATTAGTAAACTCAGTCATCACTAGGACTGTGAGAAAGAAAACTTTCTTTATGCTCTGCAAAAGGGTTTTTGCTTTGTAAGTCACTATGGAAGAGACTTTGCCTAAGAGGAAGTATAGTAAATTTTTCTCAAATGGCCACACAGACTACTATTATAAGAGATTCTAACAATTGTCCACATTAAAATAATAGAATAAAACAAATTATATAGTAATACTATTCTAAAATATATTAACTCAATAATCACATGTAAATTAATTTTAAACTAACAACTAACATGAACGTGTATTAGTAAATAATTGTACGTTTGTAAAATAGTGGGCCAACACTGAACTGGGCATTAACAAGATTAAAAATCACCTAACTAACTAGATAATAACCTCTCATAAGGCCTGCAAACACAAAAGTATAGTAAATCTGCTTACTTTGGTGACATTTCATAAAGGAGGCAGCCATATTGGTTTTGCTGCTTGGGACAACATCATCCATCTTTTAATGTACCCCAGGCATGTGCCTACGCTTACTGACTTAGTGTCCTCGTATAAAACACCTTCTTTATGGGGTGATACTATTGCTGGTGTACACCATAAAATCAAAAGAATCTATATATGCAAACTTCCCATCTCAATGTAGGTCCTCTTTACATGAAAGTACCACAAGGTGCCTGCAGATATCTTTGCTACACCCCAAATAATGTCATGTGAACCCAAGGAGCCATACAGTGTTATGCTGATCATGCACTATACAATCTGATGGTAGAATCAAACTGACAACATGTATGTAGTATAACAGCCTATCTAAACAATATATCCAAGTTACATCCAACACAAATGTTGCAAAGGTTGTACAAAGAAAGTACAGTCAGATTGCTTGGTGTATGGCCAACATTAGGGGCACACTAGTAAAGGCCTTGCCTTCTGTGACTATCTATCAATCTATATATTTTTCAACCAATCTATCTATATTTCCATTTCTTTCCAATATGACTTTACTGACAAATCCCACAACTCCTTACTGGCCTCAGCATTACTGTCCGATCTCAAACCCACCGCTACAAAATATTTTTCCCCTATGACCTGTCCAGGTGAATTTGCAACACTTATTACTGGGCAACTTCATTGAGTATGCCATTATAGTACTCTGGGCAGCATTCTTGAACAGTGCAAACGAGAAAAAAACAGCAGGCACTTCTAGATAAAAAAGAAAAAAAACTGTGGCTGTGGATAAGTGAAGGGACTTTAGGTTCCAAGGAAAGTTTAATTAACTTTGAATTAATACATTTAGTAAAGGTTTCAGACCCCAACACCCTTGAAAAAAATCAATCTGCAGCAATATAGACACAAGAATAGGAGAGGGAATTTTTAGGAGGAAAACGCAAAGAATGCTTTTGGGCAAAGATGCAGATTATCGATAAATGTAAAAAAGGAATTGTAGTGAAACAGCAACATTTTATTCAAAGTATTGATTAAAAAACAATACATGACTATGTCTCTATTAGTATGAAGTACTAGTTCTTTAGTTAAAAAATACAGCATATAATTAATGCATACATTATAGCAAAGGGGTTGCCAAAAACAAAGATATCACTCTATTTACTCAGGGGTTTTTTTCAACACATGAAGGAACATTAGATTGGGTGCTGGTTACCCAAGGGCACAAGCTGTCCAAACAGTAATTTCTCAAGTATATTAAAATCAATGTCTTCTGAATACATTACTTAAACTTGAAATATGACTCGTGAATATGTTAGCTGAAGTTGAAACAAACATATTGTTGTTAAAATGTATTTTATAGTAAAAGATGCACCTCAAAAATCTAATTTGTCTTTCCTCCCACCTAACCATCCATCCCTGCCATTTGCAATTTCAGAGTATCTTGATATTTTAACAAATTTTTCCCTGTTTGATCTTTGTTGTGGTACATTTTTTACTATCAGATGCATATAGGCAACTGTATTACCAAGGAGGTTAACTCTGTGTCATGAAATGCAATGAGTTGTATAGTTGTTTCAAGTCAAGTAGTTTATTCCAAAGACATGTATTAAAAGTGGTTGTTATATACATTTAGCAACTAAAAATCACATCCTTTTGCTCATAAACATAGGGATCTTGTAGTGTTTCTTTTAAATGGTTTTTCTTCTTCTTGGGTCTATATCACTATGCAGATACCACTAGCAGACACTGCATCCATTGGTTCTCAACATTTCTGTGGCCCACTTAACCATGTGAACACCAGTGTAAATATACCTAGCTGGATGCTAGACTTCATCATCCGCATTGGTGCTGCACTAACTCTCGGTGAAGGCAAAGTTTAAAATAAGGAATTTTTGGCTGTGAACCAAACAATTAGAAAAATTATCACACTCTACATAGTGTAAATTTATAGCCAGAATGTATACAACCAGTGAAACGAATTCTTCCTAACAGCACAAGACAATCCCATTGATTCCACTCTGTATATTACAACTACATCTAAATAAATTATGACTGTTGATACCATATGATGAAAGAAAATTATTAAAATTTCGAACTGATCTACCTACTTTTGCAATTTCTACAGCCTCATGGTCATTACTTCAGGATAGTTGTAAATACTTGTGCAGCATAGTTCCTTATGGTTTGACCATACTGTGTGCAGGATAAGTGGGGAGTGATATGGGGCATTCCTAAGTACGGGCTAAAAGGAGGGGAACTGTCACTACCCTGCCCATAATCAATGTTCTGCTCAGTCGTATATTACAGCTGAGCACAGCACCCCAAATAATACATCATTATTTTATTTAAGTATTTATATAGCCCCGACATATTACGCAGCACTGTACAGAGTATATCGTCTTGTCACTAACTGTCCCTCAGAGGGGCTCACAATCTAGTCCCTAGATATCAGGTTCAGGAGTACTTTTAACATCTATGTCCAATCAACATTGCAGTTCAAACACATTTTAACACATGCATTATGCAACACACCACTGTGAATCCAGCCTTAGGATGAAAAGTATATTTATATTGATCTTGTATATATTGATACACTTCCTGCTATACATACAAAATAAAAAAGAATTAAACAAAAATCAAATATACAAACTTACTGACCTTTTTCATATTATTATAGGTTTAGAAATCCACAAACATTGGGAAATTGTAAAGAATCTTGCTCCTAGTTCATTTGCAGTATGGATTTGTAAAACTTCTGACCCAATATGGGGACCATACATGACAATCTTTTTCCTCTTGTACATTATACACAAGCTCACTTTTTGCCTCAGCTAATGGCTCCCTTCTTTGCATTGTTCACTGTGTGTTAGTATATAAACACAAACTGAAATCTACTTTTCTTTTCCAGGTCTTGTTCCTTTTGAAATGGGCCCAATATTCCAACTTGAATTACTTAGTAGCTATTATTCAGTATGATTACCGGTATTTAGTTGTTGAATCTGCATTTTATAATTCACTAGCATTTTAAAAGTTGAATTAAGCACTGTTCTCCCTTAATTTATACCATAGAGTACTGATACAGGAGCCATATTTGTGTAGAAAATGGTCATTTGAACTTTTGGAGCATAAAAACTACAGAACTTTTTACAGGATTTGCAAGAAATATTTTGTGGACAATGCAAATGATTTATATATTTGACAGAAATGACCTTGTGAGTGTAATTGCAAATGTAAAACATTTATTTTTCTTTCTAAAGTGTGTAACATACCAAGTGGGTGTAGTTAAGTATGGATTGATGTTTAATATTTTTATTAAAACAGTTGGTATTTTTTAAGCACAGTTGGTAGTAAGTATCTGGATTCCAAAGCTGCTGAAAAAGCATAGTTAATAGTTTAAAATCTTAGCTAAGTCAAGTTGCTTTTATATTTTCCCTGTGAATTGTTTGAGGTTCCCTTCCCCTGCCTCTGCCATAGCAACTACAGAAGTTCTCTACAGACTTACTATAAATATTCCCAGCATATATGAAACCGTGCTACACCGTATCCTACTCGAGTGAGGTCAGTAAGGTAATGTTAGCATTAGAATCAACTGCATCACAGAAGGGAATGCTGTATATCACAGTATTAAGATATCATTTAACTTACAGTAATCTCTGATGTGTAATGCATTTTGCAGTATGTAAAAAACAAAACAGAATTTGTCAAAACAGCTCATTTGTCATAAGTTATGTCTGTTTCTTTGTAAGTACTTGCATTTATAGGTGCCAAAGTCCAATTTCCACCTTAATGCTGATGATGTGATCTGATTTTGTTCTAGATTTTACCTGACAGAGCGATAAAATGTACCAACAACTGTGTAGTACAAGAGTCCACTAAATTGGATGTAATCCAAATGTATTGTTTAGATACATTAGGTTCAGATAATATCTGAAAAAGAATCTGTGTGCATATTGCCAGCTTTAAAGGATACATCAGGCAATTAAACAAAATAAAAGACTAGAAGTCTGTTAGGTCCCGATGCGCAGATCCACTCTTGAGTCAGGCCTCCGCTCTCCCCTCCATAAGATCACAACCCGTGGCTGGTATCTTCTGCGCATGCTTGGGTCTGCTGTGTGCCTTTTGTGATTGCTCTGCGCTTGCACAGAGTGATGGGAGCGCAATTACTAGATGAACATGGAGTACCTGTGCATGCGCAGATGATCTTACGGAGGGGAGAGTGGAGGCCAGGCTCAGAGCAATTGTTATTAATTCTTAATTACATCCCAACACTTTTTTTTACATATTTATGAGATATGCTATTTTAAATAATGTATATATTAAACAAGCTGGTCCCATTGTCGTGTTTGCTGCATTAACTAAATGTAAGTACTGATATCTACAAATCTTAAGACTCCATGCTTGAAAAAATATTAAGATATGCTATGTGTTGCCCCTCCAGCAATCCTAACTGTTCTAACTTAAAATGGGCTTCTATACCTCCAGCCCACAATCAGTAGACTCAGTTCAGCATCAATACTATACAGAAAGATTTTGGCAAGCAGCGGTCAGTAGCTCTATGTAATTGATCGTCTATTATGCAATCTACATTTAAGGACGTTGTACCCTTGCAAAGGGAAATCTTTTTAAAGCAGGGCCAACCAAGAAAGGCCTAACCTAGAGGGTACATTGATTTTCTCCTCTGATATTTACTACTATTTTACTGCTGTTCTGTGAATTGTTTGAGGTTCCCTTCCTGCTGCTCTTGTGATTGTTGACACTTAAACAATGATCTAAATGTATTTTACCATATTTATAACTTAATTTATTGATCACGGCTCTCAATGTTGTACATTATAAATACCTCATAAAGCTCTATTACAGCAATGCAAAGTTATAATGTAGTGATGCATACTATGAAGAAGGGGTAAAATGTCAATTTTCATGAATATAAAAGTAATGCGTTCATTAGTCTCCTTTTTGGGTGAATACTAGCACCAAGGCATCATTTAAATCAGCTACTGCAGAAGAGATGGGCAAATTGGATGAAACTGGAGGTGCAGGAATTGTTCAAAGGAAACATGTATTCAATTTCCATGTTTCATGTTCCACATACATGCTAACAATTTGTTTTGTGCTTTTCAGAGTGCTATTTAGGAGCTAATGAGATACGAGCAACTTAATTCCATAAATGCCACTATTAAGTTTACTGTTATTTGTGAACCTCCTTGTTTGTAAAATGTATATATTTTGATTTCTTTGTGT
Source organism: Hyperolius riggenbachi (assembly GCF_040937935.1). Lineage (NCBI taxonomy): Eukaryota > Metazoa > Chordata > Amphibia > Anura > Hyperoliidae > Hyperolius > Hyperolius riggenbachi. The sequence continues at coordinate 198,145,911 of NC_090653.1, read as the reverse complement.
GATGGCAAGGTATGCAATGATGCCTCTAGGAAGGTGGTCAAAATTAATAATATATTATTGGATACATAACCATGATGAGTTACCCTTCAAGAGAACCCGAGGTGGGTTTGTGAAATCAATATTAGGACACAGGCACATTCTGCATACAATCTCCAGCCTCTGTTTCCTTTTATCCTGCCTCCAGCTGCCCCCCCGTGCTCTGCTGTCCCCTATTATAAAAACCGCCAGGCTAGCGACATGTAGATTGTTGATAGTCTGCTGTTTACTTCTGGCTGCCACTCACCACCGCTCCCCCACCTCCTGTATAGCGCGGCTCCCCGCCTGTGTCCCTTACCTCCCCGCCTCTGTAAGCTTCCTCCAATTGGTCAACTTACTGAATTTTTGCAGCCAGGATTTTCTTAACATACATTGGGCCTGGTGCTATTCCCGGTGATAAGTAGCTTGCAGATGCGAGCTACTTATCACCTTGCCATCGCACAAGGATTACCGACAAATCCTATTGCCAGTTTCACTCATGCGATGGCCGATCGTTAGGGAGCATTACTCATGCGAAAGCCTGAGCGATGCTCCCTATTACCGGGCTATGGGGAGCAAGGTTTACCTTGTGGTGCTGTCCATCAGCACCACGGCCTCGCTCCCCACACATGCGCACAACACACCAAACATCCGCCGCCATCTTCCGCCCCTGCATCTGGGGGTCTCCTTTAATAAGGAGACCCCCAGAGCTCCCCATCGGCCGCCGCTCGTCTCCGCAACCCCCCAAGTAGCTACAAAGTTAATTGTAAGCAATTTTCTTGCCGCCGCTTTACACCTGCCGGCCGCCGCGTCTCGCCGCAAGTCCCCGCCCTGTAATTACAGTGTATGAGTTACTGTAATTACACTCGCTAATAAAAGAGTCCCGGCAAAGCATCTTTGACTCAGCCGCCGGGCTCCCCATTGGTTCACAGGCTGAGCCATTTTCATTGGTCCAGGCTGTGAACCAATGGGGAGCCCCGGCAGCTGATTCAAAGATGCTTTGCCAGTTATTAGCGAGTGTAATTACAGTAACGCATACACTGTAATTACACGGCGGGGACTTGCGGCGAGATGCGGCGGCCGGCGGGTGTAAACCGGCGGTAAGAAAATTGCTTACAATTAACTTTGGGGCTCTCCCTATTAAAGGAGACCCCCAGATGCAGCGGCGATGATGTGCGTAAGCATGTTTAGACCTGCTTTTTTCAGGTCTAAGCTAACGCTCATGTCTGCCGGGAAGCATCGATTCCCGGAGGCGTGCAATAGGATAGGGTGTAAGGAACTTGCTGGGCGATAATATCGCCCAAGTGAGTTCTTTTAGCACCCTGCCCAGGGCTAAATGCAGTTGGATCAGGCGACTTTATAGTCGCCTGATTATCGGACTCACCAGCGTTTAATGCTGGCGAGTCTGACAATTGCATCAGGCCCATTGTCTACATAAATCATTCAGAAATGATAGGAATGCAGAAAGTTATTACAATCTCGAACCTCATGTAAACAGCTATTGAGTTAGCCTAGTAGGTAAAGGTCCAGGAACAGGGCATAGTCGCTCCAACAGGTACCTGTCAAGGTGTGGGATATATTAAACAGCAAGATAAAAGTTCTTGAAATGATTTTGGAAGAGGGAAACAACTGAGCAAGGGTTAGGATCTGACAAGGGTCAAATTATGAAGTATGTATGCATCATATGCAAATTATTTGTCAATATTTTTGTACTTCAGCTGACCCTTAACAATACCATTAATGAAAATTCCCTTCCTAAAGTCTGCCTCCTCCTTCCACCCTACTAGATAAAAACTCCTTTCTGACATCTATCCTTCATTTCCCCTGTAGTGTTAACTTACTGCTTAAACTTAACCATCCCCCCTAAGGTTAATCCCTTCCTGATGTCTAGCTCACACTTTACCAACTAACGTATAACCTCTCCAGCCTCCTAACCATAGCCTCTTCCCTAATATTAAAAGGAACCCAAGGTGAGAGACATATGGAGGCTGCCATATGTATGTCCTTTTAAACAATATCCATTTCCCAGAAGTTCTGCTGCTCTTTCTGGTCAGTAGTGTCTGAAACACATACCTGAAACAAGAATGCTGCTAATCTTGTCAGATTTTTGACAAAAACATCTGATCTGCATTCTTGTTCAGGGTCTATGGCTAAAAGTATTAGAGGCAGTGGCACAGCAGGACAGCCAGGCAATATGCATTGTTTAACCCTTAAAGACGGTTGAACTAAACTGAAAATAAAAAGTCAAAATAACCATACACAGGCTATACTTACCTCCTGTGTAGTCTAATCCTCAATCTCTTTCTCCTCTCCTGTGTCCCATTTGTCCACTGTGATCAATGGAATTTTCCATCCTCCATTTTAAAAATGGACATTACCCCATAACAGCTTCGTGGTCAGCACACTGTTAAACTGTAATATCACCCACCTGAGCCATAGGGAAACATGGACATTACCTTGCACAATCAGTTGTAACTGACAGCTGCTGATATATAACTGAAAAGCCACTGGTATATTTCAGTTCCTTTAAAGAGAACCTGAACTGAAAATAAAAAGTCAAAATAACCATACACAGGTCATACTTACCTTCCGTGTAGTCTACTACTCAACCTCTTTCTCCTCTCCTGCTTCCTGTTTGTCCACTGTAATCAATGGATTTTTCAGTGCTCCATTTTAAAAATGGCCATTACCCCATAACAGCTTCCTGGTCAGCAAATTGTTAAACTGTAATATCACCCACTTGAGCCATAGGGAAACATGGACATGACCTTGCACATTCAGTTGTAACTGACAGCTGCTGATAAATAACTGACAGCAACTGGTATATTTCAGTTCTGACAAAATCTTGTCAGAACTGGAAGGGATCACTGTAAGAAGAAAATGGTGAGCCTTTGAGAGGAACGGACTGTGAGGTTGGTATGTAATATTCATTTGCAGCTACGTCATGTGTTTATTTTAAATAATTTTCCTCGCTTTAGGTTCCCTTTAAGCAATAAGGATGTTACAGTTACATCCTGTCTGTGGCTGTTTCAAGCTGACAGGACGTAACTGTTACAGATTGATTGATAGTTAGCCATGCCCCCACAATCTTGTGGCCCTGCCCCAAGCAATCAACTATAACTTAACACTGACATTCTCTGCATCTTAGCCTGGTTCCCACAATTTTATGGCCTGCCCCTGGCAATTGTCTGTTGTTTACAGCTGATATTTTCTGCCTCATGATCACTTTGAGCCTATTATCATTCTGTCAGAACAGCAGCACCATTGCTGTTATGACTCTCTCTCCCTGTCAGTGTGGCAAAACTTTAAAGGCCGGTTTACATTGGGTGCTTCCCGGCGATTGCGTTCGGGTCCGCAATTGCGATTCGGCGGGCAAAATCTTACGATTTAGTACAATTTGCGCTTGTGATTCCCATTCGATAGAATGGGAATCACAGTGCAATCGTCCCAAAGATGCTGCATGCACTGCATTTGCAATTGACCAAAATTGCAAACGCTGCACTGTGAATGGATCCATATGGATCCATTGGCAGCAGCGCAAAACACTGAAAAAGCGCTGAAACTGATAACTTCAGCACTCGGGTATTGGCTACATAGTAGCTGAACACCGGTGTCCAGTCTACTGCCTTTTTTAGAAAAGTATGGCCACTGCTGTAAGAAGTGACTGCTGCCTTTAACTGTGCCATCAGTAGCAGCAGTTGCTTCTATCTTTTTTGCTTAGCAAGTGCCATTACGGAATCCACTGGTGTGAAATTAACCTGATTTCCACATTGTGGTTAGCTGTCCAAAGAGAAGTGAAAGCTATGTCATCTGGACTGATCCCACGGAAAATTTACTGTATCACAAATTGCTACAAAACCCCCCACAGCTGGCCAAGAGAGAAAGGTGTCAGAATACCATAATGCATCACAGGTTGTTGCATAGCTACACACCAGCCAGCATCACTATGCTAGCCCTTGTCCATTACCAAAAGCACCCACACTGGGCATTTCAGTGTAAGAACAATGGGTTCAAAGCTCAGGTCTCTAAATGTCAGTTTCTCTGAAGTCAAACTATAGGCAGACTGTAGCCTAAAGGTACCCATAGACCTGACGATTATGGGCAGATTCAACAAAGAGACAAATTTATCTCTAATCGAATCTGATTAGAGATAAATTTGTTTTTTGTTGATTCTGCCCATACACTACAGGCCGATTCCCGACCGATTTCAGCATGAAATCTTCAGGGAATCGGCTGAGTCCGCACCTCCGCAGCACCCAATGTATAATGTTCCCTCCGTGTGTGCATTATACATTACCTGTCCTATAGCAGCCTCCGCGCGCCTCTGGGCGGCTCTCCGTACGTCAGACACTATGCGCCGATGTCAGACAATATGCGCAAGTAGAGTGTACAGAGAGCCGCTCGACATCTTGTGGCATGCGCGATCGACCATGCGACCAATTTCTGTCCTGAAATTGGTCGCTTTGTCGGTCAGGCATGCACTTGGCGGCACCGATTTTCATCCAGTTCGATTATAATATGTGATGTATGCCCATAATATGATATGTATAATACGTAATGTATGGCCACCTTTACTCTCACTAATAATGAGTTACAGCTGATAAAACTTGTGTGGTGAAGAAACAGGCAACTAGTAAAAAAAAGGTCAGTACTTTAAAGGAGTCATCAGGGCGAAATTAATAAAATAAGTGCTACTTAACGGGGGCTTCCTCCAGCCCAAAGCTCCCAGCATGTCCCTCGCCACAGCTCTGCAGTCAGCCGTTTGCTGCAGCTCTGTCCCGGTCCCCGGTGATGACGTCAGGGCGACCTCCAGATCTGCCTGTACTGCGCCTGCGCGAGTGGCGCTGTCAATCACCACCACGTGGGCCAGAGCGGTCCGCTCCAGCCCATGTGGCGGTGATTGACAGCGCCGCTCTCGCAGGCGCAGTACAAGCCGACCTGGAGGTCGCCCTGATGTCATCACGGGGACCGGGACGGAGCTGCGGCGAACGGCTGCGGGGAGAGCTGCGGCGAGGGAAATGCTGGGAGCTTGGGGCTGGATGAAGCCCCCGGTAAGTAGCACTTATTTTATTAATTTTGCCCTGATGACTCCTTTAAGGTTTGTCTGTGCGGGCTGTGGGACAAGAAAAACACCTGAGACAGTAAATACTTCAAACTCACACCTTTGAGGACCAAAATAAGATTATGGAATTATAGGAAAGTTAGGTTTAGAATCAGGACTATAGATATAATGCTTACTTCATCAGCTCATCTTCACATCAGGTTTCCTTTAGTGGATTAGTGGTTCTCCATTCGTAGTCCTATCCATGTACCCACTCTGATTTTTTTTTAGTAAAATATTCAAGCTATCCTCAATTTTTTAGGACAAAAAGGTCCTGTTGTGGATGCACAAGTCTCCTCCTTCCGTCTGTTGTCACTTCTAGTTACCCTCTTCCCGCTATCGCGACTGCTAGTCACACAGCCAATAATTACCCAATGTTTTATTGACCCTTAATATAATCACATATTGGCAACCTGACACAAGCCAGATGTTCTAGATGACGTATCTTCTCCAACAACCCTGTCCTTGAAAACCTTGTCCTGTGTTGTAACGGTTCTAGAGAAAGGTATTACATACGATATTCTAGAGAAAGG